>NC_137897.1:15860695-16273023 GCF_963455335.1 Martes martes
CCCACTTTCTGTGAAGTTTTTAATAGTCTTGGAAAATATGACTGAAAAATTTTAACATTTAAAACTATTCTCCATATATCTTTGATTTGATGAGAAACATTATTGTAGAGCATTTTTCCCATTCAATTAAGTCAATGGTTATTGAATGCCTTATATTTGGAAAGCAAATTATTAGGGCTGTGGGAGATACAAGAGCACTTTGGATGCTTAGAAACTAGTATGAGAAAACAGACAAATGCATAAATAACACTTAAAGCACTGCTAAAATAGAAATGCCATCATTTTAAACTTAAAGCAGAGAAAATAATATTCTTGTATTTAAGTTAAAATAATTTAAATGTTTATTTTTCTAGTAGGTTATCAGTACAGTCTGTCAGACACCCCTCTAGATGATGGACATATGTTAATGGCCAACTAGAAAAATACTCTGGAAGCCCATAAATGAAAGGTAGTATAATATGATGTAATGGTCTCAAATGTGAGTAAATCAAAGACGAGTTGCTAACACACAAATTGCTGGGCCTCACCCCATGATTTCTGATCCAGAAGGTCTAGGGTGGGATCCAAAAATGTACATTTCCAACAAGTTTCCAGGTGATGCTCATGCTGATCTAGTGCCAGATCACCCAAGTCTGAATCCGGCTCACTATTTACACCTGCATGATCTTTGGAGCATGCCCCCACCACCTCACCCAAAAATCTCCATAATGAAAAAGCACTGTGGCAGAAACTGCTAGCCAATGACCAAACCTTTGTTTTCTTCTTCCTGTGCCTAAAGCTTGACAACTATTCCCAGGCTCCCTTGATGTAAGTTAGGTGTGGACCTGTAATTGAAATCTAGCCAAGGATTAAAGCAAAAATGATGGGCATCACTTACAGGCATGACTCCTAACAACTCCCACACACATCCTTCATGCCCTTTCCATCACTTCCAGCTTACCCGAAATGAGCATGGAAAACTTAAAAGCTGCAAGTTGAACACAGGAGAGCCACGAAATGGAAGGAGACTGGATCTATGAAGTAACACCTGAAAGAGAACTGCCCACCAAACAGCAACACCCATTTGGGCTTTACACAAGGGAGAACTTGACCTATTGCTCCTGGTGCTCCTGACAGCTAGAATGCCATCTGAGACACAGTTGCTCAATAAATAATTGCTGAACTGATAAAGAAAGACATAGGAATGGATCAGTCTAAGAGCATACACGATGGAAGGTAATAAGCTCTTCAACAATGGAGATATTTAAATAAAACTAGATGGCTGCCATGAAGAGTTCCATAGAATGTGTTCCTCAATAGGTAGATGGTTAGGTAAGATCACCTCCAAGATACTATGCCTTAAATTTAAATAACTAAGATGCAAATTTTGATTGCTATGCCTTTCTTCTCAGCTCCATTATGTTCCAGTCCTTTTGTTTTCTTCCTTTCCAAATGTTTCACCTTTCCTTGTTAATTAATCAATCAGCTTTCACTGGGCATGTAAAATATGCCCAGGCCTGTCCACAGGGTATCTGACATTTAGTTGAGGAGAGTGCTTGTGAAACAACAACACATTTGAAACAACTGGTAAACAACATCGAAGAGATCATTAAATGCTACAACAAAAAGTTGTTGAAGGAGTTGCTTCAAGTGTGTTACTGTGCATGTTAGAAGCATGTCAACCACTGGACATACAATTAAAAAGTTCAAATTCAACTTTCTTTTCTGTCGATAAGAAGTGCAAATTTGGGCAAATTATTTAACCTCACTTCTCCCTTCCATAAAAGTAACAATTCTGTCCAATTTACTAAGGAGCAGAATGAAAAAAAAATTGTTTCATGAATTAGAAATTATGACCCATTGGAAAGGAGTGCTCTATTTTCAACCTCATGTTTCTATTCAGCTTTATTTGCATTCTTCTTTTTTCTTTCCACATGTAATCAGGATTTTTGTTATTAGTGATGGTTCATCTAAGAGTCCTTCATTTCACCTGCCTACAGTACCCAGAAAATTCTGTTTTTGATCATGTTGGAAAAGCACAATAGGCCTCTGGTCCTCCACAGCAAGGAATGTGATTGGAGTTCTTCACTTTGGACTTATGCCCTCTTCAGTAGCCAGCTGTCGCCACTGCTGTTGACCTGCCTGCCACCTGCTTCAGTTCCGGGGTGGAGACAAGAAACTCAAATGTTTCAGCAGGACTTATTAGGTCAGCTGCTGATGACAGAACTGGAGATTACATTTCATGAACATTATTCCATGTTCTGGTAGATATACTAAATATCCCTTCTTATCTAAAGAGATGGTAAAGAAAAGTCACAAGAAGGAACATTTAGTGTTTTTCTAAATGAACATAATGCGATAATAACTGAAGTAAAATTAGACAAGTATGCCCTGACTAGTTAAACAACTTCTCTGCCAGCTGTAAATGCTGTCTCCAGCTGCATTCTTTTCATGGGAAAACAGTTCAGTATTGTACATTTTATCAAACTCATTTTAAAACCATTTCCAAAATGTTTTCCTCTAGTTCTGCTTTGAAGATTTCTGCATCTGTAATATATTTCTTAGATATTTTTCTCTAATTAAACCCTTTGAAAAATAAATGAATGAAAAGCTCTATTTCGGCTTTTCCAAAGTTTGACTCCCGTTCAGATGGCCCCTTTGACTTTTGTGAGCTGTATTTATGAAAGGTCTTTTATTTGACAATTGTCTTTTGTATCTCAAACTGGTTACAATGTTATTAGACCAAGAAGAGGGACTAACGGAAGATAATTAAGTTTCTTGCTGTTCTGTGTTTTTAATCTAGCTACAGGGGAAATACTTTTCCACAAATGTTATAAATCAGTGCCTCCTAGATCCTACTCATAATATGATTCACTTTAGGATTTTGTTAAAATACAGATTATTGTTTAGGAGTTCTGGTGTAGAGCCTGAGATTCTGCATTTCCAACAAGTAACCAGATGAGGTGATGTTGCTGGTCCAAGGCTCTAAATTTTTAGTCAACTTTCATCTTCTTATTGCCCAGCCACCATAACTTCCACCTGTGTCTCAGCAGATCTTTGGAAAAGAACCGATTTAACTAGTTTTTCACAACTTCTTGCAAAAGGAGGGAGATTTACTTTAAAAATAACTTTTAAAATTCAATAAAAATAAAAGTGAGGTAAACAACAAATAGAAAGATGTCCTGGTAAGAATGGGCCAAAGGTACATGAGATTCAATCAAGGAAAGAAAACAAACCTGTTCTGTATAGCATTCAGAAGTAGCGTAAATAAAATATTATTAGAGGTTGTTTTGTAAAGATCTATTTTATTTGGGTTGGTACAACCTCTGGGTGAAATTTTCTCGCCAGGATACCAAGATATCCTCCACTCAAGTCTTGATTCCTATTGAATTGAATTAGTTGCTTGGTCAAGAGTATAAGCATAAATAAAATGGTACCCTTAATCTCTTTAATCCAAGAAACTCTATGGCCTCTGTCTCCCAATTTAGGAATCTCTTCAGCAAATCCAGAGATTGCTAAAAATGAAAGTACTTAGTGTTTCCAAATTGTTACATCCACACCGAAAGAAGAGATGTACTTTTCTCCAACCTCTACCAGTGGTGTCATTAGATGCCCATTTCAGAGATATTATCCAGTACTCTAACTGTCATCAATCATTTCATAAGCAGATTTAAGATTATTCCTTATGGAAGTACATTCCACAAACAATGGAACAACCTACATAGTAAAGTCTATTAACCCCAGAGGGAAAGACAGCTACCTAAAGAAAAAAAAAAAGAAGTACAATAAAAAAGGGATGTAATAACTAGTTGACAGAAAATGAAGTTGATGGCTTTTTTTAAATTTACACTTATTTTCTGAGAATGCTCATGCCCATCTCTCTTTTACCAAATGGCAGATAAGAAAGGAAAATTAGAAGAAGAAAATACATCTTCCTACCTGTGTTTTCTAATTATCTATTCTTCCTATTACTCTTTTATTCTTTCAGTTTGTTTTACCATAATTATGCAGTTAGGTTCCATGTTATTACTAATTTTATAGACCTGATGGCTAGTGCAGTGATATAACATATAATGAATGCTCAATAAATATTTTCTAAATGAATGAATGGTATATTACCATATTACATATGGTAATTCATTATTTAAACCTTTTTATACCTTTTCCTGACTCACTAAGAGAAAGAAAAAAATATACATTGACATTTAAACACGTATGTACACTGTAAAATTAGAATGAGTAATCTATTTAGTTTTTATTCCCAGTAAGGGATAAAAAATGCATTTACTTTTATTAATTTTCTGAACACCAAGACCAAATGACTTCTCATACTTAGCAGAATCTCCTAGCTATTTGTCCCAGGAAGTGGTTTCTAAATCAGAAAGTTTTTCATAATTTAAAAATAAAAATAAAAATAAAATCTTATCTGACTTTGGAGCTCTTGGTACATTGAAACCATTCTTATATGTGGGAGACACTGTGGTGTGCCACCCTGACTTCCCATGAGAGAAGGGCTTGTTGTCTCAGCTGCTGACAGTGCTGTTGGCAGGCAACCGTCAGCTGTCAGCCCCTTTATGGTTGCCTCAGCTGCAAAGAGCCATCTGGCTCAATATCAATCCCTTACTTGATGACCCACATTCAACAACAAATCAATACAAAGGTAAAAAGACCCACCCGTCCTGGCCCAACTTGTAACAACTCTGAAAAGCCTTTCTGGTTTCAGAGCTCTGTGTGGGGTCAGTCATGGCTGTTGTTGGATCTAACTTCTACCTCAAACTCTCCCTCTTTCCTAGCCTTGCTCCCTTCCCATATTGTCCCAAGGGCACTCCCTAATAAATATTTGCATGTTAAATCTCATCTCAAAATTGGCTTCCTGGGGAGCTCAATCTATGATATTATTATTTCCATGCTATTTTTATACAAAATACAGAAAATGCTTGTAAGTTTCCACTGGGAACAATTGCTGCATTTTGTGGAGTTTACTCTCTGAAAAGACTTATTCTAGGTCACAGCTATTTGACAAAACCCACACTGTCAAGGTTACTGTTCCTACTACTTTTTTATTTCATTATTGTGTTGATGACACAAGGGAGTAGACAAGAAGTTACATTGCCATGGTGATTCCCCTGCAGTGAAAAGAGCCTTATTTGACCTTGTACTACAGGGGTAGAGTTGGTGCAAAGGTTTCTAAATTGAGTCTCCTCGAACCAGGCCATACTGACATGAAGGAAGCATCCAGAAACATTTGACTGTTGAAAACCAAACTCAGAAATTCTCTCTGGATTGTTAAGTCACCCCATGAGCAGTCATTCTGAAGCTCTAGCCTGCTTGCTTTGTAGTAGTTCCACCTGTATCTGTTTATATGATATACTGATAATTTGAGATAAAGAAGGGTAAGGAGAGTTCTCCATGGTAAGAGGTCTTTCAGTTGTCTCCATCGTGATCCCTGCATAGCTAATAAATACACAAGTTAATTTTATTACTTATCTTGAAATTACCAATAGCTTCAGTTTTGGAATACATAGGGGAGAAGCCACCAGAGCTCATATCACAATTTGTAAAACAGGTCGTATGCCAAGCTTCACTGGAGACTCAGTCTCTCTTTTCCATTTCTTTTTTACCTTCTTTAGGAACTCAAGGTCCTAATATGTTTTACAGTTTGTTTCCTCCCCATTCCTACATTATAAAAAAGAGACTAAAGTATAAATAAATGATAAAGCAGCATATTAACTTCCTCTGGGAGATTGCTTTTTAAATGTAAACAAGGGAGTGATGAATCTCTAATTAGGGAATTTTAGAAATTGAGAAAGTTTGTGAATGGGGGAAGAATAGGAAGAGGTTGCGGAACAAAGCCTATACATTGATTATTCTGTGCCTCATTTTCCCCATATGTAAAAAGGAAGAGTATTATTATCTACATCTGAGGGTCACTGCATTGTTCAGCTACTGTTATTTTTGTAATATCATTTTTTACTCTGAGGTCTGGTTTTTCTCTTTATGGGGAAGCTATAAAGCCTTGCTAGTCAAACAGTGGTCAAAGGACCAGAAGTATCATCTATATCAGGGAGCCTGTTGGACGTCCGGAATCTCAAGCCCCACTCCAGACCTACTAAAGCAAAGCTTACATTTTAACAAGATTCCCACACACATTAAAATTTGAGGGGCCTAGATGTAGATATAGTGGTCTCAAAAAGAGGCTTTTAAATCAAAGAGACTCAAGCTCCAATTTGCTAGCTGTGGGACTGTGGGCAAGTTACTCAATCTGAGTCTGAGGTCTCTCATGTGTAAAATGCAGGATAATCATGTCTACTTAGTAGTGCTGTTGTGAGGATTACATGTGAAAATATGCAAAGCATTTACTGATATCCATGCTGGGCAACTACCAAATATCTTATGAATTGTGGCTATAACCATGCTCAAAACAATCTCTAGTTTTTGAAATATGTAGTTTCAAGCTCCCAAGGACAAAGAACTTGACTTCATTCAGTGAGGGATTATTCATACATTCATATAATTTTTTAAATAATTTTTAAATATTTTATTTATTTGACAGAGAGAGATTACAAGTAGGCAGAGAGGCAGGCAGAGAGAGAAGGGGGGAAGCAGGCTCCCCGCTGAGCAGAGAGCCTGATGTGGGGCTCAATCCCAGGACCCTGGGATCATGACCTGAGCCGAAGGCAGAGACTTAACCCACTGAGCCACCCAGGTGCCCCACATACATATAGTTTTAAAAATACACAAGGAATGGTAAGGATCATCATAGATTAAAAGAAAAAAAAATGGTTAGGTCTATTTTGTATTTGAAGGCTTGGCTGGTGAAGAAATGATTTTCCTTTGTGTCTCTCTGAATCTTCCATTGCCTTGCTGGGCAAGATACCTTCAGGTTAGACACAAAGGTGATCAGTTGGCCATGACAGGTAGAGGTATACCAGCAGGTCTAGTCAAGCATTTGAGTCTTTTAGACATGATTCTTCCTGCCAGTGAAGGTGACCAGATTGTTCAGGTATCTGATCCTAAAATGTAGTACTCCCCAAACAAAAACTGTCTGAAGACTGGAACCTGAAGTTGTTGAATTGGATAGGCAACCACAAGGTTCTAAATTTTTTAAGACTTTATTTACTTATTTGAGAGAGAGATAGAGAAGTAGACTCCCCTCTGAGCAGAGACCCTAACTCAAGGCTCGATCCCAGGACCCCAAGATCATGACCTGAGCTGAAGGCAGATGCTTAACCAACTAAGACACTCAGCAGCCCCCAGGTTCTACATTCTTAAATTCATTTCACATTCATCTCAAGGTTAAGATCAGAGGCTCAAGCACCGAAACACCGGGGTTCAAATTTGATCATTTATGAAACAGAGATCATTACAGCTCCTCCCTCTAAGGATATTTAGTAGGAGAATTGAATGAAGTAATCTATGTATAGCTGTTAGCACAGTACCTGGCTTACACTGAGCACTCAGTAAATGTAAGCTATTGTTGAAATTTTATCATACTTGTTGCAGCTGCTTTCCCTAGCATTCTGTATTTGATATGTCTGACTCCAGCCCTGACTCCAGCCCTATTTCCCTGAACTCAACACTGATTCAGGGACTACACCCAGCCTCTAACGAATCTATCATAATAGTTTTGTTGGAAGAATTAGAGTTAATATCATGACATACCAATGGAAATGTGAGGTTACTTAGTAGAATATTTCCACACAAGGGCATTTCCTAGAGATGACTGAGCATTGGGAGAACTAATTTCAGTGTTGTTGAAATGCTAGTGTAGCTAGGCTCTAAGAGACTGTCAGCCATTTTCAGGCTTTTAATGAGTTCCCTAAGGAGAAGCAAAAGCTACCACCCCAACAAGCATTTCCCTACACCTGAATTCTTTGTCATTCAGTTGCTGGTGTTCTGGAGACTTACATAGTCATACCCTTTGCTGCAGAATACTGAAACGATAAAACCTGACAAATTCTTGATCAACCAGTGCTGGAAATTCAGACCCATTTGGAAATGGAATGGAGTAAAAAATGTGAAAACCTGGACTATATATCCAGGGGACTTTCTGAAAATACAGTTCAGTAAGGACTTGAGAGACGTTAGTCACCTGAACTAATCAATTTAAACTGGGGCAAATGACAAGGTTTTGAATGGGCTTCTATAGCCTGACTGAAATATTATTTTGAAAATAATTAGTACTAGACATCAAAGGAACCTCATCAAAGGATCGTCTATGTTTTGGAAAGAAAGCTCCCCCATTTTCCACATTGCAATTCATTAACATGCCACCATCTCTCCACAAAATAGTCATGTATTCTGCACAACAAGAGAACCAACCTGATCTCTGGAGTAGGGCTGAATCACAATGATAAGGAAAAAAGGAAGGAAATACAAAACATGGACCAGAATTCTGATGAGCTTGTTCAGTCCAGCAGAATTAACTTTAATAAAGTTTATGTTTTTAAAAGTATTTATAAGTTTAATTTCAATAACATTTTTTTTATTCAGATAGAGGGGGGAGAGAGAGAAAGAGAATCTTAAGCAGGCTTCACGCTCAGTGCAGAATCTGACATGGGGCTCAATCTCATGAGCCTGAGATCATGACCTGAACCACAATCAAGAGTCAGACGCTTAACCAACTGAGTCACCCAGGTACCCCAATTTAAGTAACATTTTTTTATTATAAAAATAATATATGTTCTTTGCTGAAAACAGGAAAGTATTAAGAAAATGTTTAACTACACATAATCAAATCACCTGAAGTTAACATTTTGATATATTTAATTCTGGGCAATTTTCTCTAAGTGTTGATATTAGTTCTAATGAACATAACTGGGACTATTTGGTAACGAACTATAGAAATGATCCCTGAAAGTATAGTCTTACTGGGACTATTTGGAAACATGATTATTAATGTCTATGTAATAATACATTATACGCTGCAATTTCAACATCCTTGGGCATTTATTTATAATCCCAATTTTTGCTATTGTAAATAATACTATCACAGATATCTTCTTTTGTAAAATTTTGCCTGGATGTACAAATGTTTCCTTAGAAAAAGTTCTCAGAGGGTGCCTGGGTGGCTCAGTGGGTTAAAGCCTCTGCCTTCAGCTCAGGTCATGATCCCAGAGTCCAGGGATTGAGTCCCACATCCGGCTCTCTGCTCTGCAGGGAGCCTGCTTCCTCCTCTCTCTCTGCCTGCCTCTCTGCCTACTTGTGATCTCTGTCTGTCAAATAAATAAATAAAATCTTAAAAAAAGAGAATAAGTTCTCAGAAGTTAAATGTTTCAATTAAAGGGTAGGAACATATTTAAGTTTCTTAGTACATTTGCCAAACTGCTTTTGAAAAGGATCATCCCACATATCCTTCCATGAGCCATGTGCTCCAGTTACTACTTGGAGTGTTATCGTGGATCATTCTTCTCTAATTTCATGGTCAAAGATGCTATCTCGGGGCACCTGGGTGGTGCAGTCAGTTAAGCCTCAAACTCTTGTTTTTGGCTCAGGTTGTGATCTCAAGGTCATCAGACCAAGCTCTGTGTCAGGCCCATGCTCAGCGTGAAATCACCTTGGGATTCTATCTCCCTCTCTGTCTGCCCCTCCTGCTTGTGTGTTCTCTCTCTCTCTCTCTCTAAAATAAATAAATAAATAAATAAATAAATAAATAAATAAATATTTTAAAAATACTATCTCATTACCTTATAATTCTTTTTTAAATGTAATTTATCATTTCACACATAAACATATTGACCATTTTTTTTCCTTTGGGTATTTGTTCATGACCACAGCCCATATCTTCTACTAGGCAATCAGGTTTTTTTCTCATGGTTTTCTTAGAATCTTCATATATTAAAACATATTAGTTCTTTACTATATTTTTACACATATATTTTAACATTAATTTTAATTTGTGGTAAATTTTCATTGTTATCATTACACAGAAATTTGGAATTTTCATGCATTCAAATCTATCTACCTTTACCTTTATGATTTTTTTCACATTGTTGTTATTCTTATAAAACCCTCCCCATTTGGGAACAAGTGATTATTTACCCATATGTTCTCTTAACCAGCAAAACCAGGTTTATTAAGTATAAAAATGCTTATCTGAAGGCAGAATGTGGTCAGGATGATTTCACTCACCATAGCTAAAAGATTTTTAAAGTCCATGAATTTGGAAGTACTCATGAAATGAATATAGATATCATATCTCAGGACTTAAGTGAAATTAATTTTAACATGATTATATAGAGTACTTGAGGAAAAAATGTCAAAACTATGTCAAAGAAGAAATTGTTGTAAAAGTGAAGGTAAAACTAGAACTTTTAAAGAAGTTTCATATTTCTGATTCATTGAATGGAACAAATTTCTATTAACCTTGTTTTCATTCAATTAGCTTCATTTACAACAAATGTTTAATAAGTACCCAAGTACTCAGATACCATTGTATTATATTAGCAACATTGTCTGATACTGGTTGACTTTGCAAAAACCTTGCTTGTAATACAAGAAACATACTTCAAAACAACTGAAAAAAACAATTGCAAAAACTACAACTGTAAATTCGTTAACAAATTTTATCCTAAGAATCCTTGTTTCCATAATGAATACACAAACAAAAGAACATATGAACTCTTTATAAAATAAACACATAAGAGGAAGAGAGGGATGGAGGAGGGAGGGGTGGTAAGACAGTTGACAAAGGTCTTAAACTATTTCCACCCAAATTTATTCTTTGAGAAATTGAAAGTGATGTGTAAGTCTGTGCCCACATAGAGAAGCCACATCACAAAAAAACAGATCTACACAGGAAAGGAAGAGAGAAAAGCGTAGGTTGTCAGGAAATTGCCAGTCTCCCATGACACCATCAACAACAGCTGGTTTGCAGAAGTGTACCTTCAAGTAACCATTACTCAGAGAATAATGGAGACAACACAAGGCAATGCCTCACAACTGTTTAGCATATTATTAGCAATAGATTCTTATGGTATATATACTACACACACGAACAGTGTGCTGGACCACATGTTCTCAATAAATATATAATAGACTGTGGTAGACAGATTGTACTAATAGTCCAATTTTTCATGTATCTTTGTATTCATGCCCTATGACAGTGCCCTCTCACCCTGACTTTGGGCCTGGCCATGTGACTGGCTTTGGACAAAAGGATAATAACAAAACTGATGAAAGGAGAGGCTTGAAAAAGCACTTGTGTGGTTCTGATTTCTTTCTTAGACTCTGTGACTAAGAGAAAAACAGGGCCTAGCTAGTCTGCTAAAAAATGAGATAACATGAAGCATAACCAAGATGTCCTAGATAAAGTCATCCTAGACCTGTAGCCCTAGCCAACTTGTCTGCTGACTATAGGTGTATGGGCAAGCTCATCTTAGATCAGATGAGTTTAGCCCAGCTCATGAAAACATCTCAGTTAACCCTAGACTCATGAGAAATAAATGGTATTTTAAGCCACAGAGTTTTGGTTGACTTGTTCCACATTAATAGCTACCTGATACAATAATTAATAAGAAGGTAGGGGCCTAGGTTATTAAAGGGCAAAACTGTGGTTATCAAAGGCACTTGCAGACAGAGGCACAGAAGCAGGATAGGGTTAAGGTAAAAAGCCACCAGGAGTACCTGTGTAACATTCCCCGGCCAACTGAAAATTTTAGTACAGTGAGGAGGGCTTCAGAATTTTCTGCCTTCTTCAGGACAGAAGCACAACCAACATGCATTCAATCAAAAGCTGATCTTCAGGAGCAAATTTCTTGACCATGGGGAGCTTGAGAAGGAAACCAATAATTGCTTCAACCTGCAATGGGATGGTAGCTTCGACCTCTCTCTTCAAGGATTTTATAGAAACTTTGGCTGGCCCCAAATGTAGTGACACAAGGATCTAGCAAGTTCCCACAAACACTTTTGTTTTGCTTCTGTTTTCTATGTAAGTTACTGAACTTAGTTATTAAAAACTCTCTATGCTTTGAATTAAGAATGGATTAGAGGGCGTGCCTGGGTGGCCCAGTCCCTAAGTATCTGTCCTTCAGCTCAGGTCATGATCCTGGGGTCCTGGGATCGAGCCCCACATCAGGCTCCCTGCTCAGCAGGAAGCCTGCTTCTCCCTCTCCCACTCCCCCTGCTGTATCCCCTCTCTCACTGTGTCTCTCTCTGTCAAGTAAATAAAAATCCTTTTAAAAAAGGAATGGATTAGAGGTTTTCCATTTTGTTTTATATCAGTCTGTAAAGGGAGATGAGATTTCTCCTGCATCTTTCTTAATGACCTTTGCTATAAAGTGACATGTAATCATTTAGAACAATGTTTTGAGCCAGAAGTATGTATCAAAATTACATGTGACCTTTAAAAATCACCCATGCTCCTAGGCCTTATCTTGGTGTGGTAGATACACTGCCCAGATTCCACTTCAAGGAATGGCTTGCTGCCTAGCTACTGGAAGTGCAGTTGATAGCTTCCAGCAGTCAGTTCCTTCAGGGTCTGTCTCAACTGTAGAGAGACCCTTGACTCTGGGCTATACTATTCCCAGGGAAGCCTATATTGAGTGACTGAGAAAAGCAAAAGTATACTAGCCGTTTCAGCTCTATGTGGGGCACTGAACTGCAATGCTTATTCCAGAGCTCCCTGCTGTGTTGGCTGTGGTTTGTCTGACCTAGTTGCAGCTGTACTTCTCCTTCTGCCTAATCCCATTTCTTACCCTTTCCCTTCACAGATACCAATCTCTAATAACCATCTTGCACTCAAAACTCCATTTTAGCACCTGCTTCTGGAAAACCCAAGCTAATGCATATGGAGAATTTCAAACTCCATTTTAGCACCTGCTTCTGGAAAACCCAAGCTAATGCATATGGAGAATTTCATTCAGTAGATCTGGGATAAGCATGGCCCAACTATGTGCAATTTGAAAAAAAAACACCTTAGGTGATTCAAATATGCACTTTTCTTTTAAAATGCCTAACTTAGAATGTTCCAGAATCCCTGAAAACTGAACATAATATCTTAGGATTGCTATATAGTCCTAACACACAACTACCTGAGAGAAGTTTTCATAGACATAGATTTTTAGATTCTGAAACCACTGAAAACACTTGATGTTATCCAACCTGTCGCACTAAGAAATAATACAAATTGTTTAACCATGTAATTTTAGAGCTAAAGATGTACCTAGAAACCCAATCCATGTATTTTTCAAAAGAGGAAACTGAGTCTCCCTTAAGAAATAATGGTAGCACCATGGCCAAATCCCAGGACTCTTGGCTTTTGTTCCATAGAGAAAGTCTAAAAAGTTCACTTTCAAATGTTAGTTTTAATGTCCTCTATTACTACTTCTATCATCAACATTAACTTCACATAAATCAATTAATTTGATATTTGTATCCTTTCATTTTTCTCTTTCCACTGAGAGGTAGAGGTGCTAATAACTGTAAAATGGTAAAGATGAGCTTCTTCTAGTGACAAGAAGGAGGGCCAACAATAGAACTTAGCATTTATATGCAGTCATAAGCTACACAAAGATCTGAGAGAAAAGTGTTCTAGACAGAGGATACAGCATATCCAAAGACCATGAGGCAGAACTCATGGTTTGGTATGTTTAAGGAAAAATTAGAAGTTCAAGTGACTTGAATGGGGTAAAAGAGGCAGAAAATAAAGGACACGATAAGAGAAAGTTTACCAGGCCCTGTACCGTAATTATTTGTGTTTATCTCTCTCTCCCATAAGCAATTACTTGCAAGGTCTTTGATAACCACATAGTTTTCTGGAAATATAATTCCAATTTCCATTAATGGGAGACTTGGTTATTCTCACCAACCTGCTAGAGGGAAACAATGAAAAATATTGAGTGAAGGTTTTGTTTTTTTTTAAATCTCTTAAAAGGCAAAAAGAGGGATGCCTGGGTGGCTCAGTCTGTTAAGTGACTGCTTTCTGCTCGGGTCACGATCCCAGGGATCTGGGATCGAGCCTTACATCAGGCTCCCTGCTCAGTGGGATGATTAAGTGAACAAGGAAGCCAATTTTACCCTTGGGACACTGGATATTTCCTCAAAACACACATATTTATTCTGATGGTCTCACAGGACTAGGGGCATAGAGATCAAAGCTCAAGGCCCACAGAAGATGGGAAGTGTATTATGAGACTCTCCTCACAGAAAACTATGATCTCAAAGGACTACACCCTCAAGGAAGAGGTATGTGGCCTTTCAGCCTAAAATCATGTCACTTTTGTGGTCCAGGGAACCTAAAAACTGAACTGATATTAAGGTGAACCTAGAATGCTAGCAACACCAGGCACCTGGTAAAAGCAGGTGTAAGTTCTTTACAAAGGAAGGTCCTTTCACCTTATGATTTAAGTTATTCTTACAGATAATTTTCAAGTACAATGGCCAGCAAATATTCAAGGGCAACCAGGCACACAAGGAAAAATAACACATGAGCAAAATCCAGCAGAATCAATAAACAATAGAAATTGACCCATAATGACTTTATATATTGGAATTATCTAATATAGACTATAAATAAACCATGTTTACTACAAAAATAGACATAGAATATTTGACAAAGAAACAACAATGTTTACATCTTTGCCGTCCCCACAGCAATTCCCACAGTATTGTGTACATAAGAGGTAGTAAATGAATGTTTGTGGATTTAACTCAGTAATCATCTAGCCCTTTCCATGATATCAGCTACTACAAATTTTCATTCACTCTTATCCAAAAAACATTATTGCCTATTCACAGTGGTCCCTGCACTGTTTTCAGTATGAAAGATACACTAGTAAACAATATGCACATGGGGTGTTCACTCTTAAAAATTCTCACATCTAGTGGGGTAGACACATACATAGCCAAATATAATCTAGTAAGATTAGTACTCCCTCAAAACTACAACAAGACTAGATAATTAAATGTACTCATAAGACTCCCAAGAGTCTTCCAAATGCAGCTCCCCAAGGTCCTTCTTATTCATTCAAAGATGCAAAAGACTTGTGTAATAAGTATTTGTTTAGGGAGAGCTCCCTAAAAGTTTCTAGCAATTTCTTCTATGACCCTCTAGTCACATAACCAAGCTAGACTCTCTAACTGGTTATACCAGGTGTAAGGCATAAATAAATAGGGCTAGATCAGGAACTAGGTGAGGGTGCTCATTCTTACCACTCACATTTATGGTACTAGAAGTCCTGGCCAGAGCAACCAGGCAAGGAAAAGAAACAAAGGGGGTCAGAATCAGAAGAAAAGACATAGAACTATCTCCCTTTGCAGATGATATAATTTGTTTTATAAAAAACCCTAAAGCTCCACCAAAAACTGTTAAGATTTGATCAACAAATTCAGTAAAGTTACAACATGTGAAATCATCATAAGAAGTCAGGAGTATTTCTATACACTAGCAATGAATTACCAGAACAAGAAATAAAGAAAACAATGCCATCATAAAAACATCAGAAATAATAAAATACTGATTTTTGGGGCACCTGGGTGGCACCTGGGTTAAAACTCTGTCTTCAGCTCAGGTCATGGTCTCAGGGTCCTGGGATCGAGCCCCGTGTCAGGCTTTCTGCTCAGCAGGGAGCCTGCTTCCTCCCCCTCTCTCTGCCTGCCTCTCTGCCTACTTGTGATCTCTCTCTCAAATAAATAAAATCTTTAAAATAAATACGGACTTTCAGGGAAGATGGTGGTCTAGAAGGGCCCTAAGCTCACCTCATCCCATGTATACAACTAGATAACACCACATCAGTGTAAATAAACCAAAAAATGACCAGAAGACCAACAGAACAAACTCCCCACAGCTAAATGTAGAGAAGAGGCCACATCAAGAGGGAAAAGATGTGGTCAGGAACTAAATGCACCCATGGTACTCTCCATAGGACGGAGGGATGCTGTGGGCACTGAGAGGGAAGAGAAACAGATTTTCACACCAGGATGCCCACATGGGTAAGACAAATACCCATAACATTTGGATTTGAAAATCAGTGGGGCCTAATTTCATAAGTCATAAAACCTGGAACTTCTAAAAATCAATGAACTCTTGGGAGAGCCAGGAGGGTGAGAGGAAACTGAGTCCCCATGCTTAAAGGGACAGCACAGCAGAGACCTGCAGAGATACAGCACAGAAGCAGCAGTTTGAAAACTACCTGAGGTACGTGGGAAGACTTATTTACAAATCACAGAGAGTATGCTGGAGGGGTAAGGATCCTTGGGAGACTTCTCCAGAACAAAGGAGCTGGTGGGAGCATTTTACTTCCCTGCCTCCCAGCCTAGATACACCTGCAGGAACCACTACTGTGCCAACACTCACTATCTAACTTGTTAACAGTGCACCGCCCTTCCCCTTTTTCCTGCCACCACACCCCCAGCCAGCCACACCCCCAGCCAGACCTCACAGCAAACCTATGCAAACCTTGCTACCACATGGCATCCCATCCCTGTGTACTTCTGATGATCAGCCTACCTCTAACCCAGCCTGCACTGGGCACTGGCACAACAGGTCCCCTCCCGCCAACACAGACCATGCTGGCACTATGGGCCCCACTCCTGTGTTCTCCTACAGTTTGGGGCTACAGAAACTCTGGCAAACACCTCATGCAACTCAACTTAAGCCCAAAGCAGCCCCAGCATGACCCACCAACAACACAGGGATAAAACCCTGCCCACAACAGGCCAAGAGACCCCTTGCAGATGGCTATATTGAAGGAAAAAGTGGCTCAGCCACAACAGTAGGGCACTGCATTGCAGGGCACTATAGGAATTCTTCTTCATAAGGTCAGCACTTTCAAGAGCAAGAGATGTAGCTGACTTTCCTAAAACACAGAAACAGACACAGAGAGTTAGGAAAAAATGAAGAGACAGAAAAATATGTCCCAAAGGAAAGAACTGGACAAAATCATAGGAAGAGAGATAAATAAAATGGACAGAAGTAATATGCCTTACAGAGTATCTAAGGTAATGGTCATAAAGATACTCACTGGGCTTGAGAAAGGAGTGGAGAACCTCAGAGTTCCACACAATGAGATAGAAAAGATAAAAAAGAACCAATGAAACATGAAGAACTCAATACTAAACTTAAAAATATACTAGATGAAATAAAGAGTAGACTAGAAGAAGCAAAAGAATGGATCAGCAAACTGGAGGGCAGAGTAATGGAATATAGTCAAGCTGAAAAAGAGAGAGAAATAAAAAATATAAAGAGATTCAGGTAACTCAGTGACACCATCAAGCATAAAAACATTTGCATTATGGGGATTGTAGAAGGAGAAGAGAAAGAAAAGGAGACAGGGAATTTATTTGAAGAAATAATAGCAACAAAGTTCTGAATCTGTGGAAAGAAACAGAAATCCAGATCCAGGAGGCAGAGAGAGCTCTCAAAATCAAACCAAGGAAGTCCACACCAAGGCATATGGTAATTAAAATGGCAAAAAGTAATGATAAAGACAGAATTTTAAAAGCACAGAGGACATTGGGAGATGGAGGGGAGAAATGAGTTGGGGGAAATTGGAGGGGGAGACAAACCATGAGAGACTGTGGACTCTGAGAAACAAACTGAGGGTTTTGGAGGGGAGGGGGTTGGGGAATTGGGTGAGCCTGGTAGTGGGTATTATGGAGGGCATGTATTACATGGAGCACTGGGTGTGGTGCAAAAACAATAAACTCTGGAACACTGAAAAGAAATAAAATTAAATAAAAAAAAGAATTTTAAAAGCAACAAGAGAAAACAGTTACATACAAGGGAAACCCCAAAAGGTTATCAGCTGATCTTCAGTAGAAACACTGCAGGCCAGAAGAAAGTGGCATGATATAATCAAAGGGCTGAAAGGAAAAAAATCTGTAGCCAAGAATACTCTATCCAGCAAGGCTATCATTCAGAATGAAAGGAGAGATAAAGCATTTCTCCAACAGAAGTGAAAAGATTCATCACTACTAAATCAGACCTACAAGAAATGATAAAAGTAGACTCTGAGTGGAAAGGGAAGACCACAATAGGAATAAGAAAAGTAGGAAGCATAAAAGCAGTACAAATAACTATATATAAAATCAGCCAAGAGGGGCACCTGGGTGGCTCAGTGGGTTAAAGCCTCTGCCTTCGGCTCAGGTCATGATCCCAGGGTCCTGGGATCGAGCCCTGCATCAGGCTTTCTGCTCAGCAGGGAGCCTGCTTCCTCCTCTCTCTCTGCCTGCCTCTCTGCCTGCTTGTGATCTCTGTCTGTCAAATAACAAAAAATCAGTCAAGAAACTCAGGGGTGCCTGGTTGGCTCAGTCCTTAAGCATCTGCCTTCAGCTCTAGTCATGATCCAAGGGTCCTGGGATTGAGGTCTGCATTGGGCTCTCTGCTCTGCAGGAAGTCTGCTTCTCCCTCACCCACTCCTCCTGCTTGTATTCCCTCTATCACTGTCTCTCTCTCTCTCTGTATCAACTAAGTAAATAAAATCTTTAAAAAAGAGAAAGAAACTCATAATATAAAAGGATGTAAAGTATGACACCATATACCTAAAATGTGGAGGGGAGAGAAGTAAAGAATGAGTTCAAACATAAGTGACCACCAACTTAATATATATAACTATACAGAGATGATGTTACATACAAATCAAACAGTAACCACAAATCAAAAACTAGTAATAGATATGCAAGCAATAAAGAGAAAGGAATCCAAGTGTACCACAAAAAAAGCCAACAAACCATGTGAGAAGAAAACAAGGGAAGAAAGGAACAGAAGAACTACAAAAATAACCAGATATCAAGTAACAAAATGACAATAAGTACATACCTATCAAGAATTAGTCTGTATGTAAATGAATGAAATGGTCCAATCAAAAGACATCAGGTGATGTAATGAATAAAAAAGCAAGACTCTTCTATATGCTGCCTACGATCATTTCAGACCGAAAGACATATGCAAATCAGAAGTAAAGGGATGGAGAAGCATTTATCCTCCAAATGGAATGAAAAGAAAGCACGGGTAGCAATACTTATAGCCAAAAAACTAGATTTTATTTATTTTTTAAAGATTTATTTATTTGTTTGAGAGTGAGAAAGAGAGAGTGAATGTGAGGTGGGGGAGGGGCATAGGGAGAGAATCTTTAAGCAGACTCCCTGCTGAGGATGGAGCCTAAAGCAGGGTTCCATCCCCTGACTCATGAGATCGTGGCCTGGGCTGAAACCAAGTCAGACACTTAACTGACTGAGCCGCACAGGCACCCCCAACAAAATAGATTTTAAAGACTGTAACAATAGACAAAGAAGGGCACTATATAATCATAACAGCAATAATCCAACAAGAAGATGGATGGGTATTAAGGAGGGCACATGTGATGAGCCCTGGATGTTATAGGCAACTAATGAATTGCTGAACACTACAATAAAAACAACTAAATATGCTGGCTAATTGAACATAATAAATAAACAAATAAATAAATAAAATAATCTGTGCAATATTGAAAAAAAGCATAAAGGATGGCACCTGGGTGACTTAGTCACTTAAGCATGCAACTCTTTATTTTGGCTTAGGTCATGATCTCAGGGTTGGAGGATAAAGCCCCACATCAGGCTCCTCACTTAGTGGGGAGTCTGCTGGAGATTCTCTCTCTCTCTCTCTGCCCTTACCCTGTCCCTGCTTGACTGTTCCCTCTCTCTCTCAAATAAATAAATCTTTAAAACAAAACATAAAGGAAGCAATCAATAGTGATACAATAATGGTAGGTGACTTTAACACTCCACTTAAATCAATGGATAGGTCATCCAAGTAAGAAATCAACAAGGAAACAGTGGCTTTGAATGATACGTTGGACCAGATGGCACTAACAGATATATTCGCAGCACTCTATCCTAAAACAGCAGAATACACATTCTTTTCAAGTGAACATGGAACATTCTCCAGAACAGATCATATGTTAGGCCACAAAATAAATGTCAACAGATTCAAAAAGACTGAAGTCATACCATGCATCTTTTAAAATCACAATGCTATGAAACTAAAAACCAATCACAAGACAAAATCTGGAAAGAATGCAAATACATGGAGGTTAACTAACATGCTAGTAAACAATGACAGGGTCAACCAAGAAATCAAAAGGGAAATTAAAAAAATACATAGAGACAAATGAAAATGAAAACACAATGGTCCAAAATCTTCAGGATGCAGCAAAAGCTGTTTTAAGAGGCAAGTTTATAGCGATAAAGGCCTACATAAAGGAGCAAGAAAAAACTCAAAGAAACAACCTAACCTTTCACCTAAAGGACCTAGAAAAAAAAGAACCAAACCCCAAACCAGTAGGAAGAAGGAAATAATAAAGATTACGGCAGTTAAAAAAATGGAATAGAAACTAAACAACAATAACAACAACAAAAATAAAAAACAATAGAATAGAAAAATGAAAACAGGAACTGGTTCACTGAAAAGATAAACAAAATTGATAAAACTTTAGAAGACTCAGACTCACCTAAAAAGAGAAAGAGAGAGAGAGAAAGAACTCAAATAAATAAAATCAGAAATGAAAGAGAAGAAATCACAACTGACACTAGAGAAATACAGGATAGTAAGGGAATATTATGAAAAATTATATGTCAAAAAATTGGACAACCTATAAGAAATGGATAAATTCCTGGAAACATAAAATCTCCCAAAACTGAATCAGGAAGACAGAAAATTTGAACATATTGATTATCAGTAATGAAATTGAATCAGTAATCAAAATACTCCCAACAAACAGAAGTCCAGGACCTCATGACTTCACAGGTAAATTCTACCAAATACTTAAAGAAGATTTAATACCAATTCTTCTCAAACTATTTCAAAAAAAGAAGGAAAACTTCCAAATTCATTCTATGAGGCTGACATTACCCCGATAACAAAAGCAGATAAAGACAATACAAGAAAAGAGAACCATAAGCCAATATCTCTGATGAACACAGATAAAGAAAAAAATCCTCAGCAATAATTAGCAAATAGAATCCAGCAATACATTAAAAAAATCATTCACCAAGATCAAGTGGGATTTATTCCAGGGATACAAGGGTGGTTCAAAATTCACAAATCAATGTGATATATCACAACAAGAGAAAGCATAAAAACCATAAGATCATTTAAAAAGATGTAGAAAAAAGCATTTGCTAAAGGACAACATCCATTCATGATAAAAACCCTCAACAAAGTAGGTTTAGAGAGAATATACCTCAACATAATAAAGGCTTTACATGAAAAACTCACAGCTAACCTCATCCTTAATAGGGAAAAACTGAGAGCTTTTTGCCTAAGGTCAGGAACAAGATAAGGATGTTCACTCTCACCACTTTAATTCAGCATAACCCTGGAAGTCTAAGCCACAACAATCAGACAACAAAAAGCAATAAAAAGTATCCAAATTGGTAAGGAAAAAGTATATCCATGACTATTTGCAGATGATATGATATTATATGTAGAAAACCCCTAAAGACTACACACACACACACACACACACACACAGAGACACAAAACTACTCAAATTGATAATTCAGAAAGATTGCAGGATACAAAATAAATGGACAGAAATACATTGCATTTCTACACACTAATAATGAAGCAGCAGAAATAGAAATTAAGAAACAATTCCATTTCCAATTGCACCAAAAATAATAAAGTACCTACCAGTAAACTTAACCAAGGAGGTGAAAGACCCATACTCTGAAAATATTAAAACACTGATGAAAAAAAACTGGACTACATAAACAAATGGAAAGATATTCAATGCCCATAGTTTATAAGAGCAAATGTTTAAAATGTCCATAATATTTAAAATGTCCATACTACCCAAAGCAATCTAGAGATTTAATGGAATCCCTATCAAAATACCAATAGCATTTTTTACAGAACTAGAACAATTCATCCTAAAATTGTTATGGAACCACAAAAGATCCCAAATAGCAAAAGCAATCTTGAAAAAGGAAAACAAACCTGGACGTATCACAATCACACATTTTAAGTTAATACTACAAAGTTGTAGTAATCAAAACAGTACGTTACTGGCACAAAAGCAGACACATAGGTCAATGGAACAGAATAGCCCCCAAATAAACCAACATTTACCTTCAAAAAAGCAGGGAAGGATATGCAATGGGAAAAAGACAGTCTCTTCAACAAATGCTGCTTGGAAAACCGGACAGCTACATGCAAAAGAATGAAACTGGACTTTTTTACACCATATAGAAAAATAAACTCAAAATGGATTAAGGACCAAAATGTGAGACTTGAAACCATAGATATCCTTGAAAAAGCACAGGCAATAATATTTCACATATTAGCTATAGCAACATTTTTCTAGATATGTCTCCTGAGGCAAGGGAAACAAAAGCAAAAATAACCTATCAGGACTACATCAAAGGAAGAAGCTTCTGCATAGCGAAGAAAACTATCAATAAAACTAAACAACAACCTACTGAATGGGAAAATATATTTGCATATGACATATCTGGTAAAGGGTTAGTATCCAAAATATATAAAGAACTTATACCACTTAACATTTAAAAAAAATCAAATAATCTAATTATAAAATGGGCAGAAGACATGAACAGATATATATCAAAGTTGGCCAACAGAGAAATGAAATGATGCTCAACATTACTAATCATCAGGGAAATTAGAATCAAAACCAAATAAGATAATAATCAAAACTAAGATAAGATATCACTGCACACCTGTCAGAAAGGCTAAAATAAAAAATAAAAAATAGAAGAAACAACAAGTGTTCGTGAGGATGTGGAGGAAAATGTACCCTTGTGCACTGTTGGTGGAAATGAAAACTGGTCCAGCTACTGTGGAAACCAATTTGGAGTTTCCTCAAAATCTTAAAAATAGAACTACCCTATCATCCAGGAATTGCAACACTAGGTATTTACCCAAAGAATACAAAAATACTGATTCAAAGGGTGTGTATAGCAGCATTATCTCCAATAGTTAAATTATGGAAACAGCCCAAATGTCCATCGATTGATGAATAGATAAATAAGATGTGGGGTGTGTGTGTGTGTGTGTGTGTGTGTAATAGAATATTACTCAACCATCAAAAATTTTCAATGGCATGGATGGAGCTAGAGCGTACTATGCTAAGCAAAATAATTCAGTCAGAGAAAGACAAATGCCATATTTCACCCATATGTGGAAAACCAATGAACAAAGAGAAAGAGACAAACAAAAAATCATATTCTTACATAAAGAAAACAAAGTGATGGTTTCCAGAAGAGAGGTCAGTGAGAGAATGGGTGAAAAAGGTGAAGGGGGTTAAGAGTATACTTAT
The DNA here is from genome assembly GCF_963455335.1 of Martes martes. Lineage (NCBI taxonomy): Eukaryota > Metazoa > Chordata > Mammalia > Carnivora > Mustelidae > Martes > Martes martes. The sequence continues at coordinate 15,883,933 of NC_137897.1, forward strand.
CCTGATAAGCACTCATAATGTATAGAATTGTTGAATCACTGCATTGAACATCTGAAACTAATATAATACTATATGTTAATTATGCTGTTATTTTTTAAAAAATAAAAATAAAACGAAGGGACCAAAAGTAATACAGTTATTTAGAGAGGGTTTTCACTGAGTTAAAAAAAATCCAGGAAACTGTTTAATTAAAAATCTGTTTGCTTCTTCACAGCCACAGTGATGTATTCCACTTTGAAAGTGCATGCAAAGCAATTTAAGTTTCAAAAAAAAACGAGCTGAAGATCTGAATATACATTTCTCCAAAGAAGACACAAAGATGGCCAATAGGTACATGAAAAGGTGTTCAACATCACTCATCATCAGGAAAATGCAAATCAAAAGCACAATAAGCTATCATCTCAGACCTGTTAGAATGCCCAAAATCAAGAAGAGATAATAAATGTTGAGGTTTTAGAGAAAAGGAAACTCTTATACACTGTTGGTGGGAATGTAAATTGGTATAGCCACCATGGAAAACAGTATGGAGGCTCCTCAAAAAATTTAAAATGGAACATCCTATAATCCAACAATTCCACTTCTGGGTATATATCTGAAGGAAACAAAAGAACTATCTCAAAGAGATATCTGCAGCCCCCATGTTCACTACAGCATTACTTAAAAAGTTAAAACGTGAAAACAACATAAATACCCATCAATGGATGAATGGATAAAGCAGATACAGTAGAATACATATAATGGAACATTATTTAGCCATAAACAGGAAGGAAATCCTGTCATTTTCAATAACATGGATGAATCTAGAGGGCACTATGCTAAGTGAGAGAGGTCAGACAAAGAAAAACAAATATTATATGATGTCACTAATATGTAGAATCTAATAAAACCAAAGTCATAGAAACAGAGAAGGGATTGGTGGTTATCAGAGGTGGTGGGGTGGTAAGATAATGAGTGAAGACAGTCAAAAGGTACAAACTTCTAGTTATGAGATAAGTAAGTTCTGGTGTTGTAATGTACAACATGGTGACTATAATAATGCTGTATTGCATATTTAAAAGCTGCTAAGAGTGTAGATCTTTAAATTTCTTATTACAAGGAAAAAATTGTAACTATGTGAGGTGACTAAGGCTAACTACACTTAATGTAGTAATCATTCATAATATATACACATATCAAATCATTATGTTATCCACCTTAACTTACACAATGTTACAGGTCAATTATATCTCAATAAAACTGGAAGAAAAAACTAAATAAACTGGTTCTATGTGCTGCCAGAGAGTTTCAAACTTTAAACAGCATGTTGCAAATCATTAGTTAGCCACTGCTCATATCTTACCCAAGAGTCAGTGCTAGACATCCAGGCAATCCTGGACATAAGCATAGAACTATCCTAGTCCAGCTGCACAATAATTCTATCATTCTCAACTACAAAGGTGGTGACCTAGAGAAAATGCTGCTTAAGCCAAGTCTTGAATATATAGGCATATTCATTGTGAATTGTGCTAGACAGTTACTTGATAGCTAATAAATATTAAATATTTGTTAGTTGCTACATATAGAAAGAAAAAAATAATTTCTGACTGAATTCTATGGTAGTTTTAATTTTTCCTTAGCATTTATACTACCTATAAAGTCTCTTGCCTGCATTTATGATTTTAATGTCTTATTGTTTTTGGATTGAGCTTATTTTTTTAAGATTTTATTTTTAAGTAATCTTTACACCCAATGTGGGACTTGAATGGACAACCCCAAAATCAAGAGTGACATTATCAATTGAGCCAGCCAGGTACCCCAAGATTGAGCTCATATTGGATCTGAGAAGCAAGATTTATACTTATAATAACAAAAGCTACCTTTTTATTTATTTATTCTTATTTTTTAAAGATTTATTTATTTATTTTAGAGGTAGGGGTAGAAGAAGGAGAGGGAATCTTAAGCAGAATCCCTTCTAAGTGTGGAGCCTGATACAGGACTTGATCCCATGACCCTGAGACCATGACCTGAGCCAAAACCAAGAGTCTGATGCTTAACAGACTGAGCCACCCAGACATCCCAAAAAAGTTACCTTTATAATTTCCTTCTATGTGTTGGGTATTTTAAGTGTGTTATTTAATTTTGACAACCACCCTGTGAGGTACCTATATTGTCTATGAGTTGCAGATAAAGCACATACCCAGAGAGGCTACATAAGTTATCTAATAAGTAAGCACCACCATATCATCGGGTCCCAGGAGTTTAGCTAAATAATTATCAAACCATTCTGAACACCTACAAATTCAACAGGGGATAGAAAAGAAGAAGAGCAGCAATTCTAGGAACAGAAAACTGACTACTTTCCGGAGGGCAGGTTGTGTGGAGAAGTGACTCCAAGGCAGTGCCCGGAAAGATAGACTGCAGGGGAAGGGGCCAGCTCCTGGCAAGTGACAGAGCAGTGGACCACAAAATTGGAACTTTTAGAAGTCTGTTCCACTGAGGGATGTTGCTCCAGAGGCTAAGTGGGAGGTGGAGCTCTCGCAGGGACCGTATGGTCTGAGGACCCCTGGGGTCAAAAAAAGACCAAGGGTGTCTGAGTGTGGCAAGCTCCCAGGTATCAGAGTGGGGAAGCCAGCTGCACCACATCCGAGAAGACTCAACTTCCTTCTCCAGGAGGAGCTGTGTGGGAGCGTGCTGCAGGAATCTGCTGGGTTTGGAGACTCCAAATGGGGACGTGCGGCAGAGATAGAAATGCTCAGTCACAGGCTGGGTGAGCACTGAGTGTGGCCTGCCAGAGACCAGGGAGACAGGAGGGACTGACTGCATTTCTCTGAGGGTGCACTGAGGAGTGGGGTCCCAATTCTTGGCTCCTACGTTCCAGAGATCGGGAGGCCACCATATTCATTCCTGTCTTCCAAAGCTGCACAGAAAGCGCTCAGGGAAAAAAAGCTCCTAAGAGCAAACCTGAGCAGATTGCTTAGCCTGGCCCCTGGCAAGGGCAGTACAATTCCACCTTGGGCAAAGACATTTGAGAATAACTGCAACAGGCCCCTCCCTCAGAAGATTAGCAAGAACATACAGCCAGGACCAAGTTCACCAATCAATTGATAACTGTGGAACTCCAGAGTAAGGGGAAAGCAACACATAGAATTCATGGCCCTTTCCCCATGATTCTTTAGTCTTTCAAAGTTAAATATTTTTAATTTTTTTTCTTATTTTATGTTTTAAATTTTTCCTCTTTCCTATTGAAACTATTTTAACTATTTTACCTTATAAATGCCTTTTTAAAAATCTTTTTTAATTTTCATTGTTACAATCATATTTTATCCCTTCATTGTCTTTAACCTTATTTATTATATACATATAGGCTTTTTTCTTTACAATTTTGGGATACAGTATCTTCTAATAGATCAAAATATACCCTAAATCTAGTGCAGGGTTTTGTTCTAGTCTCCAGCCTGATCACACTCTTTCCTCCCTTATTTTTTTCTTTTTTTCAACCAATTTCTTATCTTATCAATTCCTTTTTTAGAATCTTTAAATTTTCATCTTTCCTTCATCGTGTTTACCCTTATTTATATATATATATATACAACTTTTTCTTTCTTTAAAATTTTGGGAGCTAGTTTCTTCTAAAACACCAAAATACACCTAAACGCAAGTGTGTGGCTCTGTCCTATAAACCAGTCTAATATATATATATATTTTTTTTTCTTTTTTTCCCCCCTTTCTTCTCTCCCTGATTTTGGGTCTCTTCTGATTTGGTTAGTGTATATCTTTCTGGGGACTTTGCTACCCTTTCAGTATTTTGTTCTCGGTTCATCTATCCTTATCTGGATAAAATGATAAGGCAGAAACACACTCCACACACACACACACACAAAAGAACAAGAGGCAGTACCAACAGCTGGGGACCTAATCAATATGGACATCAGTAATATGTCAGAACTAGAGTTCAGAATGATGATTTTCAAGGTGCTAGCTGGGCTCAAAAAAGCATGGAAGACACTAGAAAGTCTCTTTCTAGAGAAATAAAATCCCTTTCTGGAGAAATAAAGAACTAAAATCTAACCAAACTGAAATTTTAAAAAGCTATTAAAGAGGTGCAATAAAAAATGGAGGCTCTCACTGCTAGGATAAATGAGGCAGAAGAGAGAATTGGTGATATAGAAGACCAAATTATGGAGAATAAAGAAGCTGAGCAAAAGAGAGTCAAACAACTACTGGACCATGAAGGGAGAATTTGAGAGATAAGTGATAACATAAGATGAAACAATATTAGAATAATTGGGATCCCAAAAGAAGAATAAAGAGAAGGAGGGGCAGGATGTATATTGGAGTAAATTATATCAGAGAATTACCCTAATTTGGCAAAGGGAAAAAGCATCAAAATCCAGGAGGCACAGAGAAACCTCCCCCAAATCAATAAAAATAGGTACACACCCCATCATCTAATAGTAAAACTTACAAGTCTTAGTGACAAAGAGAAAATCCTGAAAGCAGCCCAGGATAAGAGATCTATAACTTAAAATAGTAGAAATATTAGAATGGCAGCGGACCTATCCACAGAGACCTGGCAGGTCAGAAAGGACAGGCATGATATATTCAGAGCACTAAATGAGAAAAATATGCAGCCAAGAATTCTATATCCAGCTAGACTGTCACTGAAAATAGAAGAAGAAATAAAAAGCTTCCAGGACAAACAAAAAATAAGGGAATTTGCAAACACCAAACCAGCTTGACAGGAAATATTGAAAGGGCTCATCTAAGCAAAGAGAGAGCCTAAAAGTAACAGATGAGAAAGGAACAGAGACAATACACATTACCAGTCACCATACAGGCAACACAATGGCACTAAATTCATATCTTTCAATAGTTACCCTAAATGTAAATGGGCTAAATGCCCCAACTAAAAGACACAGTGTATCAGAATGGATAAAAACAAGACCCATCGATATGCTGTCTACAAGAAACTCATTTTAGACCCAAAGACACCTCTGGATTTAAAGTGAGGGGTTGGAAAGCAATGTACCATGCTAATGGACATCAGAAGAAAGCTGGGGTCGCAATCCTTAGATACATTAAATTTTAAGCGAAAGACTATAATAAGAGATGAAGAAGGACACTATATCATACTTAAAGGGTCTGTCCAACAACAAGATCTAACCATTTTAAATATCTATGCCCCTAACATGGGAGCAGCCAACTATATAAACCAAATAACAAAATCAAAGAAACACATCGACAATAATACAGTAATAGTAGGAGACTTTAACAATCCCTTCACTGAAATGGACAGATCATCCAAGCAAAAGATCAACAAGGAAATAAAGGCCTTAAATGACACTCCAGACCACATGGACATCACAGATACATGCAGAACATTCCATCCCAGAGCAACGGAATACACATTCTTCTCTAGTGCACATGGAACATTCTCCAGAATAGATCACATCCTGGGTCATAAATCAGGTCTCCCCTGGTACCAAAAGATTGGGATCATTCCCACATATTTTCAGACCACAATGCTCTGAAGCTAGAACTCAATCACAAGAGGAAAGTTGGAAAGACCTCAAATACATGGAGGCTAAAGAGCATCCTACTAAAGAATGAGTGGGTCAACCAGGAAATTAAAGAAGAATTGAAAAAATTCATGGAAACAAATGAACATGAAAACACAACTGTTCAAAATCGTGGGACACAGCAAAGGCAGTCCTGAGATGAAAGTACATAGCAATACAAGCCTTTCTTAAGAAACAAGAAAGGTCTCAAGTACACAACCTAACCCTAAACGTAAAGAAGCTGGATAAAGAACAGCAAAGAAAGCCTAAGCCCAGTGGGAGAAGAGAAATAATAAAGATCAGAGCAGAAATCAATGAAATAGAAACCAAAAGAACAGTAATCAATGAAATCAATGAAACTAGGAGCTGCTTCTTTGAAAGAATTAATGAGACTGAAAAACCCTGGCCAGACTTATCAAAAAGAAAAGAGAAAGGACCCAAATAAATAAAATCATGAATGAAAGAGGAGAGATCACAACCAACACCACAGAAATATAAACAATTATAAAAATATATTATGAGCAACAATACACAAGCAAATTTGACAATCTGGAAGAAATGGATGCATTCCTAGAGATGTATAAACTACCAAAACTGAGTAAGAAAGAAATAGAAAACCTGAACAGACACATAACCAGTAAGGAGATTGAAGCAGTCATCAAAAATCTCCCAACAAACAAGAGCCCAGGGTCAGATGGCTTCCCAGTAGAATTCTACCAAACATTTAAAGAAGAATTAATACCTATTCTCCTGAAAGTCTTTCAAAAAGTAGAAATGGAAGGAAAACTTCCAAACTCATTTTATGAGGCTAACACTACCTTGATCCCAAAACAAAAGACCCCATCAAAAAGGGGAATTACAGATGAATATCCTCAATGCACACAGATGCAAAAATTCTCACCAAAATACTAGCCAATGGGATCCAACAGTACATTAAAAGGATTATTCACCATGACAAAGTCAGATTTATTTGTGGGCTGCAAGGTTGGTTCAATATCTGCAAATCAATCAATGTGATACCTAGGAATAAACCTAAGCAAAAGGCAAAGAATCTGTACTCAGAAAACTATAAAGTACTCATGAAAGAAACTGAGGAAGACACAAAGAAATGGAAAAACGTTCCATGCTCATGGATTGGAAGAACAAATATTGTGAAAATGTCTATGCTACCTAAAGCAATCTACACATTTAATGCAGTCCCTATCAAAATACCATCAACTTTTTTCAAAGAAATGGAACAAATAATCCTAAAATTTATATGGAACTAGAAAAGACCCTGAATGGCCAGAGAAATGTTGGAAAAGGAAACCAAAGTTGGTGACATCACAATTCCAGACTTCAGGCTCTATTACAAAGCTGTAACAAGACAGTGGTACTAGCACAAAAACAGACACATAGATCAATGGAACAGAATAGAGAGCCCAGAAATAGACCCTCAACTCTATGGTCAACTAACCTTTGACAAAGCGGGAAAGTATGCCCAATGGAAAAAAGACAGTCTCTTCAATAAGTGGTTTTGGGAATATTGGACATACACATGCAGAAGAATGATACTGGACTGTTTCCTTACAGCACACATAAAAATAGACTCAAAATGGATGAAAGACCTCAGTGTGAGACAGGAATTCATCGTAGCAACATGGACAGGCCTGGAAGAGATTATGCTGAGTGAAATAAGTCAAGCAGAGAGAGTCAAGTATCATATGGTTTCACTTATTTGTGGAGCATAACAAATAATATAGAGGACAAGGGTAGATGGAGAGGAGAAGGGAGTTGAGGGAAATTGGAAGGGGAGGTGAACCATGAGAGACTATGGACTCTGAAAAACAACCTGAGGGTTCTGAAGGGGCGGGGGGTGGGAGGTTGGGGGAACCAGGTGGTGGGTATTAGGGAGGGCACAGATTGCATGGAGCACTGGGTGTGGTGAAAAAACAATGAATACTGTTACGCTGAAAATAAATAAAAAATTTAAAAAAAATCCTTGAGGAGAACACAGGCAGCAACCTCTTCTACCTCATCTGCAGCAACTTCTTCTTAGAAACCTCACCAACAGCAAGGGAAGCAAGGTCAAAATTGAACTACTGGGACTTCATCAAGATCAAAAGTTTTTGCACAGCAAGAGAAACAGTCAACAAAACCGAAAGACACCTGACAGAATGGGAGAAGATATTCACAAATGATATATCAGATAAAAGGCTAGTATCAAAAATCTATAAAGAACTTATCAAACTCAACACCCAAAGAACAAATAATCCAATCAAGAAATGGGCAGAAGACATGAGCAGACATTTCTGCAAAGAAGACATCCAGATGGCCAACAGACACATGAAAAAGCACTCCACATCACTCGGCATCAGGGAAATACAAATCAAAACTACAATGAGATACCACCTCACACCAGTCAGAATGGCTAAAATGAACAAGACAGGAAATGACAGATGTTGGCAAGGATGTATCAAAAGGGAAACCCTCCTACACTGTTGGTGGGAATGCATCCTTGTGCATCCACTCTGGAAAGCAGTATGGAAGTTTCTCAAAAATTTGAAAATAGAGCTACCCTATGACCCAGCAATCACACTACTGTGTATTTACCCTAAAGATACAAATGTAGTGATCTGAAGGGGCATGTGCACCCGAATGTTTATAGCATCAATGTCCACAATAGCCAAATTTGAAAGAACTTAGATGTCCATCAACAGATGAATGGATAAAGAAGATGTGGTATATATATACTACGGAATACTATGCAGCCATCAAAAAACCGAAATCTTGCCATTTGCAATGACGTGGATGGACTAGAGGGTATTACACTGTGCAAAATAACTCAATCAGAGACAGACAATTATCACATGATCTCTCTGATATGAGAATTGGAGAGGCAGGTTGGGGGGTCGTAGGAGGTAGAGAGGGAAAAAATGAAAGAAGATGGGATCAGGAGGGAAACAAACCATAAGAGACTCTTAGTTTCATGAAACAAACTGAGGGTTGCTGAGGGGTGTTGGGGGAAGCATAGCGTGGCTGGGTGATGGACATTGGGGAGGGTATGTGCTATGGTCAGTGCTGTGAATTGTGTAAGCCTGATGATTCACATAGCTGTACCCCTGTGGCAAATAATACATTGTATGTTAAGATAAAATTAAAAAAAGAAGTAAACACCATATCCAGACCAACCAAACTCCATTGCCACTGCTTTACAACTGCAGCAGATATTGTTAAGTCCCAGTCCTTTCCCTTCAACACTTGTCAACTGTTCCATGCACATCAATAACATGCCAGTGCAAGGACATATGATTCTCCATCTGCAAAGGCCAGAGCAGGAATACTAGGGATTTAATGTCCCAGAAAATAGTTCCCCTTCAGGAGAAATAAGAATGAAAGATAGATACCCCTGCTTCCTTATCACTTGGCCAGGACAATTCTGAAGTGTGTTTTAGAGGTTCCTAGCAAGACTCATATCACCTCCCTCCTACTGATACTTTCTAGGATCACTTTCCCAATAAATCACTTGCATTTAAATCCTTTCCTACAAGTTTACCTTTGGTGCAACCCAGCCTAAGACCCTTTCCTTCCCTTCCAGCCTTAGTTCAGAAGTAATCTGAAAAGTTACCTTGAGTTCAACCTCCCACTCACTGCAGTCTTCTATAGTATCATTGACAACCAACAGACTCTGCTTATAAAATTCTAGGAAAATTGTGCTAAATGTCAACATGACAATCTATTTTAACTGAGGATAGCACTAGCTGAGAGCTAGTTCTTGCTTTTATTGAGTAGACCTACTCTTTCATGTAACTGAAACTTCTTCATTGCAGTTCACTCCTTTAGTGCTAGGGCAAGGCTATTTCCTCTTCCACTTGCCAACATTTTGCATATTTGAAGAGAACTATCCAGTCCTCCCAAAGTCTTCCTCATTCTATTTTTTCCAATGCTTAGTTGTGTAAATTACCTAATTGAGAACCAAAATTCTGGAAACACCTTTTAAGAGGTATCTGACATAGTCTTCCTTCTTAAAGAATGGCTAGATCTAAATCATCAAAGACAGATGGTAAAACTATGCAAATCTGTGCTCAGTATAATTTTTTGCACTTTTTTTTCCCTGGCCACTGTCCAGAATTATGTCCCCTTTCCCCCTTCTGCAGCTCTATTTCCTAAATATAAAGTAGAGAAAGAAGGCTAATTGGAATTCATCTATGGCATAGCAATTTGCAGAAAAATATTAAAATTCATTTTCCTGGGATTTTCAATTTTAGGGTTTGGCAATGATGAAAACCACCCAGATCCTAGGAAAGAAAGAATATGATTGCTATCTAATTCTATATTCTTTCTAAGAGTAGAACGTTTTCTACTTTTTTCCTTTTTTCTAGTTTTTTCCTTTGAAAAAAAACTGCCCAAATTTGGAGAACTCAAAATTAACATGAAGCCACTTCTTTCACAAGTGTTAGTTTTATCAGCTTTCAAAAAAATGAGCTACTCTTCATCATTATGTACAAATTTACATCATTATGTAAATATCATCTATCTATCTCCTAAGCCTTTTACAACACAGTCATCTTTCATTCATCCTGTGGTTATGTACTGGGCAGGGTGTGCCATGTCCAACATAGTCATTTTGGAGAAGGACAGCTTAAGAATTTTGCTTTCCTGGCTTTCTATTAAGTCTTGTAAAATTGTTGGACTTATCTCATGTAACTGCAAAGTGTCCTTTTCATTAATTTTTCTAAGTATGTGTCTCTTAAGCTTATTCTAACATCCCTCTTCTATTTAAAACTAGATAAACTGTTAGTGTTTTATTAAGCTCAACCCTTAGTGGGATTATGAAGAATTTACCAAAATGTGCCCATTCCCTCTGGGAGATGATGTCCCCCTGTCCATCATGTATATCAGATACCTCTTTACTCTACTACTTCCCACCTGTTCTTAGTAGGTTATCTTGTATGAACTACTTACATCTTAAATATACTAAATATACTAAAAGAAAAAAAAATCTTTTTTTGATGTAAATTGAAAGGTCTTCTCCACTGCCAAATGTATTTTAAAAATCAACTCAATGATAGGGGAGATATTTGGAGGCCCCTGAAATCACCTAGGATTCGTCAGATACATTCACAGAAAGCAGGTCCTGTCTTGTAACCTCTAAAAACACTGGAAACCTCTAAGGATGTTCACAAGACCAGTGCTGGTCTGACCACATTAGTATTATGGGAATGTTTACAAAACCTAAATACCTGGGATACACAAGTGGCGATTCTGATTCTGTAGGTCTGGTTAAAGAATCTAGGGGGTGGAGAGAGTGAAGAAGAAAAGAAAGTGAACAAATAATTGTGACAAATTCCAGGTCTAATTTTTAGTGATGATACATGGGTCAAGCTTATCAAGTTTCCTCCTTCTAAGCCTACTCTGCAAGTTTGTCTGTACCATAAGAGAGCTGAACCTTCAGGCCTAGTGGTCTTTAGTCCTTTTCTGCTCTTGAGCTCATTCCAGCCCTGCCTCACAGCCCAAACTAGGTATACACAAAGACATCCAACTGGAACCTTAGAATTAGAGACATGGCACGATCCAAAGCCCATTTTTGTGTGTGTGTGAAGCCTGTGCTATCTTGTCTCTGACCCCACAGAGAATGTTCCTCGGTACTGATGATTAAAATCCCTTCATATTCACAAATGTATTCTGTGGGTAAGCTTCATCTTTACTGCCCCCTCTTGGCCCTCCTCTTCTCTTAGTTTTCCACTTGGCGTTTCTCTTTTTCTCTTCAGGCACTTATGACTTTGTGTTTTATTTTGGTGACACTCCTCAGCCTAATGTTGTCTCCTTTCTCTTCATAGACCTCTCATCTCCTACCCACACAAACATATCTCATATTTTCATATAACTCATTTCTTTTCCTTCGGCCTTCCAGACTTTCCAAAAGAATTCACTCTCACAGCTGGGTGTCTGGTTGTTCCATAATCTCCGGTTTTCCCTGTGAGCATCTAATACAGGAGCCTGTTGTAACTATTTTGTTCTGTGTAATATAGTCATACTATATTTTCTTTTTTTCTTTTTTTTTTAATTTATTCATTTGTTAGAGAGAGAGAGCGAGCGAGCATAGGAAGACAGAGTGGTAGGCAGAGGCAGAGGGAGAAGCAGGCTCCCCACCAAGCAAGGAGCCCGATGTGGGACTCGATCCCAGGACACTGGGATCATGACCTGAGCCGAAGGCAGCCGCTTAACCAACTGAGCCACCCAGGCGTCCCCATACTATATTTTCCTAGAAAAAAAAAGGGCTTAAAACTTCATTATTCTACTTGTTTCCTTTCTTTTTCTCCCCTTCTTTCATTAAATCAAAATACATTTTAGAGCTTCTTTTCATTTTCTAATATTACAAACACAGAAGCAAAAAAAAAAAATGCAGTTTCCCTTTCTCCAAAAAGAATACAGAGCTGATAGCATGAAAGATTCAGCCCAATTTAAGTTCTACTGAAAGTACAGTGTAGGCTTGTGGTGTTCTATAAATAATAGCCACATTTCCCAAAGCTGTCCGTGGTTTATACAGAGGACCCCAATTAAACTCAAAACAGCTGAAAAAATAAACCTGTCAAAGAAAATGCATTTATAGTGTACCAGGCAGATTAGATTATGGAATAAGTCAAATTCTAATTTCCTTGAAGTCATTGAGCTTCCATGTTTTGGTGAGATCAAGTCCTAAATAATAAATTCATTTGATTTTACACACTCTTATAAACAAGCTTTTTTATTTTACAGGGGCTTGGTAGTAATTTTTTGATGAGATCACACATTTAGAACAATACATTTGAATAAATTCTCATCTCCCAAACCCTGAAAGTACAAATTCCACCCTTTATATCAACTCTTATTTGAAAATTAGTACACCAGCCTCCATACCCTATGTAAACCTTTGTTACTAGGTTTCAAAATATTATATTAGGACCCGGTCAAAAACAATGTGCTAAATTTCTAACCCTTAAATTCCCTGGTATGTCTAGGTTAGAATGTGGAGAAAAGTGTGAGAGATGACATTGATGAACACACAATGACTCGAATTTCATGAGCAGGTTTATATTCTGATTTACCAAGAATAGATGGACACAAATAATGGAGAGGAAATGTGGTAGCAGTGATTGTCTGAACCTCTCAATGAAATCCAGCTAAGGCCAGCATTAGCCTTAGTAGGCTGGAGTGTTCCTATTTAAGGAAATGTCCTGATTTGACATATTGATTTCCAAATTAGTAACCAGGCTTCTTACAAAACCATCCCTTTCTCCAGTTCTGATTTAAGGAGTTAAATTCTTTTGCCTCTCAGCAAATACTGAATAAGAAAATTCTGTCTTTTAATTAACAAGACAAATTCTTGGAATGATAATCTCTACAACAGAGTACATGAGTCATTCTTAGACTTCTGAGTTTGAGTCCTAGCAAATATTAGGCATTCACACAAGAACTTTCCCCTTCCTTTCTAACACAATCACCCCCTCTTCCGTTTGCTTCCCTAGGTTTATCACCCAAGAATATTAGCAATAAAGAGCTGGAAGAACTAAAATTGAATAGTTTTGCTCCTTAGCATCACACCATCCAGGTTACACCCCATTTGCATGCCATCTTTTAAACCAATACTATTCTTTCAGGAGAGGACACTGGAAAATCTTTTAAATCTGATCTTAGATTTGTTTTAAGAGCAGATTTTACAAAATTACCTCAGAGATGGGGTAGGTTGCCAATACTTCTTACCCATTAGTATTTGTGTTCAGTGTCATAAAAAAAAATTGCCCATTTTGCCAATTAGGTCACACTCATTTGGACCACATATCAGATGGGGAAAAGGATGTCTTCTAATCTACTAGAGTTGAAGGACCAAAATGCAGTAAAATGCAATAACTGCATAAAATTCAAGTTCTGAATATTTTGGAACTTGCTGTGCTTATTATTTCTTAGTATTCATCACAGCTGTTTTCCCCAACATATTTAGTTAGTGAATAAGAGTTGGTGACACCTGGCCCTCTGTGTTTATTTACATCATTTTATTAATTTGTTTCATCTAACTGTGGTTATCCCTTTCATTTTGGTTCTATTAGACTACTGAACTTTTTTTCCCCTGTATTTTACCTAGCTTCTAGACAATCAGCATTAATTCTTCCTCCATTCAATCACCTTATTAGATACTGGGATGATCTCTCTGCCTTCAACTTCCTTTTGAAACACTTATTACTTTTCTCTCTGTTTAACTGTGAAAGATTCCTAATATGCACATTTAGCCTAAGGTAGATGAAAGCAGTTCTGTAAATTAAACAACAGTGTGTGACAGTTCTTTTTTAAAAAGTCAAGTCATTTGAAATTAACTGTCCTAAGAATCTATTAACCCCTCATTCATACCTTTGGGATATTTTATGTAAAACATAGTACACTGCTGATATAATCCCTGGACTGTTTTATTTTCTAGTGAACAAAAACTCAAACTAAAGAAGGAAAGAGATTATCCTACAGAAGTGACATTTGAGAGCATAAATAACATTTTAATTTCTGAGCACTGACAAGTTACTAGTATATGGGGCAAGCAGTTTTTAATTCATAATGTTATTAAGCCCCAATCTGAGCCAGGTACTGTGCTAGGCACTGAGGTACACAGTTATTGAAGACAACCCTTCACTCAAGTAGTAACTGTAGCTTATACACAGAGACAAGAATACAATTATAATACCATTAGTTGTTACAAGTTAAGAACAAGCTAAGGACCAGGTGCCAGTTTAAAGGTTGAAGAAACGCTTCCTCAGGACTGAACAAGTAGGAATAAGGCAGGTAGGAAAGGAAAAATAATGTTCTAGGCCACGGGAACAGTATTTGTAAAGGCATAGATGGTAAAGCATAAACTGTATGTATAAAAGTAGTTAAATTTTAGCAAGGCCTCCATCCTCTAGGATCCTTGAAATTGTATTGGTGTCCTTCCCTTTGATTTCCCAAATAATACTTATAATATGGACCAGTATTAAATTATGTATAACAAAATACTTATATTAAACAGGCTTTCTACTGTCTGCATATAAGGATCACTTTAAACTTTTTATATTTGACTACTCTCAAGTGGTACCCGTTTGTAGATAAATTTGATGGGAATAGACAAGTTGGTTATTTACCACATAAACCAGGTTCTAATTATCATTACATGGGAGAAAAGATATATTCTTTAGGAAAATTATTCAGGTAAGACCATTGTCTTAGACCAGTGGTTCTCAAACTTGAATGTATACCAGAATTCCCTGGAAGCCTTGTTAAAATGCAGACAGACAGGCCCCAAACACAGAGTTTTGATCATCAGGTCTGGGTAGAGACTGAAAATTTGCATTTCTAATAAGTTCCCAGGTGATGCTGATGCTGCTGGCCCAAGACTAAATGGGCTACAGACTTCTTTGAAGACACTGCAGTCATATGACTGTAAATATCAAATCATATTAACTATGTGTTAACCATAAATCAGAGTTTAAAGCTCCAAAAATAACAGATTACACCCAAGATGTTTTCCAACTGAAGCCTAGAGACTTTAAATCTCATTCACTCCCCAGTCCCCCACCTCCTTAGCTTTGTCCTCTGGGCTTCAGAAAGCAATGTGATTTAAATAATTTATTCCCATACTAAAATCTTTGTTTCTGACAAGCACACTCTCCCCTGCACTCTGGTGCTTTCTAAAATATTCTGTTATGTAAGGAACAAATTACTCCCAAATTTAAGCAGATGTCAACAGCTATTACCCTTGTGAAAGCTCCTTGTGAAAGTGTGGAGAGTGATCTTTAATGTTTTCTCTTTCTAGTGAAGGAGAAATCAAGCAAAAGAAATGTCACTCTGAGGGTCCAGATACTTGCAGTTGAATTTAAATAATGAAATAAAATGTCAATATTTTCAGGGAACATTTGTCTTTAAAAAAAAAAAAAAGCTTTCTTTGCTTCCCAAGATATATATGGCATTTTGGCTAAATGAAGTTTGTTAATATATTCACTGAGCATAGTCACAGAAACCCTCAAGCAAACCAAGGTTCAGAGTATCCCCAAGTTTTTTTTTTTAATGACAGAATGGCTGGGTTTAAACAAAACATAGGCAATGAAGCTTCATTTTCACCCAGAAGAGCCTGTTCCCCACTTGCCTTGTTATGAAACCCTGTTGGCTGAGGGAGCCTCTGGTACAATGACTCCACAGTTATTTTAAGTAGCCCTGTGGGAAGAATGGAGGATGGGATGAACACAAGGTTGATAAATTCACTTACCCACCTCTGGAGGAGTGGAGCTCTGGTCAGGGCCCTGCCTTATTTACTGGGCAAAAAGTGTAATCCATTAGATTTCGCCTAGGGAAAGGTGGGAGGGGGGAGAGAAAGGAAAAAGAGAACACTAAATTGAAAGTATTCCCATTTGTCCATAATTTTTAAAGGAAAACCACAGAATAAGCAATAGAACGTTTTTAAAAAAATATTTTTAATGAACATATCATTACTCATTCAACTCCTATTTCAATGCTCTTGCTAAACTGAGCTGAAATATCTATGTAGCTCTTATCATCTGTACACAGTTGGGGCTGTCAGAAGCATGATGAAGAACACCCTGAGCCAAGCCAAGTTAAAAGCAACAGATTTCACGTTGGGCAACATTTTCTTTTTACCTAGAAAACACTCATATACACTATCTGTGGATCTCTTGATGAGGTGATTTCTTGTAGGAAACTTGCCCACACCATAACTTCCCTGTGTCTAGCCACTTGGAGAGGATTCCCGTCTTCCCTTCTGCTGCCCCCATATCAGGTCATGAGTGTTGAGGTGCTCTTCTAAGCCCCTCCCAGTACATCAGATTAGAGAGGGCAGGAAGAAACAAGTGAAATAGGCACTTTCTCAAATGTCAGGACCCTGACACACGAATCATGTAATTTAAAAGTAGCCTCATAAATTTTAGACCCAAGCCATAATGCCTAAAGAATAATCTGATACTGTAAATGTCATAATACTTAAAGAAAATGTCTCAGGTAACAGAAAAAACATTTGTCAAATGTATAACATCAAAAATAAATGAAGCATATATGGATTAGTGTGAGTATCCATGCTACAGGGTTTGAGAGAATAACCCCAAATAATTATTTGGTTTTTAATATACAGCAAATTATTATGGTTTTGTGGAATAAATTCTATGACTATTATAACCACAATGATAACTATTATATTTCATAAATTCTAAGGTGCAATATTTTATACATTTTTATATCTAACAAATCAGGATGCATCTTACAGTGAATAGTGTATTGTGGTTTTATTGGCATTTTAAAAATTGAGTAGCACATAAAACAACAATGTAGTTTATATTCAATGGTGTCTTTGCTTTGGTGATATGTGTAATTACCTATGATAGGGAAAAACTTTAGCATGAAGCATTTCAACTAAGAAATCATATTCTGAATAACTTACTATATTCAAGGGTTTACTTGGGTTTAGTTGATGAGAAGGCAAAATTACATAGAATGCACTCCTGATTTCAGATTGAACAATATAGTAAGGGAGGGTCATAAATAAACAGTTAAATAAGTGCAAGATTTAGTGCTATGGGAACACAGAGGAAAGAGAGACATCCTAATTAAGAGATCAGAGAAGGCCCATGGAGGAGGTGATTTTTGACATGAGTCTTGAAGGATAAGAAGGCTTCCATGATGCACATTTGATGCAGGTATATACAGGTGTAGAAGGTTGAAGAGGCAGGATCTAGCCTGGAGAAGAGGAGAAGCAAATCTTGGAAATCATTCAAGAAATATCAGAGAATTATGATATAAACTAAATAAGGAAACCAACTGGCAAGCCTAGTTTGGGCAGGGGTGGGGGTGAGTGTAGAGTAAAATTCAGATTATTTGAGGCATAGTAAGGTTGAGGTATTTATAGGACATTATAGTGGGCATTTGCCCTTTTTGAATGTCCATCCCACATGGAGGAATTTCCCCACTTTGTAAGTCTTGTTAGAAAGAGGAGCCTACTTCCCAATACAAAAGCAAGAAAAGCTGAATATTTGCTTTCTGACTTTCCTGCTGCTAGGGTACAGTTGGTAGTTGTAGGCCAGCCTTGGCCAAAAAGACATGCCTGTCCTGGGGCTTGAATCTGAAGTTGGTGATTCAAAAATGTAAGGCCAGGGAGAATTCTTTTGGAGGTGATATTAGTGGCAGGATCCAGTATCCATTAGAAATTGCAGTATTCAATATTCAGCATTCAGCAGTATTGTTTTCACCACACTGGTTCTGCTGAATGATTTCAGCCAGAGTCTCAGCTATGAAACCTCACTACAATCTTGCCAGTTTTCCAACCTGGTTTTCCAACTCTCCCAGGAATGTTGAGAGACAGACAATATATTTTTAATTGGTTGCTTTTCTACTTAAATCCATAAGACTTAGTTTCTGCGGTTTGCAAAACAAGAACCCAAGGTACTACTTACATTAGAAGATGTCTGACAAAGACTTGGAAAAGGAGCACAGAGCACAGGAGGGAAGTTGGACTAGACAAATAAAGAGAGGAATCATTTGACTAGGACCAAAAATTAAAGGTAAGGCAGAAAATACAGATATAGACAGAGAAAAGAGTAAGGAAGGAAATAGTATAGTTTGGGGAAGATGATGGAGCAAGAACACTTTGCATATGTGCAAGGGGAGGGAAGTCAGAAAGCCATAGAAAGCACCTGTTCTGAGGGCCTACTATGTACTAAACATCTTATACATGCTAGTTTGTTTAATATTTACAAATTTTGAGTTAGGTACTGGTATCCTGACTTTGCAGATGAGGGAGAATGGTATGCATAGACATTTATTAAATAACTTTTTGAAAGCCCCATAAATAATACATGGTATAATCAGGATTCAAACTCAGATTTATCTGATTCTAACATCACACTGCCTCCATGCCAGAAGCTTTAGGAAAACACTTTGGTATGGAAACCAAAGATAAGGTGTTAACACAAGAGTTCTCAACTCTGGCTGCACATTGGACATGTTATTGGCGTGAGGTGTAGCCTGAGGATCAGAAGCTTCCCAAGTGATTCCAAAGTGCAGCCAAGGTTGAGAACCACTTTGGTAGGTGATATTTCATCAGAGAAGTTAAATTGCTTGAAGAGTGAGTGGGACATTAGGCTACAGAAACAGCAAGTGATGATGGTGATACATAGCTTGAGAACAGTGCAGTGAGGGGGAAAGGTTTGAAAGACATGAGTTTCAAGTGGATTGAAAAGTAAATTCCAAGTGGACACAAAGAAAATGAGTGTTCAAGGCTATTCTTAAGTTATAACTATGGAGGTGAAGGGCTGTTGCTAGATATGAGTAGGACTTAGGAGACTTGTAGGAGAATATGCTTTGGAAAGATAAAGAGCAGTCAGAAAGGCTGAGAAAAAGGGGCCCTTGGTAAGTGAGAATTGCAGATAAAAGGGAGAAGGTTGAACTTCTGGAGGAGATGGAGTCTGGTATTCAAGAGAAGAGAAAGGTTAACCTTCAGAAATGAAAAGGACACGTTTTCATTTAATAAAGAAAGAAAAGATATTTTTGTGTCAGAGTGGACTGAGATAAGTGGTGGGAAAGTAATGGAGGAGCTGGAAGGAAGTGAAAGGGCAAGACTGGAAAATGAGCGTAAGGAATGAAATAAAGGAGTGAAAACAAAAGAATTGAGTAGTGTTCACCTAGAACGAGATAAAAGGAATTTCAAGAGTAATTAATTGTTAGGATTACGTGCCTTTAACAAACAGACTTGAGAGTTTTGAAAAGGTAAGAAAATGGATAGGAGAGTTTACCCTGAGTTGGAGATTGCCCAGGCTGACTGGAGGGAGGGTCAAGAGAAGAAAGAACTTTGGGGTGCTACTGAGATCACATAAAGATGTACATTTGAAATCTAAGCAAGACTTTTTACATAGACATAAAATTTAGTATATTAAAATTTACATGAGCCTCCACCTCTTAATTGGCACACAAAATATGCGAAATCCATACTATCATGTTGATATCCAAAAGTGTTCAATAACAGATAACGATGACTCAGAGGAAGAAGCTGTGGTTTCAAATCAAGAAATAATTAGAAGTGATTATATTATTGGCCAGAGGCCTAAATAATTAATTTGGTAATTCATTTTCCTGTTTTCAGATAGGCCACATATCAAGAACTGGCTAAAACATACAAATTTAGATATAGGTAAAAATCAGCCCAATAAATACAGAATGCTAATTTCATCAATTATGCCTTTTCTAATTCAACAGGGAAAGGAAGTTTCTCAAATATTGCTCAAGCTGATACATCTGCTCTCTTCTCCTAATTCAGATCTCTTAAGGTTCAACCTTCCGATTGTTTCTAAAACCTCCTCATTCTAGCCACAAACCACTTAACAATAAATGTTATTTATGACAACATTTTATTTAATTTATTTTTTAAGTAAGCTCTATGCCCAGTGTGGGGCTTAAACTCAAGACTCCAAGAACAAGAGTTGCATGCTCTACTGACTGAGCCAACAAGGCATCCCTATTTGTGACATTTTAAAGAAATGTTCCTCCGGACAACCATGGTGTTGAACGTGGTACTTTATGTTCTTTGAAATGCTCTCTTTTGACTTCCAGGGAAGACAGTGGAGTCGGAGGACTCTAAGCTTACCTCTTCCCATGGATAAAAGTAGATAACACTCACATCAGTGTATATAACCCAGAAAATGACCCAAAGACTGGCAGAAAAAACTCTCCACAGCTAAACAGAGAAGAGACCACATCAAAGTGGGTAGGAAGGACAGAGACATGGTTGGGAGCCAAAGAGACCTGCAGGGCTGTCTGCCAGAAGGAGGGACACTGCAGGTGCAGAGAGGTTTAGAGAAACAAGTTATTACACTGGGGAACCCACATGGAAAACATGAATCCCCATAACATTTGGCTTTGAAAACCAGAGGGGTCAAATTTTGCAAGTTCTTTAAATCAGCTGACTTAAAACCTGGAACTTTACAAATCAGTGCAAAACTGAGTCACAGCGCAACAGTGCAGGGAGATACAGCATAGAAGCAGCAGTTTGAAAATCACCTGGGTTATTCTGGGGGCCAGGGGTGGAGGATTTGTTTACTAATCACAGATTATGCACTGGAGGGACAGGAATAAGATCCATTTTGTCTTACATCAGCTCGATCTGGCTTCAACTGTGCCCTCTCTATCAGGTTCTCCAGTTGGACAGGGCCTCATCTCTACCTGCCTTGCCCTTGAGGTCCCTGGGTCCCGACTCAGTGCTTTGTATACATCAGCTAAGCTATGTTTCTGAGGAGGCCAAAGACCCAAGATTTTTCTGAAGAAAATGACTGAATCTGCTGCTCAAGAGGACATTACGGAGAATCATGTGGTGGTTGAGGGGGGCAGCTTATATTTGGCATTATAAGTTTCACAGCCCATACTCTAGTGATATTTTGCCCTCTCCACCCCAACCTTGACTTTTCACTTTCTCCTACCCCAGAGCCTCTGAAAGCTGTATTTATGCTCTTAGTGTCCTACTATCTGTGAAGAAGGTGTGAACTCCTGAAGCTTATATATTTAGGGGCCTTCTTTAAGAAAAATGGGTACAAAACTACAAATACAGTATTAGGCACATGGCTTAACAAAGAACCTATGCAGCTGAGGGGCCTGGGCCTTAAGTTATTTCAGTATATCTGCCTTTGCAATAGGGACTATGGTACAATAGAAAGAAAGAGTATTATGTTTGGAGTTAGATTTCAAGCCCCTGATCTATAAGAACACCATCTGTAGAAGGTTTGTTTGAGAATTTACTATGATAATTCATGTGAAGGGACTTAATAAACTGAAGAGTGCTAATAAAATATGAATTGTGACTTTATCACACTCTAAGAAGTCTGCTTCCAGAGAAGTCTCTCCTTATAACTCCCTGGCCACAAGACAAGACCTCAGAGAAAAGAGGGGTGTAGAAGTCGTGGGCATTTTCCTATCCCCATTGGGTGGACCATGATGAGAGTCAAAGTCACCATTCCTACTCTTTTCTTTCTTGATTTGTATCCAGAATGATCTCTATACTAACCAAATTTTAATTAAAAGGAAGTAGAATAGTAAGATATAATTTTTCACCTATAAAATTAGCATATAGGAGGTGGGAGTATTACAGCTTTCTTGGAAAGCTATTTGAGAAACTGTTAAGAACTTAAAAGATGAACATGCATACCTATTTTAAGGAAATAATTAGACCAATGAATATTTTGACAGGGTTATTTATCATTCTGAATAATTGGAAACCTAATTGTACAATGTCCAATATTGGGTGAATGAATAAATAATAGTATACTAAAATAATTACAGTGCATTCAGATAATAGGCTAATATGCATTCATTAAAACAATGCTTCAACATATTCCTTTAAATGAATAAGTTTATAATATAATGTTATAAAAATTTTGTGTAGAGTAAAATCTCAAGGTTGAAAGAAAATATGGTAAAAGGTTAACACTGGTTATCTGTAGGTATTAGTTTTTAAGTGTTTGTTACTTCCTTACTCTTTTATGTATTTTTCCAAACTTTCCACAATAGATAGATACCATGATTATAGTCAGGAGAAAATTAATTTAAAAACATGAAAAACTTGATCTAAAAATGGAGATACCTATTGCTCATAAGAAGCATGGTTTCAGATGGACTTCATTACCTCTATCAGTTAACAAGACTAAGACTCTACTGGCAAGCGCCTGGGATCAAGTTTACTAGAATTTTAAAAAGGCTTCTGTCTGAGGGCAGTAGACGGGAACAGCTTAGTTTCTTAACATGGTAAAAGAATGGGCAAGCGGAACCTGATTCTACCAGCATGTCTGCCTTTGAAATTGTGTGCTGGTTGACAGATCAAGAGGCACCCTGCAGGTCCTCACATGGCAAGAATTTAGATGGTAATTTCAGGCCACAACAGATGGGAACTGCAAGAACAGAAGGTCACTCAAAATATTAGTTGTTTTCTTTCTGTAGAGCTATGAAGAGAGGGAAGAAGTTACAGACCTGCCATAAGAGTACATTTGGTTCACCCCAGAATGCTCCTATCTGTAGGATCAAAGGGTATAACACATACAAGAGCAGACGTTCAATTAAGGCACTCACAAAAGACCACTGGGACCAAAGGCAGAGAATGACAGCCTGGCTTAAAGTTAAAGAAAAAACATTGTATCAGGGGTTTCTCTCTCTCTCTCTCTCTCTCTCTCTCTCTCTATATATATATATATATATATATATATATCCCATCAGAAGGCCTTATGAACACAGAATGTATATTGGAAAAAGCATGCTATACTGTTGTTCAACTTAGCAATTCAGGGCCTTAAATGATTCAGGATGAAATTTAAGTGAAAAACATTTAAAATATTGGTAACCTCATACTCAAAGTGCTTTAATTTGACACCAAAAATTTCTTTAGGGATGAATTTTTCTTTTTAGGACTAAGGGTGACAGATTTTATAGGCAACAAGAAAGAATATTTCAGTAATGGAGTTAAAGTATGAAAAATGTTTTCCAGATCTTCATAAGATGATTGAGTCTATGAATAGGATACTTTTAAATGAGTAAAAAGTGATGAAGCCATGAGATGTGAATTAAATTTAGAATACATGAAACCAATTGGGCTTTGAGGATCATGGCTCATATTTTTTCTCCCTGCTTTAGCTGAATTTAATGAAGACCTTTGAAATTTTCATACCTCTATCATTCAAAAAGCCTCTCAAAACATGCTTCATTGTAGAAGAGTGACACCATCATAGTCGTATAATAAGATAAAGGAGAATAACAACTGACAAATGGAACTGAGAGAAAATAGAAGTCAAAATAAATCATTTAAGAGTTTGTAGATGCTTCTTTTTAATTTAAGATGAATTTGAAAAAGTTATTAAAGATAGATAGGCAAGGTATTTATAAATAAGAATGTTTACTTCTTATATTTTTTAAACTTAATGTCTGATGTCTTCACATCTGCTATTTGATCTTCTAAATGGATGTTTCTTTTCTTTTTTTTTTTCAAAGATTTTTAAATTTTATTTATTTATTTATCAGATAGAGAGAGAGCACAGGCAGGGGAAGCAGAAGGTAGAGGGAGAAGAAGGCAGAAGGAGAAGCAGGCTCTCGCTGAGCAGGGAGCCCAATAAATGGGACTCTATCACAGGACTCTGGGATCATGAGCTGAGCTGAAGGCAGACACTTAACCGACTGAGCCACCTAGATGACCCTAAATGGATGTTTTTAAGCCTCAGTGTGACTCATAGAA
Source organism: Martes martes (assembly GCF_963455335.1). Lineage (NCBI taxonomy): Eukaryota > Metazoa > Chordata > Mammalia > Carnivora > Mustelidae > Martes > Martes martes. The sequence continues at coordinate 15,907,711 of NC_137897.1, forward strand.
AATCTTGACTGTGGATATTCTTTTAGGACTATACTTCACTAATTTGAAAGTTGGAACTTACAAACTATATAGATTGCTCCCTTGAAGAAAGTAATTGTAAAACATTTTAAGACTTGGCCTGGGCTCTTTTAATCATTCAAGCAGTTTAAGTGACTTTTGTTTTGGGAGTGTGACACCAATACAGAGTCTGGACTGTGTACCTATGCTATGAAGTTGAGTAGGGAGATGAAGAATTTCTGAATATATTCTTTCTTTTTAAGTGTCTGTTTTATGTAATAAACATTTGTTTGGGTGTCTATTATGTACCAAACACTAGAAGACTATGATGAATAAGATAGTCTACCTGAGTTGTTCATAGGCCATGTTGGATATATAAGCAAAATGATCATCTCTTTTGGTAATCATTGTCTTACTTCCTAATCTTCAACTTAATATGCTTCGTGACTCAAACCCATGGCCACAGAGGATTAGGACACAGACAGACACACAGCCCAGGCTGAGCCAACCAGTCAAATTCTGTTCTGAGAATGGGAGTTAAGACTGTGAGTACTAAAATGAATTAGGAATGCGGGGAACTTGAACAGAAAGGACATGTAAAATCAGAACTAGAGTCAGCATCTTGGTAATTAAGCCTCTAGAATCAAGCCCAAAATTAATGACCTGAAATTGCTTTCCACCAAGACTTCCTGACTTCTCGAATCATGCTACTCCAACAGCTATGCCCATTTAAATCTATGCATTTTTTTTAAAGATTTTATTTATTTATTTGAGAGAGAATGAATTAGAGAGAGCATGAGAGAGGAGAAGATCAGAGGGAGAAGCAGACTCCCCAAGAGCTGGGAGCCCGATGTGGGACTCGATCCTGGAAGTCCGGGATCATGACCTGAGCCGAAGGCAGTTGCTCAACCAACTGAGTCACCCAGGCGCCCCCTATGCATTTTTTAATCAGTTTTTCTCCCATCACATTTCCATCCTTCAAGAACAACCTCAAGCCCTACTTCTTGACCATTCTGGACAACTTATTTCTCAGAAAACACAGTAGTAGTGGTAATGATAATTATAATAACAATGGCAATAATAGCCAGCCTTTATTGAGCATATACTATATTGAGGCACTATTTTAAACTCTGTACATATATTACTTAATTTACAATAACCTTGTGTAGCTAGCTCTGTCATACAGCTAGCTCTGACAGACAGAGATCAAAAGTAGGCAGGGGGGCGCCTGGGTGGCTCAGTGGGTTAAAGCCTCTGCCTTCGGCTCAGGTCATGATCCCAGGGTCTTGGGATCGAGCCCCGCATTGGGCTCTCTGCTCAGCATGGAGCCTGCTTCCTCCTCTCTCTCTGCCTGCCTCTCTGCCTACTTGTGTCTGTCAAATAAACAAATAAAATCTTTAAAAAAAAAGTAGGCAGAGAGGCAGGCAGAGAGAGAGGAGGAAGCAGGCTCTATGCTGAGCAGAGAGCCCAATGCGGGGCTCGATCCCAAGACCTTGGGATCATGACCTGAGCCGAAGGCAGAGGCTTTAACCCACTGAGCCACCCAGGCACCCCATAGCTAGTACAATTATTTTCACCATTTTATAGATGAGGAAACTGAATTAAAGAAAGTGAAGTAATTTGCCCGCTAAGAGATTATGCAGTACCTAAAAGCCACACATGTTAGGTTTCATATACTGTCTCATCTTCAGACATGCTATCTCTTTTAATCCTTACAGCAACCTTAGTTAAATAGGTTTTATATCCCAGTGTTGAAGATGAGAAAACTGAAGCTCAGAGAAGTAAAGGACATTATTCAAGGTTACACAGAGAGTATGCAGCACTTCAAAAGTAAAACCTAGATTGCATATTTACACTCCTTTGATTCCTAAGCACTAGATCTTAAGATTCTGAGGATCAGGGTTACATGCTATCCTGTGGACACAGGGCCCGAGAAATTATTCAATAAACAGAAACTAAAATGCTCTAAAAACATTTGTTCTAATAAGGGACCTAAAAATAAATACTGGAATAAGTTAGCCAAAACAATAACTGATTTTTTTTTCGCCTATGATGAAAATGAAAATTATACCTTCCTCTAAAACCATAAAGCTCCTAAAAGTTAATTAGCTTTGTGTTAATATTTTGATGCATCTCTGCAATTCTCTAAATGCAAATTATTATTACATGAGCCATTCTGTCTGTGGCAAAATGAGGAAGGATAGAGCACAGCCCCCGAGGTTGCTTACCCTTGAAAGATTTTCAGCTTGATATGTTGCTTCTTGCTTTTTGGCTTATTTCAGCTAGGATAGAAAGAGAGAAATGATTATTGTGTGGGTGTTTTTGCCTCATTTCCTTGCAGTAGAACCATATTTCATCTACCTATTGAGGGTTGAGAAACCTCTGCTTAGAAAAGGAGGTAAACACAACCCATTTTCAATAGAAAGGAAACAGATCAAGTTATACCTGACATTCAAAGAGCCCAAGGGAGTCTACTCTCCACCAATTAGAACAAGATTGAGTCGAGTTCTTTCGGCAGCTATTCTGAAGAAAGGTTTTGGGGTGAAGTTTTCTGAACCTTCTGTTGTTTTGATGAATGATAGGAAGCCATTGTTGATAACAAGGGATTAGTGGAAATGGAAATGAAGTATTGACTCTCAAGTTTGTATAGAACTTGGCAGTCATTTAGGTTTAAATATCTTCCACAACTGGTCATTGCCTATACTTAAAATCATTTCAGAGAATGCTTAGATTCCAGAGTTGGTTCATTCCATCTTTGGGTGGCTCTTGGCATATTGGAGTGAAACATTTCTTCCTCTCTAGTCTCTCCACAGTAATAAGTTATCACTCTAAGTTTGCCATAACTACATGTACATGATCTTTATTACTGTTTTATACTTACATAAATAATATCATAGTTATATCTACTAGGAAGATATTTGACAATTATTTCCCACACATATAAAATTATGATAATAGGTACTGCTTAGGGACCATGATGATAAGAGTTCATAAACATTACAGGCGCCTGGGTGGCTCAGTGGTTTAAGCCTCTGCCTTCAGCTCGGGTCATGATCTCAGGGCCCTGGGATCGAGCCCTACATCGGGGTCTCTGCTCCCCACCCCCCGCCTGCCTCTCTACCTACTTGTGATTTCTGTCTGTCAAATAAATAAATAAAATCTTTTAAAAGAAGAGTTCATAAACATTAGTTATTTATTATTATTGAGCACTTAAAGGATTTTTGAGGCATAATACTAAGCACATTACAGATACTCATGAAATCCTCACAATCATATTATGGGGTAGATGTCATAATCTCTGTAATGCAGATGAGAAAACTGGGACCCAAAGAAATTCAGTCTTTCTTGGTCATTGAGTTAAACAGTAGAGCCACATTTCTTTAGGTCCTAAATTGGTGCTAAAAACAAAAACAAAAACAAAAACAAAAAACCAACCAACCAACCAAACAAACAAACAAACACACACTAGTCTGTACCACCTCCCAAATCAAGATAGTAGCTCTATAGAAACTCTACATAAACTCTTCTGTTTGCTGGAGTTACATCTACTCGTAAGGCTTTATGTAGTATTGGATAGATTAACTGTGTGTGTGTTAAATGTTTGTGAATGTAAGTCTAATAGTAGCGAAGTACTTAGAAAAAATAAAAACCTCACATCACAAAAGTAGATATTTCACCAGTGCTGATAGAAATCACTTGGGAGGAGTCCTCATTTCATGCCATACTGGTGGGCAAGAAAATGTCTGTACTGTATGTCAACTACACTTCAATTTAAAAAAAAGAAAAAAGAAAGAAAATGTCACAATCTTTATGGCTGTAGTGACTACCTTTTTTTTTTCAGCTCAAGCACACCCAAATCACTCTTCTCTACTTTCTCTGTGCAGAGGGGCAGTGAAATAATGATTTGACATGAAGTCAGCCCAATATATCCACCCAGAGTGGCGTGTACCCTCAGCATTACAAACAAAGAATAATATCTAAAGCTAAAAGAAAATAAGAAAAAGCTCATGTTCTATCTGATAGCATACAAACATAATTTTTTTTTGCTAGATTTTTGAAACCCTATTAAATAAGTAGTGGTTCATTTTGATGTTGCTTTAGGTATTCTTCCAGCTACTATTAGCATAATCTTGTCTCTACAGAAATCACGTGTTTTAGTTTCCAATGCCACAAACCTGTAACCAGTGTCATAAGTCAATTTTTAAAAAAATGTTATTACTTGTGTTACTGTTTGGACCTCATTTATAAAAGCTCGTTTAATTGTCTGCTGTGATTGTTTGCTTGCAAATACATAATGGCCTACTGATAACCTTGTTAATTAAGGCAACTTCTTGGCAAAAAAACTACTCTCCAAGGATCTCACAGATACAGAAAGATTGTCTTTTTTGGTCTGGAGATTATAGGAAAATTCCACCAAAGGTCTCTTCAGAGCTAAGGATTGAGCACAATATCCAAAAGTATGGTTCATCACCATTGTCTAATGTCTATGTTGCATCTCACATTCATGAGGAATCCTGGAATAGAAAGTTGTTCCTGTACCACTTCACACCCATGAAGATGGCTATAATGAAAACAATAGAAAATAACAAGAGTGGGAGTAGATGTGGAGAAACTGTAACCCTTGTGGAAATATAAAATGGTGCAGAGCCTATAAAAAACCATTGGGTAGTTCTTCAAAAAGCTAAACATAGAATTACCATATGACCCAGAAATTCCACTACTGTGTATAAACTCAAAGGATTTAAAAGCAGAGACTAAAAAAGATACTTATACACTAATGTTCATTACAACATTATCAACAATAGCCAAAAGGTGGAAACAACAAAAGGGCCATCAACAAATGAATGGATAAACAAAATGTAGTGTAGCCATATAATGGAATATTATTCAGCCTTGAAAAGGAATGAAGTACTAATACATGTTACAACATAGATGAACCTCAAAAACCATTATGTTAAGTGAAACAAGCCAGAAGCAAAAGGAGAAATACTGCATGATTCCACTGTATGAGGTATCTAGACTAGGCAAATTAATAAGGGCAGAAAGTATATTAAGTTTAACAGGAGATGGAAGAAAATTAGGAGTTATTGCTTAATAATTTCAGAGTTTCTTTTTGGAATGATGAAAAATTTTTAGAAATAGATTGTGGCAAAGGCTATACAACATTGTAAATATAACTTACACTACTCAATTGTATATTTAGAAATGGTTAAAATTTCAATTTTTGTTATTCATACATTTTACCACAGTTTAAAAATATTAATAATGTAATATATGAAAAACCATAGAATGGGTTAATTCTATGGTGTGTGAATTATATCTCAATAAAGCTGTTAACAAGAAAAAATGCTACTGAATTAGCAATGGTAACTGTGATGATGATGACAAAGATATTAATTCTAATAAAAGCAACAACTACCATTTCGCAAGCATCATGTGAGAGTTTTATGGGACTTTACCTCACAAGAGTTCCTTAAATTAAACATAACAGTATGGTCTCTCTTTTCACATGAGGTGCAGGGAGTTCAGATAGCCTGTACAACTTGCTGAGGGTCAAGAGCTAATAGTGATGAAGGTGGGATTTAAATTCAAGATCATCTGAATCCAAAATTCCTTCTCAAACCACCTCACCAGAACTATATCTCTTGAAATTTGCAGTATTTGCTAAAATATGTTTCTATAACTTCCTATTTTGGGGAGGGAAAAAAAGGACTCCCACTCTTTCACTCTAATAAAGGAAGTCTAATGCCTTCACATGGGCATTTCAAGTTCCAGAATGATGCTGGTCTTGAGACACTACATCTCTATAATTTAAAATCTGAGTTGGGATAAAAGATGGGGATGACTACAGGCATGGCTGCCTAATCAGAACTAATTAGGGAGGAAGAATGCTGTTGAAGTTAAGAACTTGGGTTCTTGGGACGCCTGGGTGGCTCAGTTGGTTAAGCAGCTGCCTTCGGCTCAGGTCATGATCCCAGCGTCCTGGGATCGAGTCCCACATTGGGCTCCTTGCCCCGCAGGGAGCCTGCTTCTCCCTCTGCCATTCTGTCTGCCTGTGCTCACTCTCTCTCTCTTTCTCTGACAAATAAATAAATAAAATCTTTAAAAAAAAAAAAAAGAACTTGGGTTCTGTTGACAGATTGACTTGGATTTCAATCATCACTCTACCAACCTTCTAGCTGTGTGGTTTAGTGCAAGTCACTAAAAATTTCTGAGACTCAGTTATTTCATCTATAAAATGAAACTAACACCTCTACTTCTTAAGTCTGATGTGAGGATTAAGGACAATAATATCTATAAAGGTTGGCATTTGGAACATCGTCTGGTGGAAAATCCACACTCAACACATGGAACCTCTTATTGTTACAATAGTTGATGGGATGGGAACTTTTGTAAAATGAAGTAAGAAGGCAGAAACCATATTAATGAGGTAAAACACAGAAATAAGAAGATGAGATAAAGTCAATATTAAATGGAAAAAACAGGTGTTTTTCTTGTGTTTTGCTCTAAAGAACAGAAAGAAATTAAAGTCCTTCTCCAGAGATACACAGGACTAGAAGAATTCTGAAGTTACTTTTGAGGACTGAAACAAAAACATGATGGGAGGGCAGTCAGGTGGAAAAGCTGAGGGAACTTGGAGCAGGAGAAAAGGGGCAGCGGTGACAGATACAAAGGTAAATTTGTGTGGACTCTTCAGACTTTATGGTAAAAATACAAAATTGTTTTATCCCAGCCTCTACACTCATTGTATATTGAAGATAATTTTGTAACTTTATCTCCCCCTGCCCCAATTTTTAATTTTTAGCAATGAACTGTATGTGCATGCCATCCCAGTCATTACAGACAGAACTAAGAGGTACCTAAGGGGTTACAAATATTGTCATAATAGGGAGCACCCAGATTCCAAAGATGACTTAGTCAAGAGTGAAGAACAAATAGCAGGCCTCTTAAAGTCCACCTCATGTCTCCTAGTAATCTAGGGATGAAATAAAGGGGTTTAGTAAGGACACTGGCAAACTCCATCCTGCCTTACTTTTTAAAATTTCAAATATAACATATAGATATGGCAATACAAATTCAAACCATAGAGGGGGAACTAAAAGAAAATCTTCATAATGTTTCTCCTTTCCACCTTTGTGTCACTCCTAATCATAATCTCCAACTGTAATGAGCAGTTTTTATGTTAATCTTTCTGTTGATTATTTCCCTTGCTATAAATCAATGGTTCTCAAATTGCTGGATATACAAAAATTACCTGAAAAGCTTGCTGCTTACTTAAAAAGATTAAGGGGCCTCACACTAAAAAGTTCTGGGATATAGCTAAGGAATCTGAATTTATCAAAACTACCAACAGTGGGTTTGATTCAGGTAGTTTATGGGATAAACTTTGAAAGAAGGTAAAATTATAAGAAAAAGAAAAAGACTGAGAAGATTGAACCACACTAAATTCCTGGAAATAAGGCAGGTATGAAGGGAAAAAAATATGGAAAAAAAAACCTAGCATTTCCAAGAACTTTTTTTGTCTTTCTATTTTATGTTACAGAAGATTTATTATTTACTCCAATCTACTTATTTTATTCAATTTTTCATTTTGACAATAATATTTTGAACCTCTATGTCACTCTTATTTGTACTCTGACTACTCTTTTCTCTTGGCAGGTGAATTTTATTTTGTATATACAACCTCTTCTCAAATGTCTCTGAAGATACCTCATTAGAAGTTTTAAAAATTTCTCTTCTCTGAATTTCTTGATTCTGCTATAGACTTATTCACTCTGTTCATTCACTTTTGTGCTGTTGGCTTCTCAAAAGTAGGAAGATCTTTGGTGTCCTTCCATGGTCCTCCAAAGCCACTTCTTTGGATAAGAGAGCTAACAACCTTCAGTTGTGATTAGGATACCATAAATGGAAGCCCTCACTTCAGGGTACAGAAGCGAAGTAGCAGACAAGTGGCCTGGATGCCAACACACTTTCCCTTACCAAACCTCCATATACATTATATACATTCACAACTATCCTTAGATCCCAAGGCACACAATATACTTAAGTCATCCATCATCACTGAAGTGTGTATACCCAAATCTATGTTTTAAATAGTCCATCAAATAAATTTAAGGGTTGATTTTCAGGCAATACTTATTAGATGGTCATTGTATTTAATTCTTAAGAATTAATTTTCTTTTTGTTCATTTGTGCTTAAGTTCTTATTACTCTTCACAGAAATCTTTCAAGCTATTTGTTGATTTTGTGAGGGTCACCTTGATAATGACTGGTTAATATAATAGAAATTATAATTAGAAGACATTTAAAGTATAAGCTATCACAAAATGCTGAACATGAACAGATGAGTGAAGGCCTGTCTTAGTTTGGGATCTATCAGAAACAGAGTCCAAGTAAAGGATCTGAATGAGAGCAGTTTATTTGAGAAGTGATTCTAGAATGCTCAGTAAGAGAGAGGGGAGATAGGAAAGGGAATAAAAAAACACTAAAGGGTACATTACTGAGCAAAACACTAAAGGGTACTACTGTGAGTGGCTGGGACGTAATCTTGCTGAAAAATTTTGGGAGATCATGTAAGTTATCCTTTAGGGTTATATACTATACACTCTATTTTTTTATTATGTTATGTTAGTCACCATACAGTATGTCATTAGTTTTTGATGTAGTGTTCCAAGATTCATTGTTTGCAATTAACACCCAGTGCTCCATGCAATATGTGCCCTCCTTAATACCCATCACCAGGCTCACCCATCCCGCCACCACCATACCTTCTAAAACCCTCATTTTGCATACTGTTTAGAGTGTTCACTCACTGATACTCTGGTTATCCATTTCTCCTTCATTTTTAAGGCCAAAGGGTTTCCTTTACTTACTTGCAATCTCAGCTATGACTAAGGATGTTTGTAATAGTTTATCCAGATTTTCTAACTGTTATATTGTGGGAGAGTTTTAAGTTTATTTAATTTACCATATTGTCTAGTTCCCCCCAAAAATAAATGTTAAGAAAGAGAAAAAAAATCGACGAATAAATATTAAAAGATATAAATGTCTTAGAACAATGCCCAGCATACTGTAAGTGTTCATTAAATATTAGCAATTGTTAATATTGGAGATAGTAGCAACACAAGTCATAGAAATAGTAGAAGAAAAGGAGAGAGAGAGAAATTGATGGGGCTACTCTTGATGCTTCTGAGAGGAAGAACAAGGTTTGTCCCAATGCTGTTCTATTTCATCTTATTCCCACTAAAGTCCCATTCTCCACACATGTCTCAGTTTGCATCACTGAACTTGAACAACACATATGAATTATGTGAGAAAACATTTTATCTCATTATCAGGTGCTATGAGAACTTCTTTGTAGGAAAATAAGTTTTATTAAAAACAGCTTTGCTACCAATGGAGCAAGATGTCGGAGGAGTACCAGACTGAATTGACATCAGGTACCAGGAGTTCAGCTAGATGGTTATCAAACCATTCCAAACACCTACAAACTCAACAGGAGATTGAAGACAAGAAGAGCAGCAATTCTAGGAACAGAAAATCGAGCACTTTCTGAAAGGTAGGATGTGTGAAGTGAATCTAAAATGACAGGAAGATAGACCACGGAGGGAGGGGCTGGCTTGCACCAAGCAGTGAAGCAGTCGAGCACAAAATGAGAACTTTTACAAGTCTGCTCCATTGAGAGACGTCACTCCAGAGGCTAAGCGGGGGTGGAGCCCTCACAGGAACAATGAGGTCTCGGGTCCCGCAGGGTCACAGAAAGATCAGGGGTGTCTGAGTGTGGCAGAGCTCCCAGCTATCGGAGTGGGGAAACTGACTACAGAGACAGAGCCAAGGAGTGAGCTCTCAGCTCAGGGTTACCTTAAACCATGATCCACAGCACAGTCGGGCCACTGCTCTTTGAGCAGGGACACTACAAGTGGCAGATCCAGGGAGATTCACCTTCCTCCTCCGGAGGAGGAGTGTGGTAGGAATCTGCTGGGTTTGGAGACTCCAAATGGGGCTGTGCACCAGAGATAGAAATGCTCATTCACAGGCTGGGTGAGCTTGGAGCATGGCCGGAGACCAGGGAGATGGGAGTGTTCTCTGAGGGCACACTGAGGAGTGGGAACCCTGAGCTTTCAGCTCCTCTGGGCCAGAGATTGGGAAGCTGCCATTTTCATTCCCATCCTCCAGAGCTCTACGGAAAGTGTTTAGGGAACAAAAGTGCCCGAGAGCAAACTGAGCAGATTACTTAGCCTATCCTCTGGCAAAGGCAGTGCATTTCCGCCTCGGGCAAAGAAATCTGAGAATAACTGCAACAGGCCCCTCTCCCAGAAGATCAGCAAGAACATCCAGCCAAGACCAAGCTCACAGATCAAGGAGAACAGCAGAACTCCAGAGCTAGGGAAAACCAATGCATCAAATTCACGGCTTTTTGCCCATGATCTTTTAGTCTTGCAAAGTGAATTTTTTTTTATTTTAATTTTTTTCCTATTCTATTTTTTTTAACTTTTCCTCTTTCCACGTTTTTAACCAGTTTATCTTAACAATACCTTTCTAAAAAAATCTTTTTAAACCTTCATTGTTATAGTCATATTGTATCCTTTGATTTTATTTAACCTTATTTTTTGTATTCATATAGGCTTTTTTCTTTAAAATTTTGGGATACAATTTCTTCTAATAGATCAAAATATACCCTAAATCTAGCAAATGGCTTTGTTCTAGACACTAGCCTGAACACATTCTCTCCTCTTTTCTTTTTCTTTTTCCAACCAACTTACCTTAGCAATTCCTTTTTTTATAGAATGTTTTGAAATTTTCATCTTTACACTCATATTCCATCCCTTCATCATGTTTGCCCATATTTTTGTATATATGTAAGTTTTTCTTTCTTTAAAATTTTGGGAGGTAGTTTCTTCTAAGAGACCAGAATATACCCACAATCAAGTGGGTGGCTCTGTTCTATTCACCAGACTAATGTATATATATATTTTTTCTTTTTAAATTTTTATTTCTCCCCCCCCTTGCTTCTCTCCCCGGTTTTGGGTCTCTTCTGATTTGGTTAGTGTACACTTTTGTGGGGTTTTTGCCACCCTTTTAGTATTTTATCCTCTTGTTCATATATTCTTATCAGGATAAAATGACAAGGCAGAAAAACTCACCACAAAAAAAAAAAAAGAACAAGAGGCAATACCAATGGCTAGGGACCTAATCAATACAGACATTGGTAACATGTTTGAACTGGAGTTCACAGTGATGATTCTCAAGGTGCTAGCTGGGCTTGAAAAAGGCATGGAAGATACTAGAGAAACTTCTTCTGGAGAAATAAAATCATTTTCTGGAGAAATAAAAGAACTAAAATCAAACCAAGTTGAAATTTAAAAAGCTACTAATGAGGTGCAATAAAAAATGGAAGCTCTTATCGCTAGGATAAATGAGGCAGAAGAGAGAATTGGTGATATAAAAGACCAAATGATCGAGAATGAAGAAGCTGAGCAAAAGAGAGACAAACAGCTACTGGACCATGAGAGGAGAATTCGAGAGATAACTGATAACATAAGATGGAACAATATTAGAATAATTGGGATTCCAGAAGAAGGAGAAAGAGAGAGGGAGACAGAAGGTATATTGGAGCAAATTATAGTACAGAATTTCCCTAATATGGCAAAGGGAATAAGCACCAAAATCCAGGAGGCAAAGAGAAACCCCCTCAAAATCAATAAAAATAGGTACACACCCCATCATCTAATAGTAAAACTTACAAGTTCTAGTGACAAAGAGAAAACCCTGAAAGCAGCTTGGGACAAGAAGTGTGTAACGTTCAATGGTAGAAGTATTAGATTGGCAGCAGACTTATCCACAGAGACCTGTCAGGCCAGAGAGAACTGGCATGATATATTCAGAGCACTAAATGAGAAAAATATGCAGCCAAGAATACTATATCCAGGGGTGCCTGGGTGGCTCAGTGGGTTAAGCCTCTGCCTTCGGCTCAGGTCCTGGGATTGAGCCCCGCATCAGGCTCTCTGCTCAGTGGAGAGGCTGCTTTCCCCCCCTCTGCCTGCCTCTCTGCCTACTTGTGATCTCTCTCTCTGTCAAATAAATAAATAAAATCTTTCTTTTTTTTTTTTTTAAAGAACAGTATAACCAGCTAGGCTATCATTGAAAATAGAAGGAGAGATAAAAATCTTCCAGGACAAACAAAAAATAAAGGAATTTGCAAACACCAAACCAGCTTGACAGGAAATATTGAAAGGGGTCGTCTAAGCAAAGAGAGGGCCTAAAAGTAGTAGACCAGAAAGGAACAGAGGCAATATACAGTAACAGTCACCTTAGAGGTAATACAATGGCACTAAATTCATATCTTTCAATAGTTACCCTGAATGTAAATGGGCTAAATGCCCTAACAAAAGGACATAGGGTATCAGAATGGATTAAAAAAATAAGATCCATCAATATGCTGTCCACAAGAAACTTATTATAGACCCAAAGACACCTCTATATTTAAAGTGAGGGGTGGAAAACAATTTACCATGCTAATGGACATCAAAAGAAAGCTGGGCTGGCAATACTTATGCCAGATAAACTAGATTTTAAGCCAAAGACTATAATAAGAGATGAGGAAGGACACTATATCATACTTAAAGGGTCTGTCCAACAACAAGATCTAACCATTTTAAACATCTATGCTCCTAACATGGGATATAGCCAACTATATAAACCAATTAATAACAAAATCAAAGAAACACATCGACAATAATACAGTAATAGTAGGAGACTTTAACAATCCCTTCACTGAAATGGACAATTATCCAAGCAAAAGATCAACAAGGAAATAAAGGCCTTAAATGACACTCCAGACCACATGGACATCACAGATACATGCAGAACATTCCATCCCAGAGCAACGGAATACACATTCTTCTCTAGTGCACATGGAACATTCTCCAGAATAGATCACATCCTGGGTCATAAATCAGGTCTCCCCTGGTACCAAAAGATTGGGATCATTCCCACATATTTTCAGACCACAATGCTCTGAAGCTAGAACTCAATCACAAGAGGAAAGTTGGAAAGACCTCAAATACATGGAGGCTAAAGAGCATCCTACTAAAGAATGAGTGGGTCAACCAGGAAATTAAAGAAGAATTGAAAAAATTCATGGAAACAAATGAACATGAAAACACAACTGTTCAAAATCTGTGGGAGACACAGCAAAGGCGGTCCTGAGACAAAAGTATATAGCAATACAAGCTTTTCTTAAGAAACAAGAAAGGTCTCAAGTACACAACCTAACCCTAAACATAAAGGAGCTGGATAAAGAACAGCAAAGAAAGCCTAAACACAGCAGGAGAAGAGAAATAATAAATATCAGAGCAGAAACCGATGAAACAGAAACCAAAAGAACAGTAGAACAAATCAAGGAAACTAGGAGCTGCTTCTTTGAAAGAATTAATGAGACTGAAAAACCCCTGGCCAGACTTATCAAAAAGAAAAGAGAAAGGACTCAAATTAATAAAATCATGAATGAAAGAGGAGCAATCACAACCAACACCACAGAAATATAAACAATTATAAGAACATATGAGCAACAATACACAAGCAAATTTGACAATCTAGAAGAAATGGATGCATTCCTAGAGACATATAAACTACCAAAACTGAACCAGGAAGAAACAGAAATCCTGAACAGACCCATAACCAGTAAGGGGATTGAAGTACTCATCAAAAATCTCCCAACAAACAAGAGCCCAGGGCCAGAAGGCTTCCCAGTAGAATTCCACCAAACATTAAAGAATAATTAATACCGATTCTCCTGAAACTGTTCCCAAAAAATAGAAATGGAAGGAAAACTTCCAAACTCATTTTATGAGGCCAGCATTACCTTGATCCCAAGACCAAAGATCCCATCAAAAAGGAGAATTACAGAAGGGGTATGTGCACCCGAATGTTTATAGCAGCAATGTCCACAATAGCCAAACTAAGGAAAGAACCTAGATGTCAATCAACAGATGAATGGATAAAGAAGATGTGGTATATATATACAATAGAATACAATGCAGCCATCAAAAGAAATGAAATCTTGCCATTTGCGATGATGTGGATGGAACTAGGGGGTATTATGCTTAGCAAAATAAGTCAATCGGAGAAAGACAACTATCATATGATCTCCCTGATATGTGGAAGTGGAGATGCAATGTGGGGGGTTTGGCGGGTAGGAAAAGAATAAATGAAACAAGATGGGATCAGGAGGGAGACAAACCATAAGAGACTCTTAATCTCACAAAACAAACTGAGGGTTGCTGGGGGGAGGGGGGTATGGAGAGGGTGGTTGGGTTATGGACATTGGGGAGGGTATGTGATATGGTGAGTGCTGTGAAGTGTGTAAACCTGGCGATTCACACACCTGTACCCCTGGGGCTAATAATACATTATATGTTAATAAAAATAATTAATTTTAAAAAGGGCTCTGTTAAGCTCACTGTGAAGTAGAAGTAATTCTAAGATTGCTCAAGTTTCATCAGAAATGAGAAAAGGTCACTGCATATTAAGTAAGAATAATTTTGAGAATTCCTGGAGCAAAGATCAAGAAGATAAGGCCCTTGACTGTTGGAATGTCTGAAGAAAGATTTTTGAAAGAATCAAAGCGCTGAATGGAGAATGACTTAAATATCCACAATGTGCTGTAAACTAAAATCCCTCTCTTAACAGTCTATTTGAAACCCTTAATACAGATCTCCTTACTCACTAACCATTTTATGTGAATGGAGTTTCAGTTTGAAGGAACTCAAAAAGAACTACTAAGGGAAGTTTATATATCTGAATGATAGCAATTCTTTTCTTCTTTGGGAGTGGAAGCTGTGAGATACTCTATGAGCTTCCCCTCCTAACTAAAAGATCAAGCAGAGGGGTGCCTGGGTGGCTCAGTGGGTTAAAGCTTCTGCCTTCAGCTCAGGTCATGATCCCGGGGTCCTGGTATCAAGCCCTGCATTGGGCTCTCTGCTCAGCGGGGAGCCTGCTTCCTCCTCTCTCTCTGCCTGCCTCTCTGCCTACTTATGATTTCTGTCTGTAAGAATAAATAAAATTTAAAAAATCTTTAAAGGGGCACCTGGGTGGCTCAGCAGGCTAAGCCTCTGCCTTCAGCTCAGGCCGTGATCTCAGTGTCCTGGGATCGAGCCCCAAGTCAGGCTCTCTGCTCCATGGAGAGCCTGCTCCCTGCCCCCCCACCTACTTGTGATATCTGTCTGTCAAATAAATAAATAAAATCTTTTTAAAAAATCTTAAAAAAAAAAAGATCAAGCGAGTGAAAAGGGGCATTTTGGGGGAAAAGTACAGCATGAGCATATTTCTGGAACCAGAGCAGATCAGTGAAGGTAGATTCCAGGGTACAGGGTGGTGGTTAGATCCCAGGCTACATGGTGGTGTTTAGGCAAGAGGTATGACCAGAAGAAATGGTAGGGAACAGACTACAAAGAGCCTTCAGTGCTGTTCCAAGGGTATCAAATTTTTAATATAGATGATGAGGATTACTGAATAGTTTTCAAGCTCAGAATTGATTCCCATTTAATATTGTGGAAAGACAATTATTGGCATAGTTTGGGATAATGCTTTAGAGGGAAATAAGACCAAAGGCAGGCTAAAAAGCTAATTTGGGACTACTGCAGAGCCTTAGCCTAAGGAGAGTGAGAACCTGGATAAAAGAAAGGGTAGCTGTGCTGAAAGTGATGGGAAAAATTTGAGAGCTCTCTATAAGACAAAAATGACTAACCTTGGAAGAGTAATGCATTCATTAGGTAGGCTAAACTGTAAATGATGGACCTGAATATATATAATGGTTCAAACAGCAAAAAAGGTTCATTTCTTGCTCATATTACTGTCCAAGGAAGATGTTCCTTGACAGCTAGAGAGTCTTCATTTGGGGATTCTGGAATCTGGGCTCCTGCAATCTTATGTTCCACTATCCAGCAAAACTTCATGATAGCGCAAACGAAAACAGAGTGTGAAGGGGAAACACAACACATTCATTTTAATAGCTTTGTTCAGGAAATGGCTCATAACACTTCCACACACATTGTATTCACTAGTATATCATACCATGGACACATCTTACTGTAGTGGAGGCTGGGAAATATAGTATAGCTCCATACTGAGGGAAAAAAAGAAATAAAGTTTGGAAAATATCTAGAAGTCTCAGTATAATCAGTAAGTGAAAGAAAGGATCTTGAACTAATTCTTGATATTCAGATTAACTAGCTGGATGAATAGTGGTAACATTTAAAGACTATAGGTTTGCTTGGAGAAAGGTGGGGTAATGAGCTTAGTTTGGAACATGTTTGAGTCAGAGTTGCCTGTGGAATAGCTGTGTGGAGATATGCATTATATCTTTCTATGCATCTCCATCCTTAAAGATTAGAGACGTACGGCATTGGCAATTATGTTAATTTATTAAGTTTTATATAAACTTTAATTGTGCACCCAACATATATAAGATCTATTTAAATAAAGTCTCCAAAAGCTCTTCCACTAAATCCTTTGTTGGTCTATACTCACAGGCACAGACAGGGAAAACACAACTTAATATTATTCCAAAGCAGGAAGCAAATTGATTTCCAATGAAAGCTAAACAATTATGTTCTATTCAGAACTGAATTATTACATACTGCACAGCCATCCACAATGAAAAAAAAAAATGGGAGCATTGTCCTGGTGTGGCTGTGCTTGATTTCAAATCAGGGGAGACAAGCAGGGTTGAGATTCTTTGCTTGTTTATTTTTCATGGAACTCCTTTTTAAAATTATGCCCCATATAGCTGAAAGAGGTGAAGAGGAGCTATTAAAGTATCTAATGCTTGAGAACAGGCTCACCTCGCTTCAGTTCTGATTCCTTCAAAGTAAATTGCCTCAACATTGGGGTACCTGGGTGGCTCAGTTGGTTAAGTGTCTGTCTCAGCTCAGGTCATGATCTCGAGGTCTTGGGGTCGAGCCCCACATCCGGCTCCCTGCTCAGTGGGGAGTTTGCTTTTCTCTCTCCCTCTGGTCCTCCCCACCCCACTCCTGTTTTCTTTCTCTCTCTCAAATAAATAAATAAAATCTTTTTTTAAAAAAAGTAAATTGCCTCAACATGAAATTAAGTCTCAAGTTATCCAGGAACTATATTCCCCCTGTCTATAAGCCAACCACTAAGATTAATCTGAGTGTTCTTAGGACAACTTGGTAAATCACTGAGATTTCAGGGTTCTTTATGACTATCTTGTGGTCTAAAAGTTCTTTGTCACCTCCAGGATAGAGCTTTTTCAATTGAATGATCCAAGTGACTGAATGAATTAAAATATTTCTATCTTTCTTTTCTTTTAACTTTTAAGAACATTATCAAGTGTATATATTTATTATTAATAAACCTGGATAATAGTACTTAAATTAAGATTTTCTGTACCTTTGATGTGTCAGATTTTGTTTCATTATTGTGTATAACAGCTCAGGATGTGGGTGAGGTGGAAGCATTAAATGACTTAGTGGAATCATCACAAAATTTGTAGTTAAGTGATTCTACGTGTTTCAACATAGTCAGGGTCAGCTGGGATATATAATTCATTAATAAATAGCTATAAAACATGCTTAAGAATTGTCCAAAATGTTATCATGTGAAATATAAAACAATAAGACCAAAAAAATCAACTATAAAATAAAAACCCTATGGAAACTTATATATCACAAAATATACCGAAGTAGTTGTGAGTGGGGGCAGGTGATAGAGAGAGGGAAAGAGTGTGTATATGACACTTTTTGCCCTTGGGAGAAAAAACTGGCAGTATAATAGTTTGAGTGTTAGAAAAGACCTCAGCACAAACTGCCAAAATGATATAAATAAAAGCGCCCCTCTTGCTTTTCTTCACAGAATAAATATTTTTCTATTCGTACCAATGAAAACCCCAGACACTACGCAGCCAGCCAATCTGTATTTACTTCTCCCTGTTATGTAACCTGTCTTTCCCCTAACTCTCATACTCCACAGGGGAGTCAGAGATCTACAAACAGCCTAAGATGAAATCATCATTATTATGGCTTTTGCATGCAGAGTTGTGGCTTGGTCCCATAATTCCAAGGACTAAACCCATAGAGACGAAAAAGATTAGCAAAGGCTCTTTGCCACTCTAGCTGCAGGAGTCCACTTGCAGGGCTTCTCCACTGACTAACCCCCATGGAAACCCAGTGCCAGATTCTGTAACACTACAGAACACAAGGTTGCATTACATACTTCTTTATGTGGATGCCAGATGGAGCTGCCAGTAGGGGAAAACGACCAGATCTTGAATCTATTTTTCTTCTAGGGTTTGAGGGAAAAAGGAAAACCCATCGCATGTCGATTAATAACATGCCCTCAGTCCTTGCCCTTCTCCCTCATTGGGAGTTCACTACTCCAATTAATTTCTACCTCAATTAATATTCATCAAGTGTCCACAGTAAGCTCGGCGCAGCTGGGGGTGGGGGACCAAATAAGGACAATCACTCCCTCTGTCCATATTTCTAGTATGAACTGTATTCATCAATATGGAAATTTCTAGCACCCCTACTGACCTTGAATAGCTGGTCTTCATGATCTCTTCAGAAGTAATTATTAGGCCATCTGCCTCATGTAGAGATATATGACCCTAGAGGAATTCCAGTGCAAGTAAGAGGTACATCTGTCTGATACATCTGCCTTTGTCTGTGCCAAGGACCTTTTTATAGAGGTTTCTGTAGTAAAATGTTTAGAGGATGTTAACAAAGTACAATCCTCACTACAGACAAAAATGTACATTTTATTTTCCTTTGCAAAATGAAGAGTAATAATGTTGATATTCAGAATGTATTCAGCCAGTAGTTTCAGATGAATCAGATTACACACATATACACAAAAAGAGGCATAAAGAGATAATCCAGTGTTCCCAGTTCGCTATGGAACAAAGCTGAGTTGTTAAAGGATTTCTAAATGTGAAGTGATGACAATTTTCTAAGTTTCCTTTGCTCTGAAATTTATTTCTTAATATTTCTCAGTGGCAGGCATGGTCAGTGGTAGTCTCACGTATACTTTTCAAGATAACACAGCAAACCTGAATTAGTACTAGTCTGTTAGCTTTAGAGCTATCTATGTATGCAAATAAGCTTTTACCTGAATTTTCTATATTTGAAAACTTACCCACTGACAGGTAGATATGAAGATTGCTATATAAGTTCTCAACAAGTTGGAGGCATTTTTAAGGCTATTCTGAATGACTCTAAATTATTAGTTTTGGCTTAAAAGAAGTAATAAAAATTGTACAGTCTCCATGGGAAATTAATTTTGTTACCTTTTTTAGTAATAAAAGCAAAACTCTCTGGGATCTAGTGTTTTGCTAGTACCTTCTAAAATGTCCATTGTTTATTCTGATTATTTCAAATTGAAGGTAAAAAGTTTGCAATACCAACATCCCTTCTTCACAGTTAATGGGCACCTCAATTTACCTTGAATAGCATACAATAGTATTCTAAGCTGGAGCCTTGCATAAGCTGGGGAGAGTATCTATATGGGTTCAGCTTGGCCTTCAGTTAAAAGGAAGCAGTAAACTCCTGATGACCAGAAAGAGAGGAAGCCAGGGGATAAACAGCCTCTCCTATTCTTCCCACCTTCCTATTTCATGCAGGTGCCTCCTACTGACCAAATGGGGAGCCAAAGGACAAGAGAGCCTACTGAGATAGTCTGCAGAGGTCAGTAGTAGGCAGAGTGATATAAGGATATGGGATAAAAAGGGGAACATATAAAACATTCAGCCTAGGGATGCCTGGTGGCTCAGTTGATTAAGCCACTGCGTTCGGCTCAGGTCATGACCTGATCCTATGGTCCTGGGATGAGTCCCACATCGAGGTCCTTGCTCAGTGGGGAGCCTGCTTCTCTCTCTTCCTCTGCATGCCACTCTGCCTGCTTGTGCACTCTCTCTGACAAATAAATAAAATCTTAAAAAAAAATAAACCTCAGCCTAGACCCTGCCTCATTGTTGGATGTTTTTGTACTCTGCTCTGATGTTAATGAGAAGATCTCTTTACGTCACAATATGAAAGGCAAGATTAATACAACATGTAGTGCACTATAAATACAATAATTTAAATAAACTATGTAATAGTGTATTGTGAATGCAATCGCTTTCTGAAAATTCAGCATACCAGAGTTATACTGGCTCCAGTAGGTCAAAGATATTTATCAATAACATATGGGAGATGCATGAAGTGAAATAATCTGTTGTAGGAGATTAATGTGAAGTTATGAGTCTATACTAACATATTTCGAGAAACTTGAAACATTTATAACTTAATCTTTAATTTCTTTTTATTTTTCCCAAAGTTTCCCTGCATATGAAGTAATTATAACTTGAATTTAATGCATTGTTCATATCAACACAACTGGTTTAGTCCTGAATATAAAGTCATAATATGACAGAAATGTTCACTTAACTCTAGATCACAGAGTTACCTGAATAATCAAATAAATACTCCATTGGAATTTTTTCCTTTTTCCTTCCTTTTCTATAGAAATTATTACAAATACCATCTATATACATTACTTCTGCTGCATTAATGACTTTTGGACTTAACATATTCAACTAAGTCATGATGTATGGGCTAATTTACTTCTAAGCTTTTGTCTCTCTCTTCCATTTCTTTTTTTTTTAAGATTTTTATTTATTTATTTATTTGACAGAGATCACAAGTAGGCAGAGAGGCAGGCAGAGAGAGAGAGAGAGAAGGAAGCAGGCTCCCCGCCGAGCAGAGAGCCCAATGTGGGGCTCGATCCCAGGACCCTGGGACCATGACCTGAGCCGAAGACAGAGGCCTTAACCCACTGAGCCACCCAGGCGCCCCATCTCTCTTCCATTTCTTGAGGCATCTCTGGGTAAGTAACATCTTGAATAACTCATTCACCAGTTGGCTCTTCCACTACTGTAAGACCTCCATTAGTACCTGTTGATTCCCATTTCCTTTTGTAGAATGGAATGAGGGGTCTCCATATATAAATGCCCAGCTATCCCTTGAAGTCCTGTTCATTGTAATAAATACTTCAGTCTTCTCTGAAGAGCACTAACTCTTCAAAAACTCCTCAAACAGAGCATTTGGCTGTTAATGTGATCCTACCCAGGGAGTATTTAATGGCTGGCCAAGGAGCCAGCCCTCCTGACTGATTCACTCTGCCAATCTACCACTGAAACTCCTCATAGCAGTCTGTTTGTACGTGGAGGCAAAGCCCAGATGTTAGGGGCCAGGACTTTGTAGTCCTTAAAAGAACCTTTTTTTTTTTTTTTTGACTACCACTGCTCACCTATACAGACATTTTGGACATATTTTTTCTAAATAACCTCCCCACACCATGAAATTTTAATACCACAAAATCACTGTATAGCTGTTTATGTACTGTTTGACCTTTTGCAAGGTCACAAATCATTATAGGATGTAAGTTTTTTTTTACCCCAACAAGAACAAGTATGTACCTCCTTGGAAGTGATGATCACTTCCATTGAGAAGGCAAGCTTTATTTGGAGGACTTGAGGACTTCCAAAGTATAAGATACAGGTTTACTGATTTCTACTTTATCTGGAAGTGAAGGAAGAAGAGTGAAGGATAATGGTGGAAAAGAGATGAAAATAAAGGACTACCATTACTTTGACCTAAGGTCCTAATCAATCAATCAATGAGAGATTTACTAAGTTCTGACTGTGCTGTATAGGTATGCATATATAAAAGAAACGGGATAGGGGTGCCTAGGTGGCACAGTTGGTTAAGTGACTGACTTGATTTTAGTTCAGGTCTTGATCTTAGGGTTGTGAACTCAAACCCCAAATTAGGCTACACACTGGGTGTGGAGTCTACTTAAAAAGAAAAAGGGAGCACCTGGGTGGCACAGCCAGTTCAGCATCTGACTCTTGATTTCGGCTCAGGTCACGATCTCAGGGCTGTGAAATCTTACCCCATGTTGGGCTCTGGGCTCAGTGGGGAGTCTGCTTGAGATTCTCTCTCCCTTTCCCTCTGCCCTCTCTCCTGCCCTCCTAAAATAAATAAATCTTTAAAATAAATAAATAAAAATATAAAAAATTAAATAAAAGATATAAAGTACAATTTTTTAAAATGCTCCATTCTTTAAATATCTATTCCATACACACTGACCATCTTCTGATGTGCCCCATATACTTGCCAATAATTTCAACACAATTAAATTAAGACTTCATTTTCTGGAGGGCACTTCTGAAAAAATACTTCTCTATATACAGTTATGCTTACAAAGATGTGAAAAATCACAAAAATATAATGAAAACTCAGCCGTAGTCACTTTCCTAGAGTCAGAGGAAGGAATACATGAATGGCTTTCAAAACAGGAGCTTCTAGGTTTCATGCCAACCCAGGAAAAAGTAAATTGCTACACCAGCAATACAATTCCCTTCATAATTATCTCCTAACTTCTATTTCAGATTTCTTCCCATAGTAGCATACTCCTGTGGGGATGTGGTCTAGAAATGTCTGGTGATGACTACCTAATATGTAAGTAATTCAGTCCATATGTCATTTGGAGAGAAAACAGATGCATGGGGTCATATTTATTATAATGTCATCTTCACTCAAAAAATAATTCAGCCTCTACTACATGGTGCTGGAGACAGAAATGGCCTCAGACCTCATTGGTCTGGTCTTCTACAAATATTAAAACATCCAGAGACATGCTCAGAAAAAAGATGAGAAAATACAGACACTAAATGCAGATATAAGTTTGACTATATAGACATGTGTACCTGAGGCATGTGTATATGGGTGTGTCTATGTGCCTTTAGTGAGTATGCATATATATGTATATATGTTCAGGATCACCTCCATTTCCCTTCCCCAATTGCTTCCCACAATTCACTCCCCACTATTCTTCACATTCTTTGTATCCTGGGAGACTGACCTATGTAAACTATATCAATGGGTTTCCTCACCCTCTGGCCTCCTGTTATGTTTAGACAATGGGAAGAGCACCAGCAGAAGATCAGAGGGCAGTAAAAGAGAAAGGACTGGATATTTATTTCTTTGACTCCTCGTGAGGTCACTATGGGTGGCCATGTCCTCAACTAGAAATCACAATTTCTATCAGTTCATCTTTCTCTCCAGGTTCCAGTTACTGTTCTTTTCCTTATCCCTTCAGTGGTGATAGCACTTTGTTGTGACCATCTCCTGAGGTATTCTACTAACCTTGTGATTTCTCTGTACCCTGTCTACAACTTATAAATAGTATCTTTATTAAACTCTTTTCAGATTACCCAATCTGAATGCTATCTGTTTCTAGCAAAGACCCTAGTTAATACAATATGCCCTGACAACTCACAAAGATTAATAGTGTTCTTGCAGTCTATTACACCATTCTGGACTTTACAAAATCATACTTGTTTGGTAATAATCTAGGTCTATTAGACTATAAGATTTTCAAGAGCAGTTATCATACCACACACATGGTTGTAACATTTGCAGGCCTAAATAGATCCTGTTCATAGTTGGCACCCAACAATTATTCTGAGGAATTGAATTGAACTAAAATACAACATAGCTATTCCTAGGCTATGATCTTGAATGAACAAGATAAACATTATCTTAATCATGACATAAAAATCACATGATCCTAAAGAATGGAGGAATGTTAACTTGCTAAACATAATACCCATTTTAATGTCTTCTTCATGCAGAAATAAATGGTGTTTAAGGGTATAATACAACTTGCTGTGTAATTACATTAATCAGAGAGTGCCTCTTCTGTTGGTTCCTTTGCTGTTGCCATGGTAGCAACCACATACTTGCAAGTAGAGAGCATACATAGAACCCATTCTTAATTACACATGTAGCACTACATTTCAGAGAACACAATAGGTATGGAGGTCATGGAATACGTGGAAAGGAGATATGATGAAAAAGAGATTTGCTCTCTAGTTTTTCTATCTCTTGGTTATTCCTAAACCCTTTATTAGTATGACTCCCTATTACTCTTTCTCTTTCACTGCAGTAAAAAGGCCTCTGCAGCCACCCACCAAATTATAATCCTCTACTCCTGGAATGATCCAGAACTATCTCTGATAAAAATGTCAGTAGGAAATTAAGTCCTGTCATAACAAAAATAGAGTGGAGTGAGTGTCCAGTGACAATTTTCGAAGAAAAGTGACACCATCTTTGTCTTTTTTCATATCATAGCAAAGCATCAGAAGCCCTCCTTTCTAAATAGCTCATATTACTAAGAATTTTTTTGTGCTTAAATACCTTGCTTGGCTGTGCACTTTGAATAATAATGTTTGCTATTTACAAGGATATTGCCAAGATTAATTATTGCACATTTTAAAAATAAACAAACCAAAAAAGCAAAATACTGAGTTTAAAAAGAAATTTTTCAATCAAAAGTTTTCATTATATCTAGGCTTAATTATACCTTCTCTTTTCCTTCTTTTATTTCTCGGTATTCCTTAAGGAAGATAACATTCTTTGAGGAACAAGAGGTAGTCAGTCTTTCCTTAATCCTAATTAAGTCTTTCCAAAGAAGAACCATACACTAATTCAATCTAGCTGAAAAACTTTTATTTATTTTAAAGATTTTATTTATTTATTTGAGATAGAGCAAGAGAGAGAGAAAAGTGGGGGGGAGGGGCAGAGGAAGAGGAGGAAGCATGCGTCCACTGAGCAGGGAGCCCCATGCAAGGCTTGGTTCCAGGACACTGAGATCATGACCTGAGCTGAAGGCAGACGCTCAACTGACTGAGCCACCCAAGTGCCCCAACTTTCATTTATTTTAAATAGTCCCACAGTTTAATCACATATTTTAATATTACTTTTGGCTAATAAAAACTAGTCTTATATGGGCAATAAATTGTCATTGTGCAAAAACCGATTTGTTTTTGCCTCCTTTGGTCTTCATCTCATCACCATTGATCATTTATTTATCCTTCTTATCAGCATGTTGCTAACTACTAATCATGAACTTAACACTTTCCCAGACTCAAAGGATAACTGAAATGAACAACCTAACTCTCTAAAAGCTCCTGTCTAAAGAAAGACATGAACAAAAAGTCAACGTCAAGCCAGATGTTTATGGCCTATGAAAGTCTTAGTGGGAACCACTTAGCTCCACTCCCTGTATTCAGTCACCCCCTAGCAGCTATCCCCAAGTTAGTTCTCATGGAAAGGGCAGAGAAAGAAAAGAACAGGAAGTACATAAGGGCTCCTGAGGTCTAAGCTTTAAACTGGCCCACTGTATCCTGTTGACCATGGCAAGTCACAAGGCCAGCTCAGATTTAAGGGAAAATTATAGTAGGTTCCACCTCTTGAAGAAGGATAAGCAAAGTAATGATGCAAAAGGTGTGGATGCAGGGAGGAGTGGACAAATGGGGCCAGTTTTGCAATAGTACCAAATGCACTGTAAGACAACAAATCCAACCTAGCAGGAATTGGAAAAGGCTGAATATAGTCTTAAAACCTGAGTAGGATTTACCATAATAATATGCACTGAAAGACAATCAATACTTAGATACTATAAAAGGAGTCCAAAATATACAATCGAGTTTCCTTGTTACATTTAAGTGTCTCCTTGCTACACTTCCCACTTAGCTACATCTCTAAAAAACAAAGTAAGACCTTTTTTCCCTGAGTTTTAGCTAAATTAAATTCTGATTAAAGTCAATTCAGGTCTTATATTCTCACAACCACTTCAATACATAAAAATTCTTATCTGTCAACAACTGGAGAACTACAAATATTCCAGAGACAAATTTAAAGTGAATGCCTCGTAAGTATTTCTTCGCTGAACAAATCAATTAATTAATTAAAGGATGAATGAAATAACTTTCAAAGACTTTAAAACTTCATTAGGTCAGCCAGGCAATACCAACAAAGATTATGCCACAAACAGCTGCCCAAACTGGGAAGCCTCTTTAACCCCATAAGCTTGAGACTGATTTTCCTCTCCCATCAAGAGAAACTGAACAGGCCAACCTTAGGAAATCCCATCCTCTCAGGCAGCAGCAGCAAAGACCAATGGGAGTCTTATTGGTACTAGATAAACTGAGCAGATCAAATAACTGTAAAATCTCTGAAAATTAAACTGCCATTAGAACTGAAGACCACAAAAGTAGACCAACACCTGTATGCCAAATCGAAAGAGGAGGAGTACCTACCAACATAAAAGATTTAAATAGTTTTCTGAGTTTCTGAACATAATAACAAAATGTACAGCATAGTATAAAAAAATCACACATAATTCCAAGAAGCGAGAAATCACAACTTAAATGAGAAAAGACAGACAGCTAACACCAACATGAGGATGAGTCAGACGTTCGAGTTATCAGAGAAAGATGTTAAAGCAGCCTTCAAAAAAGCTTCAACAATCAATTATACTTTCTTTTACCAAAAAATGCAAAAATCTCAGCCAAGATCCAAAAGTTATAAATTACCAAATATAGATATAAAAGTAATAAATGCAATAAATTTTTTGCAAACCTTTTGGGGGCAGTTTAATAGTAAAGTTGAGTGACATAGAATAAAAGCAGTGAACATGAGGTCAGATCAATAGAATTCACCTAATCTGAAAATAGAAAAATGAACAGAATCTCAGAAACTTGTAAGATAATGACAAAAGATTCAATACTGTTATTATCAGAGTCACAGAAAAGTAAAAGAAAAATAATGGGCTGAAAGATTGTAAGAAAAAATAATAGCTGAAAATTTTCCCATTATGGCATAAGACACAAAGCTATAGATTTAAGAAATTCAGTAATATCCAAGTAGGATGAATTCAAAAATATCTACACAAAGATACATCATGTTTAAACTTCTAGAAACTAGAGACAAAAAAAGGTCTCTTGAAAATACACAAAAAGAAACAAAAATTTACCTATATAGGACCACCAATTAAAATCAATTAAAATTCAAATAAAAAACTATAAAATCCAAAAGGAAGTGGCAGACATTTTCCACATGATAAAAGAAAAGAACTTTCAATTTCAAATTCTATATCGGTGAAAGTATCCTTCAGGAATAAAGGGGAAATGCAAATATTCTCAGATAAAGGAAAACTAAAAGGATTTCTCATTAGTAAATCTATCCTTATAGAATGGCTAAAGGAATTATTTCAAACAAAAAAGAAATTATAAAAGAAGGAATATTAGAGAATCAGGAAGAAAGAAAAATGGGAAAAGCAAAAATATACTTATATAAATAGATTATGTTTTACATGCATTTTGTAAATCATATATGATATTATATGAAATGAAAATTATAATATGATCTGATACTCAAGACAATGGTATTTAAAAGTGGAGAGAGTAAATGGAATGGTAAATGGAACAATAAATGGAAGTATGGTTTTATATTTCACTAGAAGTGATAAAATGTTGATACCAGTAGACCTCACATACATGCACACTCTAATACATACATACTCCAATACCCACATAAATTGCTATAAAAACTAAAAATATATATTGAAAATGCTATAAATAAATCAAGATGAAATGCTAAGAAATATTCAAGTAACCCACAGGAAGGCAGGAAAGAGAAAGCAAGAACTAGTAAAAACAAACAGAAAAAATAATAAAATGGAATACTTAAGCTCTAAAATATCAGTAATTACCTTAAATGTACATGGTCTAAATAAATTGACCAAAAGACAGATTGGTAGAATAGCTAAAAAACATGACCTAACTGTATGTTATTTCTAAGAAACTGACACCAAATTCAATAACACAGGTGGGTTGAAAGTAAAAAGATGGAAAAAGATAACACCATGCAAACATCAAAAACAAGCAGAAAGAGTGATATGCATATTAGACAAAGTACACTTCAAAGCAAACAAAACTACAAAAGAGAAAAAGGAAAACTACATAATGACAAAATGATTACTAAACCAGCAAAATGATACTAGATGTGTACATATCAAACAAAGGAGCTTCATAATATATGGAGCAAAACTAATAGTGCTGAAAAGAAATACAGACAAATTCAAAATTATAGCTGGGTACATCAAAACCTCCCTTTCAACAACAGATAGAACTAGTACAGGAAATAATCAAGTATGTAGAAAATCTGTACAACACATTCAACAAACAAGATCTAATTGACATATATAGACTATTCTATCTAACAACAGCAGAATACTCAATTTTTTCAAGTACACAGGTAATATTTAGCAGATACACTATATCCTGGGCAAAAAACCAGCCCTCAACAAATTCCAAAGAAGTGAAATCATACAGACTGTTCTCCCACCATATCAGAATCAAACTGGATAACACAAGGACAACAGGAAAATATCTAAATGTATAGAAATTAAACAACACAATTTGAAATAATCCATGGGTCTAAGAAGAAGTTCAAAAATATTTGAAAATAGATAAAACCTAATTAAAATGAAAATGCAACATATCAAAATACATAGGACGCAGCTAAAGTAATGTTGGGAGGGAAATTTATAGTATGAAATGCTTACGATAGAAAAGAAGAAAAGTGGCAAATCACTTAATCTACGTTCCCACTGCAAGAAGCTAAGAAAGTAAGAACAATCTCAACCCAATGCAATCCAAACTGGTCCAGCCACTGAGGAAAACAATTGGAGATTCTTCACAATGTTAAAAATAAAACTATCCTACAACCCAGCAATTGCACTACATAGATATTTACACAGAGGATACAAAAATACAGATTTGAAGGGGCACATGCACCTGATGTTTATAGGAGCATTATCAACAACAGCCAAATTATGCAAAGAGCCCAAATGTCCACTGATTGATGAATGGATAAAGAAGATGTGGTATATATATACAATGGAATATCACTCAGCCATCAAAAAAATGAAATCTTGCCATTTGCAACAACATAGATGGAGCTAGATTGTATTACACTAAGCAGAGTAAGTCAGTTAGAGAAAGACAAATACCATATGATTTCACTCATATGTGGAATTTAAGAAGCAAAACAAATGAATACAGGAAGGGGGAAAGAGAGGGAAGTAAACCATAAGAAACTTTTAACTATATAGAACAAACTGAGGGTTGATGGAGGAGAGGTAGGTGCGGGGTGGATTAAATGGGTAATGGATGTTAAGGAGGGCACTTGTATTGACCATTTGGTGTTATATATAAGTGATGAATCACAAAATTCTATTTCTTTTTTTTAAAGATTTTATTTATTTATTGACAGAGAGAGAGAGATCACAAGTCGGCAGAGAGGCAGGCAGAGAGAGAGGGGAAGCAGGCTCACTGCTAAGCAGAGAGCCCGACGCGGGACTCGATCCCAGAACCCCGAGATCATGACCTGAGCCGAAGGCAGAGGCTCAACCCACTGAGCCACCCAGGCACCCCGAAAATTCTATTTCTGAAACCAATATTACACTATATGTTAACTAACTAGAATTTAAATAAAGTTGGAAGAAAAAATTGTTAGGGGTGTCTCGGTGGCTCAGTTGTTAAGTGTCTGCCTTCAGCTCAGGTCATGATCCCAGAGTCCTGGGATCGAGCCCCACATCGGGTTCCCTGCTCGGCAGGAAGCCTGCTTCTCCCTCTTCCACTCCCCTGCTTGTGTTCCCTCTCTCTCTCTGTATCTCTCTCTGTCAAATAAATAAATAAAATCTTTTTAAAAATTTAAAAAAATTGTTAAAGTGTTAATAATTCATTTTAATTATTAACACTTTAACAATTTTTTAATTAATTTTAATTATTAACACTTTAACAATTTTTTTTAATTTTTTTAAAAGATTTTATTTATTTATTTGACAGAGAGAGATCGCAAGCAGGCAGAGAGGCAGGCAGAGAGAGAGAAGGGGCAGCAGGCTCCCCACTGAGCAGAAAGCCCAATGAGGGACTCGATCCCAGGACCCTGAGATCATGATCCGAGCTGAAGGCAGCGGCCCAACCCACTGAGCCACCCAGGTGCCCTTAAAAAAGTTATTTTATTTTATTATTAGAAAAAATAAACCCAATGCAATCCAAAGGTACAAATAATAAGCATAAGAGGAGAAAATAATGAAGTCAGAAATAGGAAACAAAAGAGAAAATGAAATAATGAAACAAAGAGCTGGTTCTTTGAAAAAATCAAAACTGATAACTAGGAAGACTGACAAAAAGGAAAAACATAATCATCAATATCAGGAATAAAAGAGAAGATATCAGTAGAGATCATGAAGCCATTAAAACAATAAGTGCATAATACTGTTATGAGTTACACTGTACTCCCCCCAAAAAGATATGTTTAAATCCTAACCCCACTGTCTCAGAATGAGACCTTTTTTGGAAATATGATCTTTACAGAGGTAATCAACTAAAATGGGGTCATTATGATGGGCTCTACTCCAATATGAATGATAGCTTTATAAAAAGGACAAATTTGGAATTTGAGAAGGATACACCAAAACAGAGGATAATGTGAAGAGGCACAGGGAAAATGTCATGTGAAGAGGAAGTCAGAGACTGGACTTATGCTACCATAAGCCAAGGAACAAGGGGGCTATTAGAAGCAGGAAGAATAAAGGAAGGATCTCTCTCACACAGGTCTTAGAGGGAGCATGGCCTAGCCCATACCTTGATTTTAGACTTATAGCATCCAGTAGAAGACAATAAATTTCTGTTTTTCTAAGTCACCCAGTTTGTAATACTTTATTATGGCAGATATAGGAAATCCATAGAAATATGAAGAAATTCATGCTCATAAATGTGACAACTTAGAAGAAAGGAATTAATTCCTGCCAAAACTCAATTAAGATGAAATAATCTGAATTGTCCTACTCAGGAAACTGATCTATAATTTGGAAGACCCTGCAAAAGAAATCTTTGGGCCCATAGTTGCACAGGAGAATTGTGTGGAATACTAAACAGATTTAATATCAATTTTACACAAACACTTCCAGATACTTATTCCAGAAAACTTATGTCAGATAACAAAACAGGGGATACTTCCCAATTCATTCTGTGATACCACTTCACTCTTACACCAAAACAAATATAATACAGTACCAAAAAAAAAGGTACAGAAGAACATCTCTTACGAACTCACATATAAAATTCTCAACAATACATATTAGCAACTCAAATCCAAACATGTATACAAAGACTTATATACCATGACCAAGTAGCATTTGTTCCAGTAATGGAAGGGTGGTTTAATATGTGAAAATCAACATAATCTACTTTATAAACCAACTAAAGAAAAAAAGTAATATGATCATATCAATCATTATAGGGAAAAAAGCACATGAAAAAATCCAATATTCATTCATAATAAAAACCCTCAGCAGTTTAGGAATAGAGGGAAATTGCCTCAACTTGTAAAAGAGCATCTAAATAATAACTACGGCTAACATCACACTTCATGGAGAAAGACTGGAGGCTTTCTCTCTGAGGCAAGTAATAAGTGAATAATGTCTGTTCTCACCATTCTTATTCAAAATAACTTAAAGTTAGAGTCACTGCAATAAGGCCAAAATAATAGACCTGGCAAGCCAGAAAAGGATAGCAAGACATACTCAGGGTATTAAATGAGAAGAACATGCAGCCAAAAATTCTTTATCTGTCAAGGCTGTCATTCAGAATGGATGGAGTGATAAGGAGCTCCAGGACCACCAGATACTGAAAGAATATGTGACCACTAAGCCGGCCCTGCAAGAAATATTAAGGGGGGTGTGGTTCTATAAAAGGAGAAAGACCTCAAGAGTGATATAGAACAGAAATACACAGAGACAATCTATAGAAACAAGGGCTTCACAGGCAACATGATGACAATAAAATCTTATCTTTCAATAATCACTCTCAATGTGAAGAGCCTAAATACTCCCATAAAATGGCATAGGGTTGCAGATTGCAGAAAAAGACAGGACCCATCCATATGCTGTCTACAAGAGACTCATTTTGAACCTAAAGATACATCCAGACTGAAATTAAAGGGATGGAGAACCATCTTTCATGCCAACAGACCTCAAAAGAAAGCTGGGGTAGCAATTCTCATATTACATAAATTAGATTTTATGCTAAAGACTATAGTTAGAGATACAGAAGGGCACTATATCATTCTTATTAAAGTGTCTAGCCAATAAGAGGATCTAACATTTGTAAATATCTATGCCCCCAACATGGGAGCAGCCAACTATAAAAGGCAACTATTAATCAAAATAAAGAGACATATTGATAATATCATTATACATTAGCAGAAGGAGACCTCAACACTCCACTCTCAGCAACAGATGGATCATCTAAGCATAAAATCAACAAAGAAACAAGATCTCTGAATGACACACTGGACAATATAGACCTCATAGATATATACAGAACATTCCATGGTAAAACAACAGAATACTTATTCTTCTCAAGTGCACATGGAACTTTCTCCAGAGTAGACCACATACTGGGTCACAAATCAGGTCTCAACCAATACCAAAAGATTAAGATTATTCTCTGCATATTCTCAGACTACAATGCTTTGAAAACTGGAAATCAAACATAAGAAAAAATTTGGAGGAAAGTCAAACACTTGGAAACTATAGACCATCCTGCTTAAGAATGTTTGGGTCAATCAGGAAATCAAAGAAGAACTTAAACAATTCATGGAAACCAATGAGAATGAAGATGCATTGGTCCAAAACCTATGGGATATGGCAAAGGTGGTCCTAAGGGGGGAATATATATTCATCCATGCCTCACTCAGAAAAATAGGAAAATCCCGAATTCACCAACTAACCTTACAACTTGAAGTTGAGAAAAAACAACAAATGAAGCCTAAGCCATGCATGAGAAGAGAAATAATTAAGATTAGAGCAAAGATTAATGAATTAGAGACCAGAAATACAGTAGAGCAGATCAATGAACTTAGAAGCTGTTTCTTTGAAAGAATTAAGAATATCAATAAACCACTGGCCAGACTTATCCAAAAGAAAAGAAAGAGAACCCAAATTAATAAAATTACAAATAAAAGGGGAAAGATCACAACTAACACCAAGGATATAAAAACAACTACCAGAAATTATTATCAACAACTATACGCCAATAAATTAAGCAACCTGGAAGAAATGGATGCATTCCTGGAAACCTATAAACTACGAAGACTGAAACAGGAAGCAATTGGCAACCTGAATAGACCAAAAACCAGTAACAAGATAGAAGCAGTGATCAAAAACCTCCCAAAAAACAAGAGTCCAGGATCTGATGGATTCCCTGGGGAATTCTACCAAACAATCAAAGAAGAAATAATACCTGTTTTCCTGAAGCTGTTTCAAAAAACAGAAGGAAAACTTCCAGACTCTTTCTATGAGGCCAACATTACCTTGATCCCAAAACCAAGCAAAGACTCCATCAAAAAAGGAGAATTTCAGACCAATATCCCTGATGAATATGGATGCCAAAATTCTCAACAAGATCCTAGCTAATAGCATCCAACAGTACATTAAAAGGATTATCCACCACAACCAGATGGGATTTATCCCTGTGATGCAGGGTAGTTCAACATTAACAAATCAATCAATGTGATAGAACACACAAATAAGGAAGAGACAAGAACCATGTGGTCCTCTCAATTGATGAAGAAACAGCATTTGACAAAATACAGCATCATTTCCTGATTAAAACTCTTCAGATTGGGGACACCTGGGTGGCTCAGTAGGTTAAGCCTCTGCCTTCGGCTCAGGTCATGATCTCAGGGTCCTGGGATCGAGCTCCACATCGGGCTCTCTGCTCAGCAGGGAGCCTTCTTCCCCGCCCCCTGCCTGCCTCTCTGCCTACTTGTGATCTCTATCTGCCAAATAAATAAATAAAACCTTTAAAAAAAGCTCTTCAGAGTGTAGGGATAGAGAGAAAACTCCTCAGTTTCATAAAATCCATCTATGAAAAACCAATAGCAAATATCATTCTCAATGGGGAAAGGCTGAGAGCCTTTCCCTTAAGATCAGGAACATGACAAGGATGCCCACTCTTGCCACTATTGTTCAACATAGTACTAGAAATCCTAGCAACAGCAATCAGACAACAAAAAGAAAAAAATGTTTTCGAATTGGCAAAGAAGAAGTCAAACTCTCTCTTTTTGCAGATGACATGATACTTTATGTGGAAAACCCAAAAGACTCCACCCTTAAATCACTAGAACTCATACAGCAATTCAGTAATGCGGCACGATACAAAATCAATGCACAGAAATCAGTGGCTTTCTTATACACTAACAATGTAACTGTGGAAAGAGAAATTCAGGAATCAATTCCATTTACAAGAGCACCAAAAAACATAACATACCTAGGAATATATCTAACTAAAGAGGTAAATGATCTATACTCTAGGAACTACAGAACACTCATGAAAGAAACTGAAGAAGACACAAAAAGATGGGAAAACATTCTATGCTCGTAGATCAGAAGAATACACATTGTTAAAATGTCTATGCTGCCCAGAGCAATCTATACTTTCAACGCCATTCCAATCAAAATATCAATGGTATTTTTCAAAGTGCTGGAAGAAATAACCCTAGAATTTATATGGAACCAGAAAAGACCCCGAATTGCTAAGGGTATGTTGAAGAAGAAAAACAAAGCTGGAGGCATCACGTTGCCTGATTTCAAGCTATATTACAAAGCTGTCATCACCAAGATAGCATGGTACTAGCACAAAATCAGACACATGGACTGGTGGAACAAAATAGAGAGCCCAGATATGGACCCTCAACTCTATGGTCAACTAATCTTCGACAAAGCAGGAAAAAATATCCAATGGAAAATACTCAGTCTCTTCAATAAATTGTTCTGGGAAAATTGGACAGCTATATACAGAAGAATGAAACTCGACCATTCTGTTACACCATACACAAGGATAAACTCAAAATGGATGAAAGACCTCAGTGTGAGACAGGAATCCATCAAAGTCCTAGAGGAGAACATAGGCCGTAACTTCTTTGACATCAGCTACAGCAACTTCTTTCAAGACACATCTCCAAAGGCAAGGGAAACAAAAACGAAAATGAACTCTAGGGACTTCATCAGGATAAAAAGCTTCTGCACAGCAAAGGAAACAGTCAACAAAACAAAGATGCAACCCATGGGATGGGAGAAGATCTTGCTCCTCTTCCCCGTGGTACTGGGATTTTTAAAAAAGCTCCCCAGTGATTCCAAGGTACAGCCAATGTTGAGACCTACTGCACTAAACAAAACCTAAAACACAGCTCTGTCACCAATCATATTTAACGGGATATTTAAGGTAAATTATTTGCAAGATAATTTTCTCAAAGCAAAAAGAAATTCTGGCAGCATAACAAAATATTCTTCACAGCTGTAGCTAATAATACACAGTTTATTCCTGACTATTGATAATAACTCATTTTATTAAGATAATTTTGGTCAAAGAACTAGGATGTATAACATATGTCTATCATTTTTAAAAAATCTGACATGGACTAATCGAATGCAATAAAAACAGGTACTTCAAATTGTCAGTGACTTGCTGAAGTTCCATTATTATGCTATAATTCTAAGTATGCATATTTCTAACTGCTAAAACTTTTATGGGAATATTTTATGCTGAGCGCTTAGGAAGGGTTAGACAGGACAGCAAATAGTATCATGGCTTTCTTCAAACTATTTATATTATTGACATAATAATAAAAGCATTTTTTTTGCTTTTGTCTCATTACCCAAATCTGTTTCAGTTTAAAGGTTAGTCATATTATTAGCTAAGTAAAATCTTCTTTATACAGGATGTCTAAAACAAAGGTCATTCCAAGTGAGGAAGTGTTATAGTTGTGATGTATGCAATTCTACTTCAGTTCACCCTGTATTAAAAC
The DNA here is from genome assembly GCF_963455335.1 of Martes martes. NCBI lineage: Eukaryota > Metazoa > Chordata > Mammalia > Carnivora > Mustelidae > Martes > Martes martes. Next base: position 15,943,494 of record NC_137897.1, read on the forward strand.
ACTGATAGCTAACCCCCTATAAATCTATGCTGCTCATAATTTAGTTTGAAACAAACAGCACAGGCATCACTTGGAATTTTGTTAGAAATGCAGTGTCAGGCCCCTCCCACACCTACAGACTCAGAATTTGCTTTAACAAGATCCCCAAATGATGTACACTAAGGTTCACATGACCACTTTGGATGATTTGTATTCACATGAAAGTCTGCATGACCACCTTGCCAAATTCTCTAAATTTATCAAGTTACCAAAAGCATGGTTTAAGGAATAGTGTTGAATTTATCTAATTAATATATTCAATACCCATATTCTCCTTAGCAGCATTTTTAAGTAATGTATAGCTAGTCAAATGGTCAGGGTCATTGAATAGCATAGTCTATTAATCTATTTTTATCAACATATTCAAAAGGAAGAAAACTGAATAAAATGAAGTTATTTAAATATATTCTCAAATGTAAAAATATTAATAATAAAGGATATATTTGTAAGCATATTCATTTAATGTATATTCTTAGTCTTTGAAAACAAATAATATTTTTGGTAAATTGCTAAATTTGGAAAATTGGCCATTTGGTGAAATGGTCATTTATCAAATTAAGCTTTAGAACAAATGGTATTTGGCACATTGATGTCAGTGATCAGCCTCTCCCAGTGGATAATACCTAGCACGGCAAATCTACCAGTATTTGAACTATACTTTTTTTTTTCACTGTGGTTTTAAAACCATATAAGTAAGCTGATTAATAATTAGACAATATTAAGTAGGATTAAGAGCAAACGTGGGTTTGAGTACTCAATTCACTCCCTGTATGATCTTGATTAAATTATTTAACTCTCTAAGATGTTTCCCTAGTCCACAGGACTCTTGTGTAATCAACAATAATACAGAAGTCTCTGGTATCTATTATTCTCAAGTTTTTATTTAAATTCCAGTTGGTTAACATACAATATAATATTAGTTTCACGTGTGGAATTTAGTGACTCATTACTTCCATACAACACCCAGTGCTCACTGCAAGTGCCCTTCTTAATTCCTATCACCTATTTAACACATCCTTCTGCCAACCTCCCCCCTCCAGCAACACTCAGTTTCTACTCTATAGTTAAAAGTCTGTTTCCTGGTTTGCCACTCTTGTGTTTTTCCCCCCTACGTTCATCTGTTTTGCTGCTTAGATTTCACAAATGAGTGAAATCATATGATATTTGTCTTTTTCTGACTGACTTATATCACTTAGCATAATACTCTCTAGCTCTATTCATGTCATTTCAAATGGCAAGATTTCAATCTTTTTGATGGTTGAGGGATATAATATTTTATATATGTACCATATCTTTATCCATTCATCAGTCAATGGACATTTGTGTTCTTTGCATAATTTGGCTATTATTGATAATGTTGCTATAAACACTGCTGTGCATGTGCCCCTTCAAATCTGTATTTTTATATCCTTTGGGTAAATACTTGTAGTGAAATTACTGGGTCATGGGGTAGTTCTATTTTTAACATTGTGAGGAACCTCCATGCTGTTTTCCAGAGTGCTACACCAGTTTGCATTCCCATGGTGTAAGAGGCAGTTACACCAGAGTGCAGGGGCATGAGATTTGAAGCAAAGCAGGCAAAACAGTCAGTGTCTGGTATAGCCACCCTCAGGAGGTGTCTCTGCAACTATGCTGAGGGGCAGGGGAAAGAAATGTTACCCACCAGCAGTTTTGTCCCTGGAGAGGTGTGTCTGTGAACACTATCTCTCGCAGATTAAAGAAGAATGAACAGTCTCTCTCTGTGTGCCTTACACAATCCTCAGATTGTGCCATTTGCCCCAGGGTTGCTTGCCTGCCTTCTCTCCAGTAGTAGGACAGTGCTCTCTGGGTTCTATCCCAGCCAAGTCCAGAGCCCTCTAAATCTCCAGTCTTTGAGACCTACTGGTTGCAAAAACACCAAAATTAGGCTCTCTCATTATCCCAGTCAATGACTTTGGGGAAGTATTCTCTTTGTGTGTATCCCTTTGTGTGTGCTCTATTCTTTCTAACATTTCTAACAGTGCTCTGCAGGCAGGGCTCCCTCCCTTCTGCAGAACCCTCCAAACACATTTCCACACTTCCTACCTTCCTTGAGGCACCCTCTGCTCTCTCTCTAATAGTGCAGTTTGTTCTGTCAGTCCTCAGGCCAATTTCTTGGGTATTCTGAATAATATCTAGCTATGTTTGAGACATGAGGCAAGCCTAGGGTCCTCCTACTGTGACACCACCTTAGCTCTCCTCGTGTGTATTATTAATAATACACAAATCCCATACTAATCACTCACTAATTCTTGTTTTAATCATTCTGTCATCAAGACATTTTGTTTTCAGATGAAGAAAATAAAATGAGCAAAAGTCACACTGATACACTTTATTTTATTTCCCAACATGGAGAAATGCTTGAATATCCACTTTCCCAGAAAAAATACTGGCAAAGATGATTGAGGACCTGGGTCTTTTATCTTGTTTTTAATTTCTTTGGCTTGTATCTATGATCCCTGTTCCAGATGCAACATCTTTCTCAGAGACTGTCAGTCATTCTAGGATACCGAAGACAGTGCTGCTTGCTTTTAGTACCTTCGGCACCCAATGACAATCTCCTACAGAATCTTAGCAAACAGAAGAATGGGGCCAAAAGAAATAAATGGTTTGAGGCCAATGGTGTGACTAAGGTATGAATGGAGTACAAAAAAATTCTCAGAAAACATCCATGTCTAACTCAAATGAGAGAGAATTTTACCAGCTCTCATGTAGTTTAATAGAAAAGAATTCAAGCAGATAGGACAATTCAAGTTATCCATAACAATATATACTATAACCAATTCATTACTTGTGTTTTCTTAGATGGGAAAAAAGTGAAATGAGATTTCCTATCATGGGAAAATAAAATTCTTACTCACTTTTAGATAGCAAATGATATGTTAAGATCAGCTCTGGTATTAGTTTTGAATTAAAAGTAAATTATGTAGGCTCAGTGAACTGACTGATAGCCTGTGTTAACACAATGCTTATACAATGTGCTACATCAAAGGCAGAGAGGGGAATTACTAAGTCATGTTTACTCTTTGCTGGGTACTTTACACAGTTATATCATTTACCATAGCTCTGTGAGGTAGGTGTTCTATCACCAGTAAGAAATTAAGATTGAGGTTAAATGACTTGCCCAAGAACACACAGCTGGAAAATGCAAAACTGAGGTCAAATGCCAGGTCTCTCTACCTCTCAAGTTCAGGCTCTTTGTAATGCTCTATGCAACTCTCAGTGCCTAAATTACATTGGAGAAAGCCCATATGATTTGTCATGGAAAGAGGTGCAATCATTATGACTTTTGGGCCATCAACAACTAACATTATGATCAAATAAGGAAATATTTCCTTATTTATAATATTAAGAGTTTGATTAGAAGGTTGTTAAGGTCTTCTGTCACTTCCAAAAGAATGTTATGTTATGTTACCTGGTACACAGAACACAGTTTCATATACATGCCTTGCTCATTAAATTCATTCATTTAAAAATTCAATCTATTTAAAAATACATTTCACAACTATATTTATTAAATATCCACATTGTTTTCCCACATTGTTTCCATACCAATACCGTTTGTGCCCAAGGGATATTTTTTTAATGTTTAGGAAAATGCCAACATAGATGGAGTCTGCCCCTGACTTAGTCTTTAGCTACAAATACACAAATAGTTATTTATGGGAAGTTGGGTTGCTTACAAATCCCAGGATTAATGAAGTATTAATCCTGGTACTAATGAAGCTGAAATTTCTTCTTGAATAATAATAGTAATAATAATAACTACCATTTATTCAAGGTCTCTTTGGGGGAAGATGCTTTGTGTTTATCACATCATTTTCATGCCTTATATATCAAATTCTTTTTGTAATATTTTATAAGTATTGATTCAGCATAAGAATTTGATAAGGGTAATCAGGTACAGAAGGTAGGAAGTTTTCCAGTCTCAAAATGTGCAACAGATTCTGTCTTGTTCAGTGCCAAGTCAAGGCAGAAGCATGAGCTGTATTATGATGACAAACGATATGTCTATTTGTCAATGCTTTACATCCACTGGCAATTCTCCACTGATTCAATTGTAAAATTCTCATGCATTTAATAGATGCATTTTGCCAGTGATATATAAAAAATTAACAATTTGCTTAATCCCTACTCAGTTGAACCCCCAAAACCACAGCCCTGAGTAAATTCATTTCTAAGGAAGAGACAGCCTTGGAATCAAGTGAAGAGAGTCCCTATTGTATTATGTCAAAATATTTTAAGCTTGAAGCTGCCACGACATTCCCTTGATGAAATAGCAATCAGCCAGTTCCTGCCAAAAAGGAAAAGAATGAGTTGCATGTAACAACCAACATAGCATTAAACGCTACACATGGTAGAACTGATAGATTTGCTACTCATTGAGTCAGCACAATGAGCTACATACCTTGGTTAATAAATTTCAGGTCTTCAAATAATAATTAGAGTTGATTGAATGTAAAAAAAATGGATATTCTGGTTATGAAACTGAAGGCAGCTAAAAGAGGGGTTTTTTTTAATTCTCTTTGGGAAAAAATCATGAAAAGGAAGACATAATGTAGACAAGTTTCTTTTAACAAAAACCTTTCTTTTCGATGGAAAATATGCTACAGTGTGCTCTTATAGAACTTGAACATATTTCTCTTCTGTTTACCAAAATAATGGCCATTTGTACGGGGCCAGTTTAATATCTAAACAAAGCAGGCAACAGCTTGTCTTGCCCCTCCAAACCATGCTCCCACCAACTTAATTAGGGGCTTGAAATTGCACTAATTCTCCCTTTGAGATAAGAAATGTTATGTTCCATGGAATGTCTAACATAAATTAAAAAGGTTAAAATATAAACTCATCAACAGTCTTTAGCCCATAGACTCAAATAAATTAATGTATTAAATTGTTACAGTATGACATAGAACATAGAACAACTAATTCTGACAAGAGAAGGGTAAACAACATATGAGGCTATGTCCAAAGGTTGCAAGCTAGAACAGTAGAATTTAATGGAGAGTCTCTGGCAGACACTCTGGACCTATATTCCCACTGGTAAAAGAGAAGAATAAAAAGGGAGAAAGAAGGAAGATGGATGTGAACTGTGCCTGTATTTCAATTTTGCCTTAGGGAAGCACTGGTAATTTTGTTTGGATGTATCCATATCACTATATTCTGCTTTGTATATTTAAACATTCTCATTTGAAAATGATGGCCTTTCTAATTTTTCAGGGTGAGATACAGAATGAATAACCCATCCTTATTTTACAGTATGGTTATGTAGGTACCTGGGGAGCTGCTGGTCCAGAAGAGATAGAAAGTAAAATGGTATAGCCTCTGTTTAAGAAGAATCAATAAGGGGCACCTGGGTGGCTCAGTCGTTAAGCGTCTGCCTTTGGCTCAGGTCATGATCCCAGGGCCTGGGGTTGGAGCTCTGCATCAGGCTGCCTGCTGCCTGTTTGTTGGGAGGCCTGCTTCTCCTTCTCCTATCCCCTCTGCTTGTGTTCCCTCTCTCGCTGTGTTTCTCTCTGTCAAATAAATAAAATCCTTTTTTTAAAAAGAAGATATAAAGATACGCATTGGCAGTAGAAGTCTTATTTTCTCCTGTCATTCAAGGGCACAAATGTGAATGCCTTTAAAATCTCTTGAGCAAGCCTTTGGGGCTCTCTATGAGCAGTTTTTGGTGGCGCACCACTGGGAACCAGGAAAGACACATCAGATTCAGTCCTTGCTCTTAAAAATTTTTCCCACAGAGGACTTTTATATGTCACTAAAGACATAGAGTATTTGTCAGTTGATTACAGCTATTTTAAACTCACCTAAAGGGTCTTGATTCTTTTTTTTTTAATTTTTTATTTCTTTTCAGCGTAACAGTATTCATTGTTTTTGCACCACATGCAATCCGTGCCCTCCCTAATACCCACCACCTGGTTCCCCCAACCTCCCGCCCCTTCAAAACCCTCAGGTTGTTTTTCAGAGTCCATAGTCTCTCATGGTTCACCTCCCCTTCCAATTTCCCTCAACTCCATTCTCCTCTCCATCTTCCCTTGTCCTCCATGTTATTTGTTATGCTCCACAAATAAGTGAAACCATATGATAATTGACTCTCTCTGCTTGACATATTTCACTCAGCATAGTCTCTTCCAGTCCCGTCCATGTTGATACAAAAGTTGGGTATTCATCCTTTCTGATGGAGGCATAATACTCCATAGTGTATATGGACCACATCTTCCTTATCCATTCGTCCGTTGAAGGGCATCTTGGTTCTTTCCACAGTTTGGCCACCGTGGCCATTGCTGCTATAAACATTGGGGTACACTACATCTGTATCTTTGGGGTAAATACCCAGTAGTGCAATTGCAGGGTCATAGGGAAGCTCTATTTTTAATTTCTTGAGGAATCTCCACACTGTTCTCCAAAGTAGCTGCACCAACTTGCATTCCCATCAACAGTGTAAGAGGGTTCCCCTTTCTCCACATCCTCTCCAACACACGTTGTTTCCTGTCTTGCTAATTTTGGCCATTCTAACTGGTGTAATGTGGTATCTCAATGTGGTTTTAATTTGAATCTCCCTGATGGCTAGTGATGATGAACATTTTTTCATGTGTCTGATAGCCATTTGTATGTCTTCATTGGAGAGTGTCTGTTCATGTCTTCTGCCCATTTTTTATATGATTGTCTGTGTTGTGTGTGTTGAGTTTGAGGAGTTCTTTATAGATCCTGGAATACATAGCCATCCAAGCCTCCCTCAAAAAAATTGAAAAATCCAGAATACACCAGCTGTCTCTACACCTTAAAGAACTGGAGAATCAACAACAAATCAAACCAACTCCACATGTAAGAAGAGAAATAATCGAGGTTAGAACAGATATCAATGAGGTAGAAACCAGAGATACAGTAGAACGTATCAATGAAACTAGAAGCTGGTTTTTTGAAAGAATCAATAAGATTGATAAACCATTGGCCACACTAATCCAAAAGAAAAGAGAGAAAGCCCAAATTAATAAAATTATGAATGAAAGGGGAGAGATCACAACTAACACCAAGGAAATAGAAACAATCATCAGAAGTTATTATCCACAGTTATATGCCAATAAGCTAAGCAACCTAGATGAAATGGATGCATTCCTGGAAAACTATAAAATCCCAAAATTGAACCAGGAAGAAACTGACAACCTGAATAGACCGATCTCTAGTAACGAGATTGAAGCGGTGATCAAAAACCTCCCAAAAAATAAGAGACCAGGACCTGACGGATTCCCTGGGGAATTCTACCAAACTTTTAAAGAAGAAATAACACCTATTCTCCTGAAGCTGTTTCAAAAGTTTGAAGCAGAAGGAAAACTTCCAGACTCTTTTTATGAAGCTAGCATTACCCTGATCCCCAAACCAGGTAAAGACCCTACCAAAAAGGAGAATTTCAGACCAATATCACTGATGAATATGGATGCTAAGATTCTCAACAAGATCCTAGCAAACAGGATCCAACAGCACATTAAAAAGATTATCTACCATGACCAGGTGGGATTCATCCCTGGGTTACAAGGATGGTTCAACATTTGCAAAGCAATCAATGTGATAGAACAAATCAATAAGAGAAGAGAGAAGAACCACATGGTCCTCTCAATTGATGCAGAAAAAGCATTTGACAAAATCCAGCATCCGTTCCTGATTAAAACGCTTGAAAGTACAGGGATAGAGGGAACATTCCTGAACTTCATAAAATCTATCTACGAAAGACCCACAGCAAATATCATCCTCAATGGGAAAAAGCTTGCAGCCTTCCCGTTGAGATCAGGAACACGACAAGGATGCCCACTCTCACCACTCTTGTTCAACATAGTATTTGAAGTCCTAGCAACAGCAATCAGACAACAAAGAGAAATAAAAGGTATCCAAATTGGCAATGAAGAAGTCAAACTCTCTCTCTTCGCAGATGACATGATTCTTTATATGGAAAACCCAAAAGACTCCACCCCCAAACTACTAGAACTCATACAGCAATTCAGTAACGTGGCAGGATACAAAGTCAATGTACAGAAATCAGTGGCTTTCTTATATACTAACAATGAAAACACAGAAAGGGAAATTAGAGAATCGATTCCATTTACTACAGCACCAAGAACCATAAGATACCTGGGAATAAGCCTAACCAAAGAGGTATAGGATCTGTACTCGAGGAACTACAGAACACTCATGAAAGAAACTGAAGAAGACACAAAAAGATGGAAGACCATTCCATGCTCTTGGATCAGAAGAATAAACATTGTTAAAATGTCTATACTGCCTAGAGCAATCTATACTTTTAATGCCATTCCGATCAGAATTCCACCAGTATTTTTCAAAGAGCTGGAGCAAATAATCCTAAAATTTTGTATGGAATCAGAAGAGACCCTGAATCGCTAAGGAAATGTTGAAAAACAAAAATAAAACTGGCGGCATCATGTTACCTGATTTCAAGCTTTACTACAAAGCTGTGATCACCAAGACAGCATGGTACTGGCATAAAAACAGACACATAGACCAGTGGAACAGAGTAGAGAGCCCAGATATGGACCCTCAACTCTATGGTCAAATAATCTTTGACAAAACAGGAAAAAATATCCAGTGGAAAAAAGACAGTCTCTTCAATAAATGGTGCTGGGAAAACTGGACAGCTATATGTAGAAGAATGAAACTCGACCATTCTCTTACACCATACACAAAGATAAACTCGAAATGGATAAAAGACCTCAACGTGAGACAGGAATCCATCAGAATCCTAGAGGAGAACACAGGCAGTAACCTCTTCGATATCAGCCACAGCAACTTCTTTCAAGATATGTCTCCAAAGGCAAAGGAAACAAAAGCAAAAATGAACTTTTGGGACTTCCTCAAGATCAAAAGCTTCTGCACAGCAAAGGAAACAGTCAACAAAACAAAGAGGCAACCCACGGAATGGGTCTTACTTGATTCTAACAGAAAGGTTTATTTGGTGTGCTTGGCTTTGAGTAGTTTTCTACTCTAGGTGAAACAAAGTAACCTGTTTTAGCCATGGTTGCTTTTACCAGGGCACTCTGACAAAACACAAGAAATTATGCTGGGAAAAATCATGTATTGTGGGAAAAGGTATGAAAGGTGGCAAGCAAGGGACAGTCAGAAATGTACCAAGATTAGGAGAAAAAGATAGTTACTATCTTTTTTCAAAGAACAAAAATCCACAGGTCATGAAAATACGAGTTTTACAGAATATCTCCTGTATTTTGACTTAGATCAACAACTGTCATATCATTAATTTAAAAGACACCTCCTTAGAGTGAGTGAGAACCCAGGATCTCAACAGTCCATGGTATAGAGCCTATGGCCTCCAGAACAAAAGGTCTTCCACAGTGATCACAATGTGGGTTTTATCTGGTGCACATGAACTAAGGGTACAGAATTTGTGAGATGTATGGAATTAATAGCTCTATATTTTTTTCTGCAATTGTTTTTCAATCTTCTTGAACTAAGAATGTCAGTAAAGAGGTTTGGCCATTTCTTTGTCTCATGTAGAATGAGAATTCAGTATTTGCCAATACGGGGATTACTGGCCTAGAAAATGCCCTTGGTGCGAAGAACATTTCAGGTACACTTGTTACCATATGCTACTTTTATCCACTATGCATTTCCCTTTCTACAAAGCCTTTTGTCAAGGACTGACTTTCAATAGATAGTAGGGAGGGAGCTGCTCTACTACATATAAAACCTAACCCAGAAGCAAGTCATTTGTGAATGGTTTAGCAACATGTTCGTTCCCCATGATCATGCTTTTGTGTGACTGGTGAGTGGACAGCCCCCTTTTGGGCTAAGCCTGTTTTGGGAGGAGGGGCTCTCCACATTGGATCTGGCCAACTGGCAGGCAGGGATGGTGGGGGACAGCTTTGAGGCCAACAGAGGCCCCAAGGCACTGCCTTACCATTCATTCTGCTTGGATGGGATTCTAACTTAGAGGTGTTCAGTCATAATCCCACAGATGGTTTTATCCATGATTTAATTTAGTTACATTAAATCTTTCTGGAAGAAGTTAGAAAAGGAAGGAAAGAAAGGAAAGAATAAAAAAAGAAAATGAAGACAAGAGGAAAGGAGTTTGGTTTATAGAAAGGGAGGAAGGCTGTGGTATTAACAGCTTAACCATTTTACCTATTTTTCAATACTGTAATTTTAGCTGGGAGGAGGAGGTTAACTAAACACAAGAGAACAAGAGAAAATTTCCAATGAAAAATAGTGTCCTAAACCAAAAAAGAAAGTGGGTTCTTTCCAAACCGTGAATTTCACATCAAAACTTGATGGCCAGATTTTGGTACCTCAGTTTCAGTCAGTCATTGCCTGCAGACTGTCCTATGACCCACAGGAAGGGGTACCACTCTCCCAGGGAAAGCAGTTCCCCTCTCTCAAGGTCAGTTGTTTCCATAGAAGGTTGTAGTTGTGAGCCTTTAGCAGCTGACATTCACAACAGCTAGCAAATGGATGGATCAGTTCAGTAAGCAGGATCTGAGTGAGGCAACACCTACTACTATCCCTTTAACTTCAAAACCAGAAAGTTAGATGATGTTAAGGGTTTAGAGCAGTAAAAACAACCTTATCATAGGAATCCTTTTGTACTAGTGTTGTCATCTAATTTCCAGGGATCTTATTTGAGTCCTTATATGGAAAGGTTTCTGAGAAAATTATAGGAGCTATAATATAATATGGAATTTTTCCCATTAGCCATACCTCTGCAGTTCATGCTTTAGAAGAGATTCCTAATTATAGTCTCACAAGTATAATCTTAAAAAGTATAATATAGTTTTGAACCACACTCCAAAAGCCCTAAAAGAGGAAAACTCAATAAGGTTATGAAATTATGCTTTGAGATCCCTTTTATACCAAGCTATAAGAGCAAAAGATTTTGTTTTGTTTTGTTGTCTAATAGATTTTATTCTTGAAATAAGGGTTATGTATTTACTACACCTGGTTTATATCATTTGACAAGATGTTAAAACTAAGATTTTGATTTGATTCCTCTCCCTCAGCCCATTTACTAACAACTCTGGGTCTTTTGATGAGAGATCTATTACCCCCATTCATTCTTCCCAATGGGTAGTTGTCACTAATTTCATACCTTCTCTACCTTTACTTTCTTTTATTTGACATATAAAATGTAAAGAAGAAAATGTTACATGACTATGAGGAAGGCATGAGTAAGACAAACTTAATTGAGTTGATCCCCCTTCTCAATTCTTAATAATCTCAGATATTTGTTCTCATGTTTTACTTAATCTTTAATGTATTTTAATTTAAAAAGAACACTAATAGTACATTTTGGTCTGAAGTGATCCCTCTCCTGAAATGCCAGATGCTAACTATAATTCTGTCTTTAAAACAAAAACCCTGAATGTTTAATAAAAATGAGAACTAGTTGGCATTCTACTCTAAACCAGCTAGCCTAGGAAAAGAGGCCTTTGCATAAAAGTAGTGTGGTAGGCAAACTTCTAAGATGATCCCAAATTATCCCTGCCTCCTCCACACTCTTGTGTAATCCTTTCCCCCTTGAGAGTGGGCTGGACCTAGTGACTCACTTCTAATGAACAGAATATAACAAAAGCAACAGTATGTCTCTTCTCAGATCAGGTTTCATAAAGATTCTGGCTTCTATCTAGCTTTCCCTTTATCATTCTCTTGCTTGTTTTCAGAGAAGACTGCTGCTAACCCTAACCCATGTTGTGAAATACTCTACTGAGAAGCTTATATGACAAGGAACCAAGGGAGGCCCCTGGCCAACTGCCAGGGAAGAACAAAGTCTTCAGTCCAATGACAAGAAACTAAATCCAAGATTGCTGGGAAGACAGAAGAATAGGAGGACCCTAAGCTCACCTCATCCCACGGGTACAACTAGATAACACTCACATCAGTGTAAAAAATCCAGAAAATGACCCAAAGACTGGCAGAACAAACTTCCCAACTAAATGTAGAGAAGAAGATGCACTTAAGAGGGTAAGAAAGATGGAGATGCACTCAGGAGCCAAACAGACCTGTGGGGCTACCTGCAGAAGGGAGGGACACACTGACACAGAGAGGGAAGAGAAACAGACTGTTATACTGGGGGAGCCTGCATGGAGAAGATGAATCCCCGTAACATCTGGCTTTGAAAACCAGGAAGCCAAATTACATGAGTTTTTACAACCAATGAAACTTAAAACCTGGAATTTTAAAAATTAAGAGGGGTGCCTGGGTGGCTCAGTTGGTTAAGCCTCCAATTCTAGATTTCAGCTCAAGTCCTGATCTTGGGGTTATGAGATCAAGCCCAGTATCAGGCTCCACACTCAGCAGGGAGTCTGCTTGAGATTCTTTCCATTTCCCACTGCCTTTCCTTGTGCTCTCTCTCTCCTCTCTCTCTCAAAAAACAAATAAATAAATCTGCAAAGAAAATTAGTGGACTTTGCTCTGGGAGAGCTCAGAGGCTAAGAGGAAACTGAGTCCCCACTCTTACACAGACAGCAAAACAAACAGTCCACAGAGAAAGAGCACTGAAGCAGCAATTTGAAAAACACCTGGGGCATATGAAAGTGAGAGTTAACTCATCTCAGAGATCACTGTGGGACTTTTCCAGGAGCAAAGAAGCTGGCAGACACCATTTCTCTCCCCTGTTCCCCAGCATAAACATGCAGCCCCCTGCAGGAAACACTGCAGCAACTACACTCCCCACCTAACTTGCTGACACTGCTCTGTGGGTATTTTGGTGGATCTGTCCCCTCCAGCCAGGCCTGTCTCAGGTCTGGCTATGAAGGTCCCATCCCCCAGAAGACGTGCACACAAACCTTGCAAACACTGTGTGTCTCACCCCATGTACCTTTTGAATCATCCTCCTCCCAATAGGCTCTTGACTAAAGACCATCAAAAGGGGTACCACAAGCCTAGTGGTGTACAATCAGCCCCAAGAGTTGCAGAACCACCCCAAAGAGAATTCTGCCCTTGGGAGAAGAAAGATAATTACACACACCAGTCAGACTGCAGCCCCAGCAATGGGCTGAGAGCAGATAGCTGGTCTGACTATAGGCTCTGCCCAGCAATGAAAGCTTCTCAAGGAACAACACAGGGAAAGTGCCTTGCAGTTTGGTGCTACTGCATCTTGCACATGCCTGGTTTGATTCAACTCTAGCCCAAGGCAGCCCCAGACTGATCCACTAAGCAAATAAGGACAAAACTTTGTCAACAACAGGCAAAGAAAGCCACTTCAGATGAGGGAACAGAAGGAAAAAGTGGCTCAGCCACAAAAGCAAGGCACACACAACACACATAAGAGACACCTCTGAAGTGCCAAGTTCCAGTGAAGAGGGGACACTGCACTGAAAGGCACTACAGGATCTCTTCTTCATTAGGCTGCTACTTTTAAGAGCCAGAAATGTAGCTGACTCTCCTAACATGCAGAAAAAGACACGGAGAATTAAGACAAAATGAGGAGACAGTGGAACATGCCCCAAGTGAAAGAGGAAAATATCACAGCAAGATGCCTAAGTGAAATGGAGATAAGGAATATGCTTTATAGAGGATGTCAAGTAATGATCTGAAAGGTAATCACTGAAAAAAGTGGAGGACTTCAGTGACACCCTTAATGAAGAGATTAAAAAAAAAAAGAGAGATGAAGAACACAATAAATGAAATTAAAAATACACTAGATGGAGGGATACCTATGTGTTTCAGTCAATTAAACAGCCAGCTCTTGATTTTAGCTCAGTTCATGATCTCAGGGTCCTGGGATGAATGCCCATATTGTGCTCCATGCTCAGTGGGGAGTGTCCTTTAGGATTCTCTATCCCTCTCTCTCTGCCCCTTCCCCCTTAAGTAAGTAAAACTCTTTTTAAAAAATGCACTAGTTGGAATAAATAGTAGACTAGAGGAAGCAGAGGAATGGATAAGAAAACTGGAAGACAGAGTAATGGAAAGTAACCAAACTGATCAGGTGTGAGAAAAAAATTATGCCAAATGAGAAGAGACTCAGGGAACTCAATGATACCATCAAGTGATATAACATTCATATTATAGGGACCCAAGGAGAAGAGAAAGAAAAGGGGGCAGAAAAATTATTTGAAGAATTAGTAGCTGAAAACTCCCCTAATTCTGGGTTAGGAAACAAAATTCCAGATACAGGAGGCATAAAAAAACCCACAATAAAATCAACCCAAGGAAGTCCACACCATGACACATAGTAATTAAAATGGCAAGTTAAAAAAGGAGTAATGAAAGAATTTTAAAAGCAAGAGAAAAGAAAACAGTTACATACAAGGGAAACCCCATAAGGTTATCAGCTTATTTTTCAGCAGAAACTTTGCCAGAAGAGAGTGGCATGATATATTCAAAGTGCTGGAGGCGGGGGGACACCTGCAGCCAAGAATACTCCATCCAACAAAACTATCATTCAGAATAGAAGGACCGTTTCCTAGACAAACAGAAGTTAAAGGAATTCATCACTACCAAACCAGCCCTGTAAGAAATGTTAAAGGGGAATCTTTGAATGGAAAGGAAAGACTAAAAGTAAGTGTAAGAAAAGTTGGAAGCACAAAAGCCATAAAAATAAACATATCTGTAAAAATTAGTCAAGGAAGTCACAAAATAAAAGGATGTAAAGGCCTTCCCAATGTAAATTTACGCAGTTATGGAGTAAACAGAGAGCTTTCCTGTATCTGCTGGGTTTTTATTGCCTTTAACTTGAAATAATCCTTATGCCACACATTTTGGGGTGTCTCATCCTATACCCCTTCACTTACATATATGCTCAGGTGTCTTCCTCCCTACTTCTTTATGTTCCTGGTAGGTCTAAATCTCAATAGTAAAACCAAAAGTTTTTGAGCCCCTTGCTGCAACTCCAGAAGGACAATTTCCAACTCAGTTCTCCTGGCTCCTGGCTCTCCACCTCCACTGTCCTCCTCATCCTGGCCTGGTCTAGGCAGGGAAGCCTGGGTATGGTCAAGATAAGGAGGAACCCAAAGGCAAGTGACAAACTAGAACCTTCAAAGAGCTTGTTTGTTTTACATTGACATTTCTTGGTGTAGTTGGCAGCAGGATATCAGAGGAACTCTCCTGAAATCACATGGAGGTCCTCTAGAACTCAGTGCTCACTCAGTATCAGCATGGGCCCCTTGTGACTTCTCACACTGCACAGATGTATCTGCTATGACAGCACCTACACTTACTGTCATGGATAATGTTCATCGACTTCATGAGGAAGAAAATATTCCACATTGCTGAACCCTGGTTTTTCATACTGCATATGACATGATCCTCTCTGAACAGACCCAGGAACTCCCTTACTCCAAGATAAGGGCACAGTGTCTTGTTGTTTTGTTGTTTTAAGTTGTAGTTAAAAAGAGACATCACCTACAATTTAAGAAAAAATAATAAAAGGATGCAAAATATAATATCATATACCCAAACATGGGGGAAGGGAAGAGTAACCAATGACTTCAAACTTCAGCAAACATCAACTTCATATAGACTGCTATATGCAGATGTTATATACAAACCAAACAGTAACCTCAAATCAAAACCCAGTAATATATATGCAAAAACTAGAAAGAAAGGAATCTAAGTATATCACTGAAAAAAAGCCAACTAATCATGACAGAAGACAGCAAGGGAAGAAAGGAAGAGAGAATATTACAAAAACAACCATTAAAATGGCAATAAATACATACGTATCAATAATTAATTTGAATGTAAATGGACTAACTGTTCTAATCAAGAGACTCATTTCAGACATAAAGACACAGCAGATTGAAAGTGAAGGAATGGATAAGGATTTATCATGCAAATGGAAGTGAAAAGATAGCCAGGGGAGCAACACTTACATCCAACAAAATAGATTTCAAACAAAGACTATGACAAGAGACAAAGAAGGCACTATATAATCATAGAGGAAACAATACAACCAGAAGATATAACAATTAATTTATACACCAAACATGGGAGCACCCAAATACATAAAGCAACTATTAACAGCTATTAACAACTATTAACATAAAGGAAGTAATCAGTAGTGATAAAATGATAGTAGGTGATTTAACAGGCCACTTAAATCAATGGATAGATCATCCAAACAGAAAATGAATAAGGCATCAATGGCTTTCAATGACACATTGGACCAGATGGCACTAACAGATATATTCAGAACATTCCATCCTAAAACAGAAGAATACACATTTTTTTTTGAGTGCACATGGCACATTCTTCAGAATAGATCACTTGTTAGGCCACAGAATAAGTCTCAACAAACTAAAGAAGATGGAAGTCATACATATTTTCTGACCACAATGCTGTGAAACTAGGAATCAACCCTAAGAAAAAACCTGGAAACAAAATATATGGAGGTTAAATAACATGCTCCTAAACAATGAGTCACCCAAGAAATCAAAGGGGCAATCAAAAAACACACGGAAACAAATGAAAATGAAAACACAATGGTCTGAAATCTTTGGGATACAGCAAAAGCTATCCTACAGAGTACACTTATAGTAATGCAGACCCACTTCAAAGGCAAGAAAAATCTCAAATAAACAACCTAAATGAGCTAGAAAAAGAAAGACAAACAAAATTCCAAACCAGTAGAAAGAAGGAAATAGTAAAGATTAAAGTAGAAATAAACAAAATAAAAACTTAAAAAAAATAGAACAGATCAATGAAGCCAAGATTGCTTCACTAAAAGATCAACAAAATTGATAAACCTTTAGCCAGCCTATCAAAAAAAAAAAAAAGGAACAGACTCAGACAAACAAAATCACAAATGAAAGAGAAGAAATAACAAGTGACACTACAGAAATACAAAGGATTGTAAGAAAATATAAAAAATCAAATGCCAACAAATTGGCCAACCTAGAAGAAATGGATAAATTACACAAAACATACAAACTTCCAAAACTGAATCAGAAAGACAGAAAATTTGAACAGACCAATTACCAGCCATGTAATTGAATCAGTTATCAAAAAGCTCCTAACAAACACAAGACCAGGCTTCACAGGTGAATTCTGCCAAATATTTAAAGGAGAATTAATTCTTATTTTCTCAAATTCTTCCAAAAATAGAAGAGGAAGAAAAACTTCCAAATTTATTCTATGAGACCAGCATTAATCTGATACCAAGATGACATAAAGGCACAACAAAAAAAGAAAAACTACAGGCCAATATCTCTGGTAAACACAGAGGCAAAAATCCTCAACAAAATATTAGGAAGCAGAATTCAACAGTACATTAAAAAAATCATTCATTAATGTCAAATGGGATATATTCCTGGGATGCAAGGGTGGTTCAATATTTGTAAGTCAATCAATGTAATATATCACATCAACAAGAGAAAGTATATAAACCATAGGATCATTTCAATAGATGCAGAAAAAACATTTGACAAAATACAACATCAAATCGTGATATAACCCTCAACAAACTAGATTTAGACGGAACATAACACAATGTAATAAAGACTATATATGAAAACCCACAGCTAACATCATACTCAATGAGGAAAAACTGAGAGCTTTTTCTCCAAAGGTCAGGAACAAGACAAGGATGTCCACTCTTACCACTTCTAAGTTCTAGCCACAGCAATCAGACAACAAAAAGAAATAAACAGCAAACAAATTGGTAAGAAAGAAGTAAAACTTTCACTATTTGCAGATGACAAAATACTATATATAAAAAACCTAAGACTCCACCAAAAAACTACTCAAACTGATAAATGAATTTAGAAAGGTCACAAGATACAAAATCAATGTACATAAATCTGTTACATTTCTATACAATTTAAATGAAGCAGCAAAAAGAGAAATTAAGAAAACAGTCTCATTTGCAATTGCACCAAAGATAATAAAACTTAACCATGAAGAAGTACTTAACATGTACTCTGAAAACTACAAAACACTGATGAAAGAAATTGAAGATGACACAAACAAATGGGAAGACATTCCATAAGCAAGGACTGGAAGAACAAATATTGTTAAAATGTCCATACTACCCAAAGCAACTTACAGATTTAATGCAATCCCTATCGAAATACCAGGAACATTTTTTCACAGAACCAGAACAAATCATCTTAAAATTTGTGTGGAACCACAAAAGACCTCAAATAGCCAAAGCTATCTTGAAAAAGGAAGACAAAGCTGGAAGTATCACAATTCCAGATTTCAAGTTATACTACAAAGCTATACTAATCAAAACAGTACCGTACAGGCACAAAAACAGACACACAGATCAATAGAACAGAACAGAAAGCCCAAAAATAAACCCGCCGTTACACGGTCAATTAATCTTCGACAAAGCAGTAAAGAATATGCAATGTAATAAAGATAATTTCTTCAACAAATGGTGTTGTGAAAACTGGACAGCTACATGGAAAAGAATTAAACTGAACCACTTCTTCACATCATACTCAAAAATAAATTGAAAATGGATTAAACACCTAAATGTGAGACCTAAACCATAAACATCCAGAAGAGAGCACAGGCGGTAATTTCCCTGACATTGGCCATAACATTTTTCTGGATATGCATCCTAAGACAAGGAAAACAAAAGCAAAAATTTTAAAATACTATTGGGACTACATCAAAATAAAAAGCTTCTGCACAACAAAGGAAATAGTCAACAAAATGAAAAAACAACCTACTGAATGGGAGAATATATTTGCAAATGACATATCCAATAATGGGTTAGTATCCAAAATATATAAGGAACTTACACAACTCAATACCCAAAAAACAAATAATCCAATTAAAGCCAGCAGAAGACATGAACAGACATTTCTCCAATGTATATATACAGATGGCCAACAGACACATGAAAAGATGCTCAATATCACTAATCATCAGGGAAATGCAAATCAAAAACACAGCGAACTATCACCTGATACCTGTCAGAATGGCTAAAATAAAAAACACAAGACTCAACAAGTAATGGCAAGGATGCAGAGAAAAAGGAACCCTCTTACACTGCTGGTGGGAATGCAAATTAGTGCAGCCACTGTAGAAAACATTACGGAGGTTCCTCAAAAAAATTAAAATAGAATTCCCTTAGGATCCAGGATTTCACTAGTAGGTATTTACTCAAAACACTAATTCAAAAAGATATATGCACTATATTTATTGCAGCATTATTTACAATAGTCAGTTATGGAAGAAGCCCAAATGTTCATGCATAGATGAATGTATAAAGAAGTGCTATGTATATACTGATATATATACATATGCATATATATATATATATATATATATATATGATTCATATGATGGAATATGACTCAGCCATAAAAAAGAATGAAATCTTGCCATTTGATTTGCAACATAAATGGATCTGGAGAATATAATACTAAATGAAATAAGTCACTTAGAGAATGACAAATACCATATGATTTCACTCACATGTGGAAATAAACAAACATAGGAAGAAACAAAAGAAACAAACAAGAAAATAGAGACAAACCAAAAAACAGACTCTTAACTATAAAGAACAAATAGATGGTTACCAGAGGGAAAATAGGTGGAGGGGGGAAGGGTGAAATAGATGAAGGGGATTAAGAGTACATTTTCTTGATGAGCACTGAGCAATATACAGAATTGTTGAATCACTGCATTGTACATACACACCTGAAACTAATTTAAGACTATATGTTAACTATCTGGAATTAAAGCTTAAAATTTAAAATTAAAATTTAAAAAACTGCAAGGAAAAAAGAATTGAATCCCATCAACAGCTACTTGAGTAAGCTTGAAAACATGCACCCACCTCCAGCTGAGCCTTAAAACAAATGCAGTCCCTAACAACACCCTAATTGGAGGCTTTTGAGAGGGACTGAGACAGAAAAGCCAGCTATTTTCAGATTCCTAACCCACAGAAACTATGAAATAATAAATGTTGTTGTCATAAGGCATCAATTTTTGTAGTAATTTTTTGTGGAACAATAGAGAATTAATATACAAGGAATGAATAATTTTTTTCCATTGTAAATCTTTCCCAAATCCTTCCTTCCATCCTTAAAATAAAGCAAATATGTGCTTCACAAGTATTTTTGGCAGGTGGTGATATAAATGTTGACAGTGATTGACTGTTTGGATTTAAATTGCCATCACTATTTCCATAGGAAGTATAGGTGCTTTATGTAAACATATGAACAAAAAGCCTAAATTTGATATAGAACATTCCCAAAATGTGAATTGAGAGCTGTTTTGCCTAAAATACAGATAAATCTGTGTTCTTTTATGCTACCTTAAATTTTAGTGACTTTCGTTTGAATTTTTACAAACTTCTGAGCATCAGTGATGATATATTCATTTTTTCTCAAAGACATCCTGATGAAGCACTAAGCATTTTCACAATGGAAAAAAGTAAAATATTGCTGAAAAAGAAAAGGAATAAAAAGGAATCTAAGAAGCTAAAAAGTAGAATAGTAAGAATATTTGCAAGTCTTACATACCAACTATCTTTGTTCTCTATCATCATGTGCCAAATATATGTGAGTCCTTGTGATATTTTAAAAATTCTTTTTGAGGGACTTTTTAAAGGAGTGATTCATGAAAGTTAGCTTGATCCTTAACAATAATGAGAACAGGGTTTTGTTTATTTTAATTACTTTGGATTTTCTCTATTCCTGATTTCAGGAATTCAAGAGTCAAATGGGGATGTAGTCAACAATATCCTCTAGCTACAGAACTCAGATTTAGCTTCTAGATTATTTATTCCCCTTCCTACATAGTCATTCCAAAATTAAACAAAAGAAAATGCCTAATGTTTAAGAAAAGGATTCCAGAATTAAAGTACTCTTTTACATAGGCTATCTCATCCTGGTCCTTTAGGCATTATCTTCACTGGTTTTAAAAGGCGTGTATCTGGAGCACCTGGTTGGCTCAGTTATTAAGTGTCTCCCTTCAGCTCAGGTCATGATCTAAGGTCCTGGGATGGAGCCCCATATCCAGCTCCCTGCTCAGCAGGAAGCCTGCTTCTCCCTCTCCCACTCTTCCTGCTTGTGTTCCCTCTCTCGCTGTCTCTGTCAAATAAATAAAATCTTTAAAGAAAATAAAAGGCATGTATCTTTTATTGTGGCTTTCAAATGTCAAGAAATAGGTTTTATTTGGTAATGTTATGATTAGTTATTTGAGACAAAATGTCCTAGCATAAAATGAATTAACTAAAGAGACAGGCATTCTAGTACCATGTTGGAAGTATTCTACAAATAGAGTGGGTGCATTCAGTTGGACACTATTATTTCTAGGCACTGAAATTACAAGGATGAGTCAGATATCTGAATAGATAGCTACAATTTTAAGCATGTACAGGTATGCATAAGTACGTATACAACACAGAAGAGGAAGGCTTTTTAAATGAGAAATAATTATCCAAGTAAACATGTGTGTGTTGGTTTGGGAAGGGGCGTGTTGAGAGAATTCCAGAAAGAGGTGACCGCATGAGCTAAGATTCAAAAGCAAGAAACTGTATGCTATGTTCCAAGAATCTACACCAGACCAGAAAACACAAAATTCTCTAGCAAACCTGGCAAATAATTTTTACTCATTACCGAAGAGAAACTAAAATATTGTACCAGAAACTCCCTCTTCTAGCTCCATACATCTGTTATAGTTGATTATTTATGTTGAAACTTATTATATAAATAAACATGCATAAACCTCATGTAATTAAAAAGGTTTACTAATTTTCAACAATATTTTTGCTCTATCAATTCTTGAAATACAGAACACCTTCATAATTATAGATTAATATCTCGACTGGGTCAACCCTATTTGAATCTTCTCATTGTGAATAAGGAGCCATTAGAGAGCCAAACCAGGTAAACATCAGTCACTAAAAAATACTTTTTCAGCAAAGGCTGGTTATTGTTTTTTGTTTGCTTGTTTGTTATTTACTTTCTGGGTGTGCGGTAAGTTATCCAGGAGTTTTGTAGGCATTTTCCTTATTCTAACCCAAATACAGCCACTCTATTCCAAGTATGCTTTTCTAAAGCAAAGACAGTGAATTATACCCAAAAGATATTTCCTGAGCTGCCTGATTATTTCTCTGGTACCATTTATTATTTATATCACAGCCTTTCAACTTTTAGGTCATACTTAGCAATGTTGTCATGGGAACAGACTCTCTTTGGCCCTGTATTTGGCCCAGACAATAATTTCATGCCAAGAAATAGAAGACAGCAGTGAAAGATATAATTAAATATAACTATAATCCCCCACAATGAGTGTTTGTTGATAGTAATCTCCTTGATTGCTTATTTATGTCACTGCCCAAAAATATTATTTGTAGCCAACTTAGTGAAAGAATGGTTGAACACATTTTTTAATTGTTCATGAACTTTCTAGCAACTTATTTTTCTGCTGTAGAAACATTTCATCATCCCATTTGTTTTTTGTTTTGTTTTGTTTTTTGAGAAACAGATGATGGGGAAGGCAGAGGGCAACAGAGAGAGAATTTTAAGCACGCTCTATGTTCATCATGGAGCTGACTCTCCCAATCCTGAGATTATGACCTGAGCTGAAATCAAGAGCCAGAGGCTTAACCAACTGAGCCACCCAGGAGCTCCTAAAGGTAATGTATTTTAAATGGGATATATTTTCCTGCCCGGTATATAAACTAAAACTATCAATGAAATGATACAACAAATTATATTTAATTAAGCACTACTCTTAGATTTAATTTCTCTTTATAAACTCATTACTATAGGTAGATGAGAATCATTTAGATAAAAAGTGTAATTTCATTCCTTTTTCCACTTGAGTGTTTATAAAAGAGGACTTAAGAATTTACTAGAGAATAAGAACTGCTGCATCGGAGTGAAGGCAAGATAGCGGAGGAGTAGCAGACTGAAATGACATCAGGTCGCAGGAGTTCAGTTAAATAGATATCAAACCATTCCAAACACCTACAAACTCAACAGGAGATCGAAAAGAAGAGCAGCAATTCTAGGAACAGAAAATCAACCACTTTCTGAAAGGTAGGACAGGCAGAGAAGTGAATCCGAAGGGACGGGAAGATAGACCGCAGTGGGAGGAGCTGGCTCCCGGCAAGCAGTGGAGCAGTGGAGTACAAAATCAGAACTTTTAGAAGTCTGCTCCACTGAGGGACATCACTCCAGAGGCTAAGCGGGGATGGAGGCCTCACGGGGACAGTGTGGTCTCAGGTCCCACGGGGTCACAGAAAGATTGGGGGTGTCTGAGTGTGGCAGAGCTCCCAGGAATCGGAGTAGGGAAACTGACTATAGAGACAGAGCCAAGGAGTGAGCTCTCAGCTCAGGATTACCTTAAACCATGATCCACAGCACAGTCAGGCCACTGCTCTTTGAGAAGGGACACTACAAGTGGCAGACCTGGGGAGACTCACCTTTGTCCTCCAGAGGAGCAGCGTGACAGGAATCTGCTGGGTATAGAGACTCCAAACAGGGCTGTGAACCAGAGATAGAAATGCTCAGTCAAAGGCCTCGTGAGCTTGGAGTGTGGCCAGAGACCAGGGAGTCGGGAGTGATTGACTGCTTTTCTCTGAGAGCACACTGATGAGTGGGGAGCCTGAGCTCTCAGCTCCTCTGGGCCAGAGATTGGGAAGCTGCCATTTTCATTCCCGTCCTGCAGAGCTCTATGGAAAGCATTCAGGGAACAAAAGGTCCCAAGCGTGAACCTGAGCAGATTACTTAGCCTAGCCCCCGGCAAAGGTGGTATAATTCTGCCTTGCGCAAAGACATTTGAGAATCACTGCAACAGGCCCCTCCCCCAGAAGATAAGCAAGAACATCCAGCTAAGACAAAGCTCACTGATCAAGGACAACAGCGAAACTACAGAGCTAGGGGAAAGCAATGCATAAAATTCATGGCATTCTCCCCATGATCCTTTAGCCTTGCAAAGTTAAATTAAATTTTTTTATTTTTTATTCTATTTTTTAAAATTTCCATGTCCTCTTTTAACATTTTTAACTAGTTTATCTTAACAATACCTTACTTGAAAATATCTTTTTAAACTTCATTATTATAGTTATATTTTGTCCTTCATTGTATTTAGCCTTATTGTTTGTATACATATAAGGTTTTTTTTTTTTTTTTTATAAATTTTGGGATACATTCTCTTCTAATAGATCAAAATACACCGTAAATCTAGCACAGGGTTTTCTTCTAGATCCAACCTGAGCACATTGTCTCTTCTTTTTTTTTCTTTTCTTTATCCAACCAATGTATCTTATCAATTCCCTTTTTAGAATTTTTTAAAAATTTTCATCTTTACAGTCATATTCATCCCTTCATCATGTTCACCTTCATTTTTGTGTATATGTAAGTTTTTCTTTCTTTAAAATTTTGGGAGGTAGTTTCTTCTAAGAGAACAAAATATACCCAAAATCAAGTGAGTGGTTCTATTCACTAGTCTAATATATATATTTTTTCTTTTTTTCTTAATTTCTTTTTACCACCTTTCTTCTACCCCTGGTTTGGGGTCACTTCTGATTTGGTTAGTGTACACTTTTCTGGCATCTTTGCCACCCTTTCAGTATTTTATCTCTTGTTCATTTATTCTTATCAGGAAAAAATGACAAGGTAGAAAAACTCACCACAAGAAAAAGAACAAGAGGCAGTACCGATGGCTAAGGACCTAATCAATACGGATGTTGGTAATATGTCAGATCTAGTGTTCAGAATGACAATTCTCAAGGTGTTAGCTGGACTTGAAAAGGACATGGAAGATATTAGAGAAACCCTGTCTGGAGAAATAAAATCACTTTCTGGAGAAATGAAAGAACTAGAATCTAACCAGGTTGAAGTCAAAACAGCTATTAATGATGTGAAACCAAAAATGGAAGCTCTTACTGCTAGGATAAATGAGGCAGAAGAGAGAATTAGTGATATAGAAGACCAAATGATGGAGAATAAAGAAGCTGATCAAAAGAGAGACAATCAACTACTGGACAATGAGGAGAGAATTTGAGAGATAAGTGATAACATAAGACAGAACAATAAAAGAATAATTGGGATCCCAGAAGAAGAAGAGAGGGAGGGGCAGAAGGTACATTGGAGCAAATTATAGTAGAGAATTTCCCTAATCCGGCAAAGGGAATAAGCATAAAAATGCAGAAGGCACAGAAAACCCCCCTCAAAATCAATAAAATTAGGTCCATACCCCATAATCTAATAGTAAAACTTACAAATCTTAATGACAAAGAGAAAATCCTGAAAGCAGATTGGGAAAAGACATCTGTAACGTACAATGGTAGAAATATTAGATTGGCAGCAGACTTATCCAGAGACCTGGCAGGCCAGAAAGAACTGGCATGATATATTCAAAGCACGAAACGAGAAAAACATGCAGCCAAGAATACTATATCCAGCTAGGCTATCATTGAAAATAGAAGGACAGATAAAAATCTTCCAGGACAAACAATAACTAAAAGAATTTGCAAACACCAAACCAGCCAGGCAGCAAATATTGAAAGAGGTCCTCTAAGCAAAGAGAGAGCATAAAAGTCTAGACCAAAAAGGAACAGAGACATTATACAGTAACAGTCACCACAAAGGCAATACAATGGCACTAAATTCATATCTTTCAACAGTTACCCTGAATGTAAATGGACTAAATGCCCCAATTAAAAGACGCAGGGTATCAGAATGGATAAAAAACAAAACCCATCAATATGCAGTCTACAAGAAACTCATTTTAGACCCAAAGACACCTCCAGATTTAAAGTGAGGGGGTGGAAAATAATTTACCATGCCAATAGACATCAAAAGAAAGCTGGGTGGCAAACCTTATTTCAGATAAATTAGATTTTAAGACAAAGATTATAATAAGAGATGAGGAAAGACACTATATCATACCCAAAGGGTCTGTTCAACAAGAAGATCTAACAATTTTAAATATCTATGCCCTTAACATGGGAGCAGCCAACTATATATATGAATTAATAACAAAATCAAAGAAACATATTGACAATGATACAATAATAGTAGGGGACCTTAACACTCCCCTCAATGAAGTAGACAGATCATCCAAGCAAAAGATCAACAAGGAAATAAAAGCCTTAGATGACACACTGGACCAGATGGACAGCATAGATATATTCAGAACATTCCATCCCAAAGTAACAGAATACATATTCTTCTAGAATGCACATGGAACATTCTTCAGAATAGATCACATCCTGGGACATAAATCAGGTCTCAACTGGTACCAAAAGATTGGGATCATTCCCTGCATATTTTCAGACCACAATGCTCTGAAGCTAGAACTCAATCACAAGAGGAAAGCTGGAAAGAACGCAAATACATGAAGGCTAAAGAGCATCCTACAAAAGAATGAATGTGTGAACCAGGAAATTAAAGAAGAATTAAACAAATTCATGGAAACAAATGAACATGAAAACACAACTGTTCAAATTATGTGAGACACAGCAAAGGTCGTCCCGAAAGGAAAGTATATAGCGATACAAGCCTTTCTCAAGAAACAAGAAAGGTCTCATGTCCACAACCTAACCCTAAACCTAAAGGAGCTGGATAAAGAACAAAGAAAGCC
The DNA here is from genome assembly GCF_963455335.1 of Martes martes. Classification (NCBI taxonomy): domain Eukaryota; kingdom Metazoa; phylum Chordata; class Mammalia; order Carnivora; family Mustelidae; genus Martes; species Martes martes. The sequence goes on from NC_137897.1 coordinate 15,970,065, forward strand.
CAAACACAGCAGGAGAAGAGAAATTATAGAGATCAGAGGATAAATCAATGAAATGGAAACCAAAAGAACAGTAGAACAAATCAACGAAACTAGGAGCTGATTCTTTGAAAGAATTAATAAGATTGAAAACCCCTGGCCAGACTTATCAAAAAGAAAAGAGAAAGGTCCCAAATTAATAAAATCATGAATGAAAGAGGAGAGATCACAACCAACACCACAGAAATACAAACAATTATAAGAACATATTATGAGCAACTATATGCCATAAAATTGGACAATCTGGAAGAAATGGATGCATTCCTAGAGATGTTTAAACTACCAAAACTGAACCAGGAAGAAATAGAAAACCTGAACAAACCCATAACCAGTAAGGAAATTAAAGCAGTAATCAAAAATCTCCCAACAAACAAGAGCCCAGCACCAGATGGCTTCCCAGCGTAATTCTACCAAACATTTAAAGAAAAATTAATACCTATTCTCCTGAAACTGTTCCAAAAAATAGAAATGGAAGGAAAACTTCCAAACTCATTTTATGAGGCCAGCATTACCTTGATCCCAAAACCAGACAAAGGCCCCATCAAAAAGAATTGTGGACCAATATCCTTGATGAACACAGATGCAAAAATTCTCACCAAAATACTAGCCAGCAGGAGCCAACAGTACATTAAAAGGATTATTCACCATGAACAGATGGGATTTATTCCTGGGCTGCAAGGTTGGTTCAACATCTGCAAATCAATCAATGTGATACAATATATTAACAAAAGAAAGAAGAAGAAACATATGATACTCTTAATAGATGCTGAAAAAGTATTTGACAAAGTACAGCATCCTTTCTTGATCAAAACTCTTCAAAGTGTAGGGATAGACGGTACATACCTCAATATCATCAAAACCATCTATGAAAAACCCACAGTGAGTATCATTCTCAATTGAAAGCTGTTCCCCTAAGGTCAGGAACATGGCAAGGATGTCCACTATCACCACTGCTATTGAATATAGTACTAGAAGTCCTAGCCTCAGCAATCAGACAACAAAAAGAAATAAAAGGCATCTGAATTGGCAAAGAAGTCAAACTCTCAGTCTTTGCAGATGATCTGATACTTCATGTGGAAAACCCAAGAGACTCCACTCCAAAACTGCTAGAACTCATTCAGGAATTCAGTAAAGTATCAGGATATAAAATCAATGTACATAAATCAGTAGCATTTCTATACACCAACAGCAAGACAGAAGAAAGAGAAATTAAGGAGTTGATCCCATTTACAAATGCACCCCAAACCATAAGATAACTAGGAATAAACCCAACCAAAGAGACAAAGAATCTCTACTCAGAAAACTATAAAGTACTCATGAAAGAAAGGAAGACACAAAGAATAGGAAAAACATTCCATGCTCATGGATTGGAAGAACAAATATTGTGAAAATGTCTATGCTACCTAACGTAATCTATGCATTTAGTGCAATCCCTATCAAAATACCATCCATTTTTTTCAAAGAAATGGAACAAATAATCCTAAAATTTACATGGAACCAGAAAAGACCTCGAATAACCATAGGAATGTTGAAAAAGAAAGCCAAAGTGGGTAGCATCACAATTCTAGACTTAAAACTCTATTACAAAGCTGTCATCATCAAGACAGTAAGGTACTGGCACAAAAACAGACACATAGATCAATGGAACAGAATACAGAGCTCAGAAATAGACCCTCAACTCTAAGGCTAACTAATCTTAGACAAAGCAGGAAAGAATGTCCAATGGAAAAAGGACAGTCTCTTCAACAAATGGTGTTGGGAAAATTGGACAGCCACATGCATAAGAATGAAACTGGACCATTTCCGTACACGACACACAAAAATAGACTCAGAATGGATGAAGGACCTCAATGTGAGTTGGGAATCCATCAAAATCTTTGATGAGAACACAGGCAGCAAACCCTTCTACCTCAGCCATAAAAATTTCTTCCTAGAAACATTGTACAGCAAAGGAAACAGTCAACAAAACCAAAAGACAACTGACAGAATGGGTAAAGATATTCACAAGTGACATATCAGATAAAGGGCTAGTATCTAAAATCTATGAAGAACTTATCAAACTCAACACCCAAAGAACAAATAATCCAATCAAGAAATGGGCAGAAGACATGAACAGACATTTCTGCAAAGAAGACATCCAGATTGCCAACAGACACGAGAAAGTGCTCGACATCACTCGGCATCAGGGAAATACAAATCAAAACCACAATGAGGTACCACCTCACACCAGTCAGAATGGCTAAAATGAACATGTCAGGAAATGACAGATGTTGGCGAGGGTGTGGAGAAAGGGGAACCCTCCTACACTGTTGGTAGGAATGCAAGCTGGTGCAGCCAGTCCGAAGAACAGCATGGAGGTTCCTCAAAAAGTTGAAAATAGAGCTACCCTATGACCCAGCAATTGCACTACTGGGTATTTACCCTAAAGATACAAATGTAGTGATCTGAAAGAACACGTGCACCTGAATGTTTATAGCAGCAATGTCCACAATAGCAAAACTATGGAAAGAACCTAGATGTCCATCAACAGATGAATGGATAAAGAATATGTGGTATGTATATACAATGAAATACTACGCAGCCATCAAAAGAAATGGAATCTTGCCATATGCAAGGACGTAGCTGGAACTAGAGGGTATTATACTGAGTGAATTAAGTCAATCAGAGAAGACAGTTATCATATGATCTCCCTGATATGAGGAATCTGAGAGGCACAATTGGGGGTTGGGTGGTAGGGAAGGAAAAAATGAAACAAGATGGGATTGGGAAGGAGACAACCATAAGATACTCTTCATCTCGCAAACAAACTGAGGGGTGCTGGTGGGGGTATGGAGAGCGTGGTTGGGTTATGGGCACTGGGGAGGGTATGTGATATGCTGCGTGCTGTGAAGTGTGTAAGCCTGACGATTCACAGACCTATACCCCTGGTGCAAATAAAATATGTTAATAAAAATAAGTATTTAAAAAAATTATTAGAATTCAAAGTAAAAATATTAACAAAATAAGAATGTTTTCTATTATATTTAATTACAAATTATGTGTTTATGTATATGACAGATTATATAGACCAAGTACATCTTGGTATTATGTCCTAAACAAATTAAAAAGGTAATTCTGAAATCTATCTGTTGACAGCTGTTTTATGAGCGGCTTCCACTGTATTTAATTGGAACTTTACTCAAAAGGAAGTTATAGTTCTTCCTTAAGACAAGTAGGATTGGGCGCCTGGGTGGCTCAGTGGGTTAAAGCCTCTGCCTTCAGCTCAGGTCATGATTCCAGGGTACTGGGATCAAGCCCCACATCGGGCTCTCTGCTCAGCAGGAAGCCTGCTTCCCCCTCTCTCTGCCTGCCTCTCTGCCTACTTGTGATCTCTCTCTCTGTCAAATAAATAAATAAAACATTTTAAAAAATTAAGACAAGTAGGATTGATCTCATTAGTCTCAGGTGAAAGTTTTAACTTATATGATTCATTTCCATGATTAAAACTTCTAAAGCAAGCAGAAATGGCATATATTACTTGGTAGGTCAAATGTACTTGAATTAGTGGGGACTGTACCACAGGAGTGCATATTTGTATAATTACTTTCTCAGAAAACCATAGAAATGAATAAAATAACCTAGAAAAATGAAGAAAATTCCATCCAAAATAAGGCAATGAATCCCCCCACACACACTGCGCACGCGCGCGCACACACACACACACACACACACACACACACACACACATTTTCCTTGAAACTGATTTAGGAGAAATATCTGTCATACACAATAAAATTTAAGTCAAATTAAAGGAGAGCTCTAAGACTGATGAACAGTGATGGGTGAAATTATCAGGTAATAAATAAGAGACTGGTGAGGAGTCTTACCAAAATCCCTGAACCTGGAAATGAGGTCTGAAAAATGTTGGCAAGCCACAGTGGAAGCATTCCACTAGGAGCCAGTTTCCACATGGCAGTATTATGAGGAGAGAAAGGTAAAGGAAAGTCTACCATGTGGTTAAATGACTTTTGTTTTTCCATATTCTGTCTTTGAGCCAATCAGAATAGCATGGAGATAGCGTGGAGCACTAAAAAAGGTAGGAAATAGCATGTGCTAACCAGGTTAATGCAAAAGGAGACAACAGTCAATTTGTAGTCAAAATATACAGCTGCTTCAATAGAATTCACTAAGTAGAGCTAAATAAGATCAAACAACAAAAGAAAATATTTGAGCATAAAGTCCTTATACAAGAATTAAGAGAAACAAAATTCTATTTTTCATCCCTCACCGCCCCTCAAACACTGAATAATAATCTGGAACAGAGAGTAAAAGCCTCCAAAAATTTGGTGGATGACCATTTAAATTACAGCAGCCAACTCTCTGTTTGCCTCAGCTCACCAGCACTGCTTTTCAAACAACTGAATGACAATATTGAAAACATGTTTTCCAGCTCAAGTTTTAATAGAATGATTCAAGTAGTGCCCAGAAAAGGATAGTAGGATTCAGCAGAATAAAAATCCATATATTTTTCAGTGATGAAAATGTTTGGGTACTACTGCATGATTATTAAAAAATAAGAAGAAGACAGAAAAAGTTATAAAAAGTTTTTCAGGGGCACCTGGATGGCTCAGTTCGTTAAGTGTCTGCCTTCGTCTCAGGTCATGATCCCAGGGTCCTGGGATCCAGGCCCATTTTTGGGCTCTCTGCTCACTGGAGAGCCTGCCTCTCCTGCTCCCTCTGCTGTTTCCCCTGCTTGTGGTCTCTGGCTCTCTTCTCTCTCTTGCTCTCTGCCAAATAAATAAATAAAATCTTTTTTTAAAAAGAACCTTTACAAAAGTACTACAAAATACAAACCATACAATAATTAGAGGAAAAATTATTCAAGAAAAGTGAAAAAAAATCCCAAAGCTGTTTTTCACTATTATAGAAATAAAAAATTCTTTGAAATATGAAATAAAAAAGTACTAATTAAGATATTAACACAACACAACTAGATTTTTAAAAAGAAGCCAATAAACATAAAGCAAAAGAAGAGAAAAATATAATGACTGAAAATCATATTACAAATAAATAATGTACAAAAATAATAATAAATCATGGGCAACCAATTTATCCCAGGAATGAAAGATTTGCTTAACATTAGAAAACTGACTAAAAGACTAAGAGATTTAACTATACATTTTCATTTCAACTGATAGAGAAAGCACATATGCTAACATTCAATAGCTGTTCAGAATAAAATCTCTAAGCCAAAAGTTAAAAATTCTAAATATAGAAGGGAACTTAATGTGTTTAAAAATCTTTAGCAAATATCAAACTAAAGTGTAAAACAGTAAATCATTTCATGTGTAGGTTAAAAGTGAAAGGATGATATAAAAGAATATCAGAATAAATTGAGACCAACAACATTCATGATCAGTTGACTCAAAATTTTAAATGTTAATTTTCTTTATATTGATGAACCATAAGCTCAATGAAAATTCAATCAGAATTAAAATTAACATTTTTATTTGCAGAATATAAGAAGTTTATTCCTAAATGGTATGGAATAAAAAAGGGCTAAGAAAAGTAAAAAAAAAAGAAGGAGAAGAAGAAGAAGAAGAAGAAGAGGAGGAAGAAAAACTCTTGAAAAAGGAAAAAAAAGCACATTGGAGAATTTTCCCCTACCAAATATCCATAATTTTTGAAAAGTTGTGCTGGGGCACCTGGGTGGCTCAGTACATTAAGCATCTGCCTTTGGCTCAGGTCATGATCCTTCATGTCAGGGTCCTGCGCAGTGGGGAGTCAGCTTCTCCCTCTCCCTCTGCTACTCCCCCTGATGTGCTCTCTTGCTCTCTCTCTCCAATAAATAACTACCATCTTTTTTAAATTTAATTTTTTCAGTGTTCCAAGATTCATTGTTTATGCACCACACCCAGTGCTCCATATAATACGTCACCTTCTTAATACCCACCACCAGGCTCCCCTAACCCCCCCCATTCCTCTCCCCTCCAACCCCTCAGTTTGTCTCTCAGAGTCCACAGTCTCTCATGGTTTATTCCCCATCCAATTTCCCCCCAATTCACTTTTCCTTTCCTTTTCCTAATGTTCTCCATGTTATTCCTTATGCTCCACCAGCATTTTTCAAAGTGCTGGAACAAACAATCTTATAATTTGTGTGGAACCAGAAAAGACCCTGAATTGCTAAGGAAATGTTGAAAAGGAAAAACGAAACTGTGGGTATCACGTTGCCTCATTTCAAGCTTTACTACGAAGCTGTGATCATCAAGACAGCATGGTACTGGCACAAAAACAGACACATTGACCAGTGGAACAGAGTAGAGAGCCCAGATATGGACCCACAACTCTATGGTCAAATAATCTTCGACAAAGCAGGAAAAAATATACAGTGGAAAAAAGACAGTCTTTTCAATAAATGGTGCTGGGAAAATTGGACAGCTATGTATAGAATGAAACTTGACCACTGTCTTACACATGCACAAAGATAAACTCAAAATGGATAAAAGACCTCAACATGAGGCAGGCATCTATCAAAATCTTAGAGGAGCACATAGGCAGTAACCTCTTCGACATCAGCCACAACTACTTCTTTCAAGACATGTCTCCAAAGGTAAAGGAAACAAAAGTGAAAATGAACTTTTGGGACTTCATCAAGATCAAAAGTATGCACAGCAAAGGAAACAGTCAACAAAACAAAGAGGCAATCCACGGAATGGGAGAAAATATTCACAAGTGACACTACAGACAAAGGGCTGATATCCAAGATCTATAAAGAACTCCTCAAACTCAACACTCAAAAAACAGATAATCACATCAAAATGGGCAGAAGACATGAACAGACACTTCTCCAAAGAAGACATACAAATGGCTAACAGACACATGAAAAAATGTTGAGCATCTTTAGCCATCAGGGAGATTCAAATCAAAACCTCATTGAAATACCACCTTATATCAGTTAGAATGGCCAAAATTCTTTTGTTCTTCAGGAAACAACAAGTGTTGGAGAGGATGTGGAGAAAGAGGAACATTCTTACACTGTTGGTAGGAAGGCAAGTTGGTGCAGCCACTTTGGAAAACAGCGTGGAGATTCCTCAAGAAATTAAAAATGGAACTACCCTATGACCCTGCAATTGCACTACTGGGTATTTACCCCAAAGATACAGATGTAGTGAAAAGAAGGGCCATCTGTACCCCAATGTTCATAGCAGCAATGGCCATAATTGCCAAACTGTGGAAAGAGCCAAGATGCTCTTCCATAGATGAATGGATAAAGAAGATAGGGTCCATATATACAATGGAATATTATATAGCCATCAGAAAGGATGAATACCCAACTTTTGTATTGACATGGACAGGACTGGAGGAGATTATGCTGAGTGAAATTAGTCAAGCACAGAGAGTCAATTATCATAACTAAAATATTTTAAAAATAAAATTTAAAAAATTAGAAATTAAAAAAATTTTAAAAACTATGCTAATTTAAATATTGTAGCACTGGTTCAGAGAGAGATACATAGAACCATATAACAGAACACATCCTCAAATACATAGAAACCTGATATTTGATAAGGTGTCATCACAGATAATGAGAAAAAGAAGTTTTTAATAAACAATGATGGGATAGTTATTCATATGGAAAAAATGCATTTAGATCTCTGACACAACATATTACACATAAAAATCATGTCCAGGAAGAGTAAATATTTAAATAAGAAGAAATTTAACTTTTAGAAAAATTATGGGGTTAGATCATAACCTTGGGTAGAGAAGAATTTCTTAAAGAACTAAAGAAAAGTAATAAAGTATAAAGAAAAAATTAATAAATTTTATTATATCAAAATAAAATATTTCTTGCAAATAAAAACCACAATGAGATATCACTTCATACCTCTAAGGATGGCTAGTATCAAAAAGACAGTAAATAATAAATGTTGGTATGATTGTGGAGAAAAGCAGATGGAATCTGGTACACTGTTAGGGGGAATGTAAATTGATAGAGTCATTATGGAAAATACTATTACGTTTCCTCAAAAAATTAAAAATAGAACTACAATATGTTCTAGAAATTCCACTTCTAGGTAAGGAACTAAAATCCCGATTTCAAAGAGATACTTGTATTCTCATGTTCACTGCAGCATTATTTACAGGAGCCAAAATATGGAAACAATCTAAATGTCCATCAACAGAAAACTGGAAAAGTAAAATGTGCTATGTACATACACTGGAATAGTATTCCGAAACGTTAATTCTTACCTTAAAAATCTAAGCGTTTCATAAAACCTAATCCCAAACTCTAAACAATTACAAAGTACATCTAGAAAAAGAAACTTGTGGAAAGAACCAGGAATTTCCTAATTTTAAGAATAATTATAAAATATATAAGGATGCTCTTATCCTGTGAAAATGTAAAATTTAATATGTACTTTGGTAATTAAAATAACATGTTATTGATTAGGAATAGGCCAAGATATAAAATGAATAAATTGGTCAAGCCTAATATCTATAAGAATTTAGCACATAAAAATGGTGGAATTTCAAGACTGTAGAGAAAACATCAATTGTCAAAAAATGGAGTTGGAACTGGTTTGCCAAGAAGAAAAGAAAAATACATGTTTAAAGCAGTCCTTATATGGAAATAAACTTACAGATGAATAAAATATTTTAATGTAAAGTATAAGATAGAAAAATATTAGAAGAAATTATAAAAGAATATTCTAATCTTGAGGTAATACAAATATGACACAGAAGCCAAAAATAATTTAAAAAAATACTGATTTTGTGACCACAGGTTTAAAAGATAAATAAGAAACAAATTAAAATATTTGTAACATGTATTTTTTGTGAAGTACTTTGGCAAAAAATAAGAAAATAAGAATGACAGCCAGTAATAATAGCATAAAAGACATGAACAGGTAATTCATCAGAGAAATGGATAATAAAACCACATCAGTAATCAACAAACTAAATTAAGAGTTTTCTTTCATTTACCAGATTAACCAAAATTAAAATATATAATAATACCCAGTGATGACAAGGGTATGGTGAATGAGGCATTCTCAGACACTGTTGTTAGAAGTGTAAATCAGCACATGTGTTTGGCAGTAATTCAGAATTTTCTATTATACCATGAAATATGTATTTTTCATGACTCAGTAATTCCACTTTTACAAATTTATTCTATAAAACTCTTGTGCAATTGCACAAGAACATGTACATCTTGCAGCACTGTTGTGATCAGATATAATGAACCTATATGTCCATTAACAGAAAGGGGTAAATAAGTTACAAAATACCCATACAGTGGGATATTGAACCACCATAAAAAGAATTAGGTAGTAGGAAGGCAAGATGGCAGAGGAGTAAGGCACCCTGTTTCAACTGGTCCCCTGAATTTAGCTGGATATCTATCAAACCATTTTGAACACCCATGAAATCAGCCTGAAATGTAAGAATATATACCTGGATCTCTACAAGGAGAAAAGCCACTGCTTTTGGCAAGGTAGGATGTGCAGAATTGTGAATCTGTGGAGTGAGATCAGAAGATAAACAGAAGGTGGATTAAGCAACCATTAGCTGTCACCTAGAAAGTGATATAACACCAGAACGCGAAATTGGAACCCTGAGAAATCTGCTCTAGTAAGAGACACCCCTCTCTGAAAGGGGGTCTAGAAATGAAAAGGCAGAATTCTAGGTAGGGCACTATGAGGGACCACAGAGCAAAAGTAGATCCCTGAAACAGTAGAGGGCCCAAGCGTTGGACACAGGAAGCAGGTTATGGTCAGCAAGCCCAGGAAAAAACTCTCAGCTCGGATTGCCAGAAACCTCGAACTGGGCAAGTCCATACTCACTCCTTCCTTGAACAGCCTGAAAAAAATCTGAAACCAGCAGCTAGGAAAGAACTTTAGCGGGGAAACAGAACTGATTCTGGAGCTTCAGATGCTAATGCAAGCCCATAGCTACTAGTGGTTTTAGAGGTACAAAGGGCAGAGATACCCCCGGGACCCTGAAAACACTTCTGAGAGAGTAGCGATGGGGGCGCACTGTGGGAGGCTGCGGTTTTCAGAGGCAGAAGCAAAAGCAGAGACTGTTTGTACTGCAGAGTTTATTAAAGAGGGCAGACTGTGAATTTTCTCCTCTGGGGCAGAGGTTTGGCTGCAGCCATTTTTGCTCTGATCCCCTGAAGAGGCTCAGAAAGGCCCCAGGGAACAAAAGCGGCACAAAAGGCCAGTTTCCATTGAGCCCATCCCCTGATAGGGGGTGGGGCAACTCCACAGGCAAAGTTACCGAGAAATAGTATGGCAGGCCCCTCCCCAAGAAGACAGGCTGGAGGAACAGATGGATGTATAAGATTGTAAAATCCCAACACCAGGGGAAAATTGCATATTGAGCTCCAAGTGTGGCCTTACAAGTTGTTTATTTTTCAGATATAATTCTCCTTTTCTTTCTTTTTTTCTTTTTTCTCATGCCATTTTCCCCTGCTATATTTTTCTTTATACCTTCTTCTTATTTCACCTAGATGTCTATTATGCCAACTCAGTTTTCACAGTCGCTTTTTTTTTAAGATTTTATTTATTTATTTGTCAGAGAGAGAGAGAGAGAGAGAGAGCGTGCAAGCGAGCACAAGCAGAGGGAGCAGCAGAGGGAGAAGCAGGTTCCTTACTGAGCAAGAAGCCCAATGCAGGACTCGATCCCAGGACCTTGGGACCATGACCTGAGCTGAAGGCAGACGCTTAACTGACAGAACCACCCAGGCATTCAATTTGTATTTTTATGTCCTATATGTTTTATAGATATATGCTTTCTTTTAGCTCTTTTTTCACTCTACTCAGTTTTACCTTTTTATATATACAAGTTTTACATTCCTAGTAATTTTGGGACATAGTCTCCTCTAACATAGAGATTGAAATATACCCAGGAATAACTGAAATATCCTGCTTTGTCTACACAGAGAGAGTATGGCCCCCTTTCCCCTCTCCCTTTTAAAAATTTTTTAAAAATTTTTTAAGTGTTTATTTTTTTTATATTTTCAATTTTTAAATTTCATTCTTGTGTTTCACTTTGGCTTTATGTTTTCAGTGGTGGTGTCTGACCACTCCAGATTTTGCTGGGGTACATCTAGTTTGGGTTCTGGTTGCTATTTTGAACTCTGTCTATTTGTTCAACCATCCCTCAACAAAATGACTAGGAAGAGGAACTCCCATCAAAGAAACACACCAGAGACAATGTCCTCTGCCACAAAACTAATGGACATGGATATAAGCAAGATGTCAGAGACAGACTTCAGGATAACAATTATGAAGTCAATAGCTAGGCTTGAAAAAAAAGTTAGTGACAATATAGAATCTCTAAGGGCAGAAATGAGATCAAATCAGGCCCAACTTAAAAATGCTATGACTGTAGGCTTTGAGAAACAAACTGAGGGTTTTGGAGGAGAGGGGCATGGGGGGTTGGGTGAGTCTGGGGTTGGGTATTATAGAGGGCATGTATTGCATGGAGCATTGAGTGTGGTGCATAAACAATGAATTTTGGAACACTGAAAAAAATTAAATTATTTTTTTAAAAATGCTATGAGTGAGATGCAGTCTAAACTGGATACTGTAACAGCCAGGTTAAATGAGGCAGAAGAAGGAATTAGTAATCTAGAAGATAAGCTGATAGAAAGGAAGCTAAGGAAGATAGGGATAGGTAGCTAATAGCTCATGAAAATAGACTTAGAGAGATCAATGAAGCCATGAAATGTTCTAATGTCAGAATTACTGAGATCCCTGGATCCAGCAAGGAAATTGAAGCAGTAATCAAAACACTCCCAACAATATAGAAGGTATATTTGAACAAATCATAGCTAGGAACTCCCCTAATCTGGGGAAGAAAACAAGCATTTGGGTCCAAGAGGCAGAAAGGACCCCTCCCAAAATCAATGAAAATAGATCAACACTCCAAAATGTAATAGTGAAGATTGCAAATCTTAGAGCCAAGGAAGATATCCTGAGAGCAGCTAGGGGGAAGAGATTTTTTTTATGTACAGAGGGAGGAACATCAGAATAACATCAGACATGTCCACAGAGACCTGCCAAGCCAGAAAGGGCTGGCAGGACATATTCAGGGCACTAAATGAAAAGAACATGCAGCCAAGAATACCTTACCCAGCAAGGCTGTCATTTAGAATGGAAGGGGAGATAAAGAGCTTTCAGGGCAGGCAGAAACTCAAAGAATATATGGCCACAAAGCCAGCCCTGCAAGAAATATTAAGGGGGATTCTGTAAGCGAAGAGAAACCCCAAAAGTCACATAGACCAGAAAGAAACAGAAAACCTACAAAATTAGGAACTTTATAGGCAACACAATGGCACTAAATTCATATCTTTCAATAGTCACTCTCAACATGAAAGAGTTGAATGCTCCCATCAAGAGACTCAGGGTTTCAAATTGGATAAAAAAGCATGATCCATTCATATACTGTCTACAAGAGACTCATTTTGAACCCAAAGACACTTTCAGATTGATAGTAAGGGCATGGAGAACAATTTACCATGCCAACAGACCTCAAAAGAAAACTGGGGTAGAAATTCTTATATCAGACAAATTAGATTTTAAATCAAAGACTGCAGTAGGAAATCCAGAGAGATACTGTATCATACTTAAAGGGTCTATCCAACAAGAAGATTTAACAGTCATAAATATCTGTCCCCAACATGGGAGCAGCAAATTATATAAATGAATAATGAAAATAAAGAAACATATGTATAATAATACATTAATAGTAAGAGATCTTAACACTCCACTCTCAGCAATGGACAGATCATCTAAGCAGAAGACCAACAAGGAAACAAGAGCTTTGAATGACACATTGGGCCAGATGGTCTTCGTAGATATATACAGAACATTCCATCCTAAAACAATACTCATTCTTATCGAGTTCACATGGAACTTTCTCCAGAATAGACCACATACTGAATCACAAACAGGTCTCAACCAATACCAAAAGATTGAGATTATCCCCTGCATATTTTCAGGCCACAGTGCTGTGAAAGTGGAACATAATCAAAAGAAGAAATTTGAAAAGAATTCAAACACTTGGCAGTTAAAGCAAATCCTTCTAAAGAATGACTGGGTCAACCAGGAAATTAAAGAAGAACTTAAACAATTCATCAAAACTAATGAGAAGGGACACACACCGGTCCAAAACCTCTGGGAAGCTGCAAAGTCAGACCTAAGAGGGAAATACGTAGCCATCAAAGCCTTGCTCACAAAATTAGAAAAATTCTAAATGCACAAGTTAACCTTCCACCTAAGACTCAGAGAAAGAACAGCAAATAAGGCATAAACCAAGCAGGAGAAGAGAAATAATAAAGATTAGAGCAGAAATCAATGAAATAAAAACCAAAAGAAATGTAGAACAGATGAACAAAACTAGAAGCTAGTTCTTTGAAAGAATTAATAATAAGAAACCACTGGCTAGTCTTACCCAAAAGAAAAGGGAAAGGAACCAAATTAATAAAATCATGAATGAAAGGGGAGAGATCACCAAGGAACACCAAGGAAATAGGAACAATTATTAGAAATTATCACCAGCAACTAGATGCCAACAAATTAAGCAAACTAGAAGAAATGGAAACATTCTTAGAAACTTGTAAACTATGAAAATTGAAACAGGAATAAATAGATAATCTGAATAGACCAATAACGAGCAAGGAAATTGAAGCAGTAATCAAAAACCTCCCAAAAACAAGAGTCCAGGGCCAGATGGCTTCCCAGGGAAATTCTACCAATTTTTTTTAAAGATTTTATTTATTTATTTGACAGACAGAGATCACACATAGGCAGAGAGGCAGGCAGAGAGAGAGGAAGGGGAGCAGGCTCCCTGCTGAGCAGAGAGCCCGATGTGGGGCTCGATCCCAGGACCCTGGGATCATGACCTGAGCCGAAGGCAGAGGCTTTAACCCACTGGGCCACCCAGGCACCCAATTCTACCAATTTTTAAAGAAGAAATTATACCTATTCTACTGAAACTGTTCCAAAAAAGAGAAATAGAAGGAAAACTTCCAATCTCGTTCTATTAGGCCAGCATTACCTTGATCCCAAAACCAGAAAAAGACCCAAACAAAAAGGAGATTTGCAGGCCAATATCCCTGATGAACATGGATGCCAAAATACTCAAACAAGATTCTAGCCAAGAGGATCAAACAGTACATTAAAAGGATTATTCACCACGACCAGGTGGTATTTATTCCTGGAATGCAAGGGTGGTTCAATATCCACAAATCAATTAATGTCATAGAACACATTAATAAAAGAAAAGACAAGAATCATATGATCATCTCAAATGATACAGAAAGAGCATTTGACAATATACAGCATTCTTTCCTGATTAAAACTCTTCAAAGTTTAGGGATTGAGGGAATATACAAAGTTTAGGGATCGAAGGAATATCACAAAAGCCAGCTAGTGAAAGCCCACAGCGAATATCATTCTCAATGGTGAAACACTGACAGCTTTTCCCGTAAGTTCAGGAACATGACAAGTATACCCACTCTGACCATTATTGTTCAACATAGCACTAGAAGTCCTAATAACAGCCATCACACAACAAAAAGAAATAAAAGGCATTCAAATTGGTAAAGATGAAGTCAAACTCTCTTTCTTCACAGTTGACATGATAGGTGTGGATACTCTATGTGGAAAACCCAAAAGACTCAAACTGCCAAGTTATGAGAACTATCATATCTATCATCTATCATTGATCAGCAACGTGGCAGGATACAAAATCAATGTACAGAAATCAGTTGCATTTCTATACATTAACAATGAGACAGAAAAACGATAAATCAAGGAGCTGATCCCATTTGCAATAGCTCCAAAAACCATAAGATACCTAGGAATCAACCTAACCAAATTAGGTAAAGGATCTGTACTCTAAAAACTACAGAACACTTATGAAAGAAATTGATGAAGACACAAAGAAAAGGAAAAACATTCAATGCTCATGGATTGGAAGAATAACTCTTGTTAAAATATCTTTGCTACCTAGAGCAGTCTACACATTCAATGCAATCCCTATCAAAATACGATCAACTTTTTCACAGAGCTGGAACAAACAATTCTAAAATTTGTATGGAACCAGAAAAGACCCTAAATCACCAGGAGAATGTTGAAAAAGCAAAGCAAAGTTGGGTGCATCACAATGCTGGACCTCAAAGTATATTACAAACTGTCATCATCAAGACAGTATGGTATTGGCACAAAAACAGACACATAGATCAATGGAACAGAATAGAGACCCCAGAAATGGACTCTCAACTCTATGGTCAACTAATCTTCGACAAAGCAGGAAAGAACATCCAATGGAAAAAAGACAGTCTCTTCAAAAAATGGTGCTGGGAAAACTGGACAACCACATACAGAAAAATGAAACTCAATCATTCTCTCACACCATACACAAAGATAAACTCAAAATGGATGAAAGACCTCAATGTAAGATAGGAATACACCAAAATCCTCATGGAGAACATAGGCAGCAACTTCTTCAACATCGGCCACAATAATTTCTTTCAAGATATGTCTCCAAAAGCAAGGGAAACAAAAGCAAAAATGAACTTTTGGGACTTCATCAAGATCAAAAGCTTCTGTACAGCAAAGGAAAGAGTCAACAAAACTAAGAGGCAATCCATGGAATAGGAGAACGTATTTGCAAATGACATTTCAGATAGAGTTGGTACCCAAGATCTATAAAGAACTTCTCAAACTCAATACCCTAGGAACAAATAGTCAAGTCAAAAAAGGGGAGAAGACATGAACAGACACTTCTCCAAAGAAGACATTCAAATGGCCAACAGACACATGAAACAGTGTTCAACATCACTAGCCATCAAGGAAATATAAATCAAAACCACAATGAGATACCACTTTACACAAGTTAGAATGGCCAAAATTAACAAGACAGGAAACAACAAATGTTGGTGAAGATATGGAGAAAAGGGAACCCTCTTGCACTGTTGGTGGGAATGCAAGCTGTTATAGCCATTTTAGAAAACAGTATGGAGGCTCCTCAAGACATTAAAAATAGAGCTACCCTATTACTCAGCAATTGCACTACTAGGTATTTACCCCTAAGATACAGATGTAGTGAAGAGAAGTGGCAAATGCACCCCAATGTTCATAGCAGCCATGTCCTCAATAGCTAAAATGTGGAAGGAACCCAGATGCCCTTCAACAGATGAATGGATAAAGAAGATGTGGTCCATATATATAATGGGTTATTACTCAGCCATCAGAAAGGATTTGCATTTGCATTGACATGGATGGAACTGGAGGGGATTATGCTAAGTGAAATAAGTCAAGCAGAGAAAGACAATTACCACATGGTTTCACTCATTTGTGGAACACAGAGTGGAGGACAACAGGGGAAAGGAGGGGAAACTGAATGGGAAGAAATTATAGAGGAAGAAAAACCATGAGAGACTCTGGACTCCAGGAAATAAACTGAGGGCTTCAGAAGAGAGGGGAGTAGGAGGATGGGGTAACAAGGTGATAGGTATTAAGGAGAACATGTGTTGTGATGAGCACTGGATGTTATAAGTAACTAATGAATCATTTAACACTACATCAAAAACTAATGATGTACTATATATACCGGCTAACTGAACATTTAAAAAAAGGAATTAGGTATAGCTACCTGTACTGATAGGGAACATTGTCCATGATATATTATAATTTGCACCTATATATGCACTATATGCAACAGCTATGTTGCCTCTGCTGAGGGAAAACAGGATCTCAGGGAAACCACATCAGGAAAAAAAAATCACGGAGACACTGAAAGTTGGAAAAATCTCATCTCTAGACTTCTGATTATATAAGATAATAAACATCCTAATTAAGTCCATTTTAGTCAGTTCTCTGGTTACTTAGCCAGAAAATTCATAACTATCATGGTTGCCTTATTAACACAACTATAAATCTGTAATGTGATAATTTAAAAATAACTGATGGTACATTTTTGGTATTACATATGCATGGCCTTTCCAAAGAAAGGAAGTCCAAGTGATGGAATGGAGAATGAATTCTACCTGCATGATTCATTGTTTCTTTTCATGAGAATAAGATTAAATTAAGTCAAATCTCCCAGATTTAGACATCAGGTAACATCATATATATTATAAATATAAATGTTAAAACATGAAGAGTTATTCTAAAATACAAGTAAAATTACTTGTATAATTTGTTGAAAGGGATAAGAACTTTAGGAGATACTTTTCCTTTCAAATTCATTTTGCTTAATACAACACATCACACTTTATTTATATTAGTGATACTTTTAAATCTGTATGTCTTAGCTTGAATTCCCTCAAAAAGCAATCTGACACACTGGAAAGCCTGAAATAGTGAAGGAAAGAAAGCCAAGGAAGTGCTTCATTGAGCTACCTAGTTCTCTTGATAACTTGGGGCTCAAATCCACTGGGAACCCTGCCAGGAAACATGTAGAATGCACTGCAGATTTGCATCCCTAAGGCCTTCCTGAGGCTTCACTTCCTTCAACTGCAAAATGAGAACTTTTTTCTTTCCATGAATCCCCAAATCACATACAGCTCTAAAATTTGTATTTATGTATAAACAGAAATGCTGCTCTGATTAACCAAAAACAATACAACAAAAAACATCGTTCAGTAAGCATGAATTAAAAATTTTAGTCATGTATTTTGAAATATATACCAAACTCCTACAGTACTGTTGCATATAATAATGCACAATGGGAAATGCAGTAAAAAAAAAAAAAAGCATAACCTTTAACTTATCAAAAATTGTTTTTTTTTCTATTATAAAGTATCTACTATGCCCAGACAGTGCTGGGAAACAAACTCAAATGACTAAAGTAAGAGCTAAGAATAGCTGATTCTTTAGCTCTGAGTTGGGCTCTCTGCACTTGGCATGGAGTCTGCTTGAGATTTTCAGCAGGCAGAGGGGAAGACACAGAGGGAGAGAAAATCGCAAGCAGACTCCATGCCAAATGCAGAGAGCCCAACTCAGAGCTCAATCCCACAACCCCAAGATAAAGACCTGAGCCAAAATCAAGAGTTGGACACCACCAACGAGCCACCCAGGTGCCCCAACTCCTCCTATATTTTAATTATTGAAAGAAAATCTTTGAAATAATCTTCACAAAACTACCCAAGCAGATTTGATGTACTCTTTATATACTTACACTGTAACTATTCTACTTATCACTGATAATCAATTACTTCCCAAGTCACCTTGGAATTTAGTGGACATCTTGTAGATTATAGGGAAGGCCTGAGTAGCATGGCCTAAAAAGCATTTTACTGTAATACTAATAGTCTTTGTATTGTTCAGGGTTTGTTAATATTGCATGAAATTCTCTAATGTGAAAAGAATGTATACTAGTATGTACATACTTTTGAAGGTGGATATAAATCTTCTCTTAAGCAATGAAATGAACCAAAGATTTATGTGTTCACTGTGGTGTGTCTCACAACATTGTGCCCCTATTAAAGTCCTTTCCCAGTACTAATCTTTTCCATAACACATAGCATAACACAAAGCAGTCTGTGTTTTTGTGTGCTGTTGAGAGGGCCTCATAACTGAACTCACAACAAAACTCAACTGTGGCAGAATTATTTTCATTTTTGTAGATCTCTGTTTGGGAGAAGTGTCACCTAGGGAATTTAAAAAAACAGCACAAGTGTGAAACAGGAGTTTGCATCTCATTAAGAATTTGGGATTTTATATAAATTGTTTCTGACAAATGTTTGGCAGATGAACATTTATATGTGATGGGTAGGAGGAGTCATCAAAGGAAAACAGCTGTGCTAGAAACCTTAGTATCTTAACCACTGGAAAAAATGTAAAAGTGTTAAGACATTTAGCAACTCACTTTAAAGCTTTATACAGATCAACACTTACACAGTCGAGGGTCTGAAAAAGTGGAGACCCTCCCATAAGTTTCTCTTTTTATCAAATAAATTTTTCAACTAAATCTATTTATGCAGTACTCCAATTGTTTTTTTTTAATTTTTTCCAGTTTTATTGAAATATAATTTATATACATCATTGTATAAGTTTAAGGGGTACAGAGTAATGGCTTTACTTACATATATTGTGAGATGATTACAACAAGTTTAGTTAGCATCCATCATCTCATATAGATACAATAAAAAGAGAAAGTAAATAAATTAAAAAAATTTCCTTTTAATGAGAACTCAGGATTTTTTTTCTTATCTTTCCTGTATATAATGTAGCAGCATTAACTATAGTCATGCTGTATATTATATCCCTTGTACTAATTTACCTAACTGGAAGTTTTTATCTTTTGACCTCCTTCCTCCATTCCCTCCCCTCCTACCCTCCTGTTTCTGGTAAACACAAATCATATCTTTGCCTGAGTTTGGTGTGGTTTTGTTTTGTTGTTTATATATTTTTTACATTTTTTTAATTTCTTTTCAGCATAACAGTATTCATTGTTTTTGCACCACACCCAGTGCTCCATGCAATACATGTCCTCCTTACCCACCACCTGGCTCCCCCAACCTCCCACCCCCCCACCCACCCCTTCAAAACTCTCAGGTTGTTTTTCAGAGTCCATAGTCTCTCATGGTTCACCTCCCCTTCCAATTTCCCTCAACTCCCTTCTCCTCTCCATCTCCCCATGTCCTCCATGTTATTTGTTATGCTCCACAAATAAGTGAAACCATATGATAATTGACTCTCTCTGCTCTCCAATTATTTTTTAATTCTCCTCCCTACTTCAACCAATCCTGAATTATCCAATAAACAAATTAAGTATATGCTAAGACACCAATACAAGAGCAGCATCCAAAAACCCTTTATAAAAAAATGTGAGAGCTGATATCTAGACCCCTCCTCCTGCAATAAAGTAGAATTGGCAAAGTTATAACTTAGTATTCTTTTCTTTAGTATTAACACCATTTCTTTTTACTTATTTATCAGGGCAGAGCACCATACTTTTCTTTGTTTACAACCTCTAATTGTTGTCTTTGTTTCTAAAGTTTTATTATAGATATTTTCAAATACTGAAGTTGAAAGACTAGTATCATAAACCTACACACACCTATCACCCAGCATCAACATCCTATAACTCTTTTTTTTTTCTTTTTTTTTTTTATTTATTTTCAGCGTAACAGTATTCATTGTTTTTTCACCACACCCAGTGCTCCATGCAATCTGTGCCCTCCCTAATACCCACCACCTGGTTCCCCCACCCTCCCACCCCGCCCCTTCAAAACCCTCAGGTTGTTTTTCAGAGTCCATAGTCTCTCATGGTTCACCTCCCCTTCCAATTTCCCTCAACTCCCTTCTCCTCTCCATCTACCCTTGTCCTCTATAACATCCTATAACTCTTGATAATTATTTCATCTATACTTCCACCTACCATTATTCTGAAGCATATCTCACATATTATATCATTACATTTGTAAGTATTTAACTGTGTATCTCTAAAAGAGACTTTTTTGAAAAATTGAAATCTTCAGAAAAATTATAAAAATAGCACAATGAATACTGGTATTTCTTTACCAAGATTACCAACTATTAATATTTTGTCAGGTTTACTTTATCTTTTTCTATGTAGTATATAGATATATGTGTAAACAAATTCCAATTATTTCTGCTGAGTCATATAAGAGTAAGTTCAAATAGCAGATATCATGACCCTTTACCCTGAAAGAGTTCAGCATGTGTCTCTTAAGAATAAGGATCCTTGCTTATATAACCATATTACCATGATCAAATTCAGAAAATGTAACATTGATACAAAACTATTGTTTAATGCATAGTTCACCTTCAGATTTCTCCAATTTTCCTAATAATACCCTTTATAGTGAATATTTTCCAGTGATCTAATCCACGATTGCATTTAGTTATCATATCCTTTTAACCTCATTTAATTTGAAGTAATTCCTTTGTCTTTTTTGTTTTTCCTGACAATGACATTTTTTAAAAGATCAGTTGGTCTGGGAATGTTCTGAATTGTCTTTCTATAGCCCTGACATCAACCAACTTCATCCCTGCTCTCTAGGCCTCTCACCTCTTTTGGGTTTATGGATGCCATAGCGAGAGATGAAATTGTCTTCACTTAGAATCTCTTTGATATAGAGAAATTAAATGTGTTTGGATTTGTAGGGAAGTAGAAAGGCAATGCAGAGAAGGAAACAGGAGTGGACACTGCTAAGAATAACCTCAAAGTCATTAAGATTCAAACATTTAATGTTTTCATTATAAGCTTTTTCAACTGTTTTCTGTTACTATTTTTAGAGATTCACTTGACAAGTGTTCCAAAAAGAACATTTTAATAAGCAAGTGTGTGTATCTAATGAGATTTGGTAAACAGCTGAGACCACTGCTTGTAATACACTAGTTTGCTTTCTACTTGCCCTAGGCTGTCGCAGCCTCTTAAATCCATCCTTCCACTGCAATCAGAAGAACCTGTTTAAAAACACAACTATAACAATGCTGTTCCCCTGCTGAAACATTATGAATGAGATAAAGTTCAAGTTCCATGGCACAACACAGAAAGTCTTTCATGACATGATATAGTCTAGTTACCATTCCAGTTTCTCATATTTCCTTCTGAGCTTCCCAAAGAAGAATATGTATATGTCCAGAGATATGAGACACTACGCCAGAGAGATCAGTATTAGTGCAGTTTTCTAGAACTTCAACTTTACACAGTGATAAGGAATTGTGGCATACGGTATTTTCCAAAGATGGATGCCAAAATATATCTCAACCTACAGACTCCTCTTAAATGTGAAATTTGACAATGCTCCCATCAAGAGATAGCTCTATGTTACTTTCCCATGAAAGAAATGAGAGAGATTGTGTGTGTGGTGGGGGGCAACATCTGCATCAATGCCAACCATAACATAAAAATAACTTCATCTTCAATGTTTATAGCAGCAATGTCCACAATAGCCAAACTACCAAAAGAGCCCAGATGTCCATTAACACATGAATGTATAAAGAAGATGTGGTATAAATATACAATGGAATATTATGCAGCCATGAAAAAGTGAAATCTTACCATTTACAATGACATAAATGGAACTAGAGGGTACTATGTTAAGTGAAATAAGTCAATCAGAGAAAAACAATTATCATATGATCTTACTGATATGTGGAATTTAAGAAACACGACAGAGGACCATAGGGGAAGAGAGAAAAAAATAAAACAAGATGAAACCAGAAAGGGAGACAAACCATAAGAGACTCTTAATCATAGGAAACAAACTGAGGGTTGCTGGAGGGGAGGGGGTTGGAGGGATAGGGTAACTGGATGATGAACATTAAGGAGGGCATGTGATGTAATGAGTACTGAGTGTTATATATAAATGATGAATCACAGACCTGAACCTCTGAAACCAATAATACATTATATGCTAATTAATTTAATTAAAATAAAAAATTAAAAAAAAAACTTCATCTTTCAGAACTGTCATACCTACAAACTTAGTAAATCCAATCATGATTTTAAACCACTAGTTTTCATTGTGGAAAGTATATACCCCAGGGGATTTGCAACGTTATCCACTAGGATATGGGGGAAAATAACAAGAATGTGGAACTTCCTTTTATATATTTTTTATTGTCATATATCTTTAATTTATATTTTATGTTTTTAATTTTTTTAAATTATTTTTTAATTTTTTATGTAGACTCCATGGCTGGGCATGGAACCCAATGCAGGGCTTGAGCTCATGATCCTGAGATCAGGACCTGAGCTGAGAGTTGGGAGCTTAACCAACTGAGCCACCCAGGTGCTCCTATATTTTATATATAAAAAATATAAAACTATAGTCTCAGATACTGTAGCTATTAGTCACACATAGTTATCAAACACTTGAAATGTGGCTAGTCTGGGCTAAGATGTTCAAAGTTTAAATACACAAAAGATTTCAAAGATTTATTATTTAAAACTATATCTCATTATAATTTTATATTGATGTCATATTGAAATGATATTTTTGAAATACTATCTTAATTAAAACATTAAAATTAATTCTACTTGTTTCTTTTTATGTTTTTAATTTGGCTGCTAGAAAATTTAAAATTACATATGTAGCTCTCATCTGTGGCTCACAGCATATTTCTACTTGACAGTGCTGACATACAGTTTTATAGTGTAGGAGCCCAGGACAGGCCCTCCAAAACATGTCACTTTGGTATATTGAATATTTTGAATTAAAGTTACTTAAGAAACACACAAATGTAGGAAGACTACTGTGACCCTCATTTGTCTTTAGAAAGCAGGAAATAAATCCCCCAGGTGAAAGGTACCCTCCTATATATAATGGGAGGTAAAGAGATATTCTTATCACCAGGGATAGAGAATTCAAAGCTGAAAAGGCTGTATAAACAAACCTTGTTACTTTCACTAATTTACTACCCTAGGCCACATACTATTAAGAATTCCTTACTATTTGAAGCTCCCAAAGTTAAGTTTTCTTTGTCCTGTCAATTCCTCACCGATTTGTCTAAAATTTATAAAAACAACATGCCTCAGTCATTTCTTTGGGTCTCAATTTCATAATTAGGCCCCCATGTGCACATAATAAAAGTTTAATTTTTTTCTCCTGTTAATCTGCCTCATGTTAATTTAATTCTTAGACTCGCTAGAAGAATCTTGAAGAAAAACACTTCCGTCCCCATCATTAGTAAAGATATATATTTTTAAACTAATAAACCTGTGTTGGGAAGATATGTATTTATACATTTTTGTGATAGGATTGGGCAAATAGAGGTGTTTGGAAAATGCTGATCTAGAAAGCCAATTGGGAAATCCCTCTTTTGGTGGGGGGTATACCTTTTACACAAGGTAGGACCCAAGGCACCAAAAGGAAAGAAACAGCCATCTCTATCCTTTTGCCTTTCCTCCTACAAATTCTCCAAAAATATTCATTATTCTACAAATCAATACTCCCCTACTAGGAGGACCCAGTTTGCACTACTTTGAACTTTGTAGTTTGCTCCATGTATCCTACTGGCAAAACTGCTAGTGTAGGTCTTTCTTGCTAACCAGGTGTCTCATAAAAAACTGCTCTCTTAGGTGACCTCAGGCCAGGAACTGGCTACTTACTTCTGTGGGCCAAAGCAAAAGGAATGGGGGCCCTTTGTTCAAAAATTATTAAACATTTCAAGAAACCAAAAACAGAGCATTAAACTAAGTGCAAGGCCCTTCTGAGCCCTTGGCCCTGTGCAACTACACAGGTCACATGCCCATGAATCTGACTCTGCCTCAGGTCATGTACCTTCTCAGAGTTTCCAGGTGTTCTCAGTTCTTTCATACCCCCTAGATAATTACTTTGAGGTGCTGAGAATTCCCTATCCTAATTTAGCAGGATGATTATAGGTCTCTATAATTATAGTTCTTGAAGTAAAGGCTCTGCTCTTTCATTAAGCTGCAAAAACCGTATGTTTTCTTAAGTCTTCTCTGGAGTCTCTCAGACTGTTTCTGGATGGAGCATTCCTGGCCACAGCAAAGAGGAAGTTTTTACTGTCTTCACAAGAAAAACATCTCATTCTTTAGCATTCTTGGCAGCTGTTTGATTAAATCCGAAGTAGAATGTTTTTCTTATCGAGTAAGAGACAATGTTTTAATGATAATTATTTCTTCACACAATATAAGGCCTAAGTGACCTAAGGAATGTTAAAAGAAATGTGGATGGCTGTCATTCTCACTATTTCATTAAAATATAAGAAATACTAACAAATTTAAATGTCTTATTACTGTATGAAATTTTTTTTAAAGATTTTATTTATTTATTTGAGAGAGATCACAAGTAGGCAGGCAGAGATAGAAAGCAGGCTCCCTGCTAAACAGAGAGCCCGATGTGGGGCTTGATCCCAGGACCCTGGGATTATGACCTGAGCCGAAGGCAGAGGCTTTAACCCACTGAGCCACCCAGGTGCCCACTGTATGAAATTTTTATCCCAATTTAAAATATCATTATTATGCCAGAAAGCTGCTTAAGAATGATAAAAAGAAGGTACTAATGTTTCTCTTGAATTCAAAAAGGTGAGTTTTTATTAACAGCATTCAAAGAACTGGTCCTAATTAACTTTGTGCAAATAAATCAGAGTAATGATTGCACTACAATAACATAACATATAATTTTTATTCATAAACTGACCTTCAATAAAGTATGCCTTCTGAAAGTAGAGGAAGTTGAAAACTAAGCTTCTCATTGTGGAACAGAATAGCAGCTAATACATGGGAACAGGCATGAGTAATAGAGGTGTGGACATAGAAAACCTGAGTGATTCAAAGATACAATAAGAGGGTACATTTCATTAAACTAACAGCTGCCATAAATCCCATGACCTAATTTCACTCCAATGACAGATGGTTTACTTTTAAATAACTTATGCCCATACCATGTTTGTTTTCATTTTAAACTTAATTGGGGATGAACTGAACAGAAAATAAAATGTAAAGTTTTAAGTCAAGGTAAGTAGGTATCAAATCAATACATGAAAAATAATAAAGTATAGTATTAGAAACTTTCATGAAGCTATCTTGTATTTTTGTAATAAAGCATTTGTATAGCCAACACAAAATTTCTAACATTATATGTAGTCAATTAGAATACTAACAGAAATTACTTTTATAATGACATGTTACCTGGCAATACAGTCAGTGTCAAAATTTATTTACTTTTGGTCAGCATCTTTCTCCCCAGACATACAGAAAATAAAGTGGTAGAGATATTTTAAATTATATTATAATGTAAACATATAGTAAATGCCCAAGTGAAGTGTGCTGTTATTTTTAGTAACCACTGACTCAATGTCTATTAAGAGCGAGACACTTGTTTATCTCTAAAAAATAATCATAATGCTTGCTCTGCTCATTCAAATGAGAAAATAAATATAGAAAAAACTACAAAAAAGTCTACAAATCACTGTGTAACTATATCATATTTGTATATCTTAAATCCTTAGGATTGTTTTAGTTCTGGGGCTCTTCTGGGGTCTCTTCTCAGTCAAATGCTTTCTCCATGTAGTTTATTTTTCAACTATGCTGTGACTGTTGTCCAAATGCTACCATAGCATGTTTCCTCACACTGTGGATAAGCACATGGTGAGGATGATGTCCATCTCAGGCATAACACAAAACAATTAAATTTTTGTGCTATATCATGAGTAACATGACTGTTACTTACACAGAACATTATAATTAAATAAGATTCTTCTACATATGTTGCCAAAGTAAACAATCTGACTTAATCACTACAACTGAACTTCCAAGCTAATGTGAATTAAGTAAAAGAATGGGTCTCTCATTTTTCACATGGCTATTGATTATTCTGTGACACATGGAAGGCAGCAGGTGAATGTGAATGAAAAAGGTGACTTTGTTCAAAGTAGGAAAAATAGCTGTGATGTGATTTTCATAACAGTCAATCATATTGATCCATATAAATGCAGAAAGTGACAAAGCCAATTCTAAAATGAAACACTTCCTACTGGGTATCTAGGAATAAAGGAAAAAACCTTCCTGAAGATCAATCCAGCATTTCCAGTGGCCATTTAGTTCTCATTCCAAAAAATGGATCACAATCATATTATTTTGGTTATATATTATAAATGTGCTGAACATGATTTGGGGGGAAAATCTACTTATCCAAAGGCATTCTATCACAACAGGATGGATATGATGAAATAAGACATAACATGGGTCTGATTCAATTATAGTACCCAAAGAATTGGTGTTTACTACTTGTTAAGCATTATAAAAACTATGTATACAATAAGATCTCTAATTTTATTCTAAATACTCAGCTCCATTCTGAGTTATGACATTACAATTTCTCACTCCAAAATCCAATTTCAAGGGACAAATCTTTAAAAGATAAAGAAAAAAAAAAGGCGCCTGGGTGGCTCAGTGGGTTAAGGCCTCTGCCTTTGGCTCAGGTCATGATCCCAGGGTCCTGGGATTGAGCCCTGCATCAGGCTCTCTACTCGGCAGGGAGCCTGCATCCCCCTCTCTTTCTGCCTGCCTCTCTGCCTACTTGTGATCTCTGTCTGTCAAATAAATAAATAAAATCTTTAAAAAAAAAAAAGGTAAAGACCATGGTCCACATTAATTAGTACTTGGTTCATATCATAACAAAACAGAACAGTAAACTGGAAGAGACCACAATGATTTTATTTATTTCATGACATATATAAGTACACTAAGGCCTAAAGAGGTAAAATGACTACTAAAGTATGTTAACAGCAGAGAAGAGCCTAAACTTGGGCCTCTGAGATCCTAATATATATTTTTATATGAAATAAGTTGCTCTTGTTACTTTTGAAAAAAAGATTACTATATTTCTTCCTTGCAGGATTTTGTGTCACATAGATACTTGATTAAATCCTAAATTCTGGTTTCTCTCCACCCTACACACTAGCACAACAACAACAAAAAAAAGCTAAATAAGTAAATATTTGGCATCATCCAAATCTCACCCTTTTTCTTCCTTGGAATTGTGCTATGATCCATTTCAATTCTGATTTTCTAATATTATCATCTCTGGAGCCTCATCAGAGAATAGGGAAAAGAAGAAAGTTCTGGTTAGAGAACAGTGGAGAACTACAAGTTCACAAAGGCAGTTCCAGTCCTCTCAACAGACTATCTTCCTGAGAAAAAGACAAAAAATGTTGCAATTTCTTCTATAGTTTATACCAAAGCTATCCAGGGCATCTATTTAGATTGACTGTTTGGCTGTGTGGTTGTTATAAGTAGACTACAGGGTTTCACTGACAACTGTAAACACCATGATATACCATAGGACCTCTTTTGTCTGCTGCTTCTTGGGTCATGTATCATTTCTAACCCATCAGTCTCCTTCCAGCAATTAACATTGAGCAAGTTTTTTTTTTAACATCTTTTGTACGTCAGGAAATGTGCTGGCATTGAAGGTATGTGAATATAATAAACCAGGTACCATCTCCATGAAGCTAAAATCCGAATCTGGCACAAGAAGAAACAAATGAAGCTAACAATGTGATAGAAAGAATCTGAGGAAATTTAAAAAGTAATATGATTGGGGCACGTGGGTGCCTCAGTCCTTAAGCATCTGCCTTCAGCTCAGATCATGATCCCAAGGTCCTGGGATGGAGCCCTGCAATGGGCTCCCTGATTGGCAGAAAGCTTGCTTCTCCTTCTCCCACTCCCACTGCTTGTGTTCCCTCTCTCACTGTATCTCTCTCTGTCAAATAAATAAATAAAATCTTGGGGCACTTGTGTGGCTCAGGCATTTGGCATCTGCCTTCAGCTCAGGTCACGATCCCAGGGTCCTGGGATCAAGCCCCGCATCGGGCACCCTACTTGGCAGGGAGCCTGCTTCTCCTTCTCTCACTCCCCCTGCTTGCATTCCCTCTCTTGCTGTGTCTCTTTCTGTCAAATAAATAAATAAAATCCAAATAAATAAATAAATAAAGTAATATGATAGTGCCTGAGTAACTTCCACAGGTGGTTTAATTTCAGTAAAAGGGTTGAGGAAAATCTTTCTGAGAAGATAATATTTGAGCTAATCCCTAAAAGGTTAGGAAGTTGATGTTTATGGTTTGTAAAAAGTACAGTATTGTGACATGAAATGGAAGTAGGAGATAGAGGCAGCGTTGATCATGTAAAGCTTTAAAGTCTGTTGAAGGAGGTTTTGATTTTGTTAGTGCAACAGAAAGCCACTGAAGGCATTATGGAAGGACTGACCTTTTTATAATCTCAAAATACAAAAATAGATGAGACCACAGTGATTATTTTGTTTAAATATTTTATTATATAAAGAGATAAGGACAGTAAAGCCTACAGAGATAAAATGACTAAATGAGTAAGTCAATAGCAAAGCTGAGCCTAAACTTGGGTCTCTGAGCTCTAGAGAAAGGCAAAAAAAGGTAAATGTCAGGAAAAGGAAAGAGGAGATATTTTTAGATCATTATATAAGAGTGAAAAGTAACCATGGGATAAGTAAGTTTTAGGTAATTTCTTCTAAATGAAGAAAATGTTCAGGCAAAGCAATAGCCAAAAAGATCGATCTGAAGGTCGGAAAAACTGTAGCACCTTTTCTTTGGCAAAGGCAACATGGACATTTGTGTATTTTTAGGTCATTATGCTCCAAAAAAAAAAAATCCTAATTTCCCCTAGTAATCCTACTATGATTGTAATTGATAAACACTGTGCTATCTATATATGTTTTCAGCCATACCATCTCTTATGATTCTGCTTCCAATATTTGCTACCTACTATATATAACTCAACAGTGACATTAAATAAAATTCTGAAAGTTTTCTTTAATTTCTTAAACTTAATTAATCTCAAACATGTTTCCAAATGCCATAATAAATTTGTAACAATAACCATTAGTGGTTAATGTTTGTTGACAGCTATCACTTAGTGCTTAAGAAAGTATATTTTTAAATCATTGATTATTTCACATATTCTGAAGAGAATATTTAATTTAGCAGAAATGTATTTATTTATAAATGTATTTATTTTCCTAAAGTGCTTTATGCTTTCAGCATGTTGTACAATCCTGGTCATTAGTTATTTCTCAAATAATACTTATAATATACTTTATAGTACTTTAGCACACTACATATATTTTTTTCAAGTGAACTTTTTTTAAAAATTTAAGTATAATCAACATAGAGTGTTATATTAGTTACAGGTGTACAATATAGTGATTCAACACTCCATACATCACCAGGTGCTCATCAAAGACCACTCCCTAATCTCCATGACCTATTTCACCCATCCCCCCACCATCCCCTCTCTGGAGGAGCTTGTTCTCTATAGTTAAGAGTCTATTTCTTGGTTTGTCCCTCTCCCTTTTTTCCCTTAGCTCATTTGTTTTGTTTCTCATTTGTATGAATGAAATCACATGGTATCTGTCTTTCTCTGACTGGCTTATTTGGCTTATTTTGCATAATACTCTCTAGCCAAATCCATGCCATTGCAAATGGCAAGATTTCACTCTATTTTACGGTAATATTCCTCTGTGTGTGTGTGTGTGTGTGTGTGCACATACACATATATTTAGATTTTTATATACATGTATGATTGTATCTGTGGGATAATTTCCCAGAATTGTCATTACTGGGGTCATCGTATAAACTACTTGTTTCTAAGTTTACAGCATATATTTCATAATGATTTAATAGTCACTTTGCTGTTTAACTGATATTTAAGGTGTCACAAGAATTGCTTTGTCTTCTATAATCAGTATTGTACTTCCTTCTGGTTTCTTATTAAACAACAAGCAGTAAGCAATAACTACTATCTTAATTGGTTATGAGTTGATTGCACAGCCTGCAGAATGTGTATAAATAAAGGTTAAGACAGACCAGAGGAGCCATGGCATGACTGGCTCATTGTCTTATTGGCATAAACTTAATCACATATATGAAGTGTACATACTCCCATTTAGATGTTCCATCAGCCTAGAAATAAAACACAATGACTTGTCTAGAAAATTGGAATAATAATTGCCTATTTCTCAGATTACTCCCAAAGAAAGGATGTGTGAAAAGTTGTGGATCATTTCTGCACATAAGTGTAGGAAACTTGCTTTTTCTAGGATGTTATGGCAACACTTATGGACCAAACGTTGTTACTATCTGTCTCTGTTGATGTGTCATATTGCACAGCTCTGATGCACTACCGTTTTAATTTGTGGCTATACATTTCGATATTCTATCCATTCAAAAATCTGTGATAGAATAAAACTTTTTACTTTAACTGACTTTAGGTAGAATTGAGGTACACTGAAAGATATGTCAATTTTGTTATGGGCAGTATATAGTCTTTTTATGAAAAACCACAAACCAACAGAGTTTAAATAATCAATAATTAATATAAATAAATATTGTGATAGTACTGAACATCTCTTCTGGCTCAGAAAATGTTCACTGAATCCAAATCTTAAATCAGTTATGAAATCCAGACAAATGATTTGAGAATAAAGGCTTGAGCAGTCTTTATTCTGAAAGCTAAAAAAAAAAAAAAAGAATTGAGATTTCCTCTTTCAAGATTTCCCACTTCCATCAATGAATTTGATGTCCAAGGTAGAACTTAGGAAGGTAAGAATAATGCTGAGGTAGTTCCCCAAATTAAAACAATATATAGAACAGTTATTTCTCAGAACAGTTGCACATCATTGCTATAATTCTGACAGATACTTTATTTCCATCCTAAAGCTATCATCCTAAATGAATGAATGAATGAATGAATGGCATTTCTAGGGTAGTCAGTTGGAAGACTAATTACCCCAATCAACCTCCTAACTAAAAAATAATATCTTTGGGGAGCCTGGGTAGCTCAATTAGTTAAGCATCCAACTGGTGATTTAGGCTCAGGTGATGATCTGAGGGTCATGAATTCAAGCCCTACATCAAGCTCCACGCTCAGCAGAGAGTCTGCTTGAGGTTCTCTCCCTCTGGCGCTCCCCCCACTCACACTCACTCATTCACTCTCACTCTCAAATAAATAAATAAATCTTTTTAAAAATAAATAAAAAATTAAAAAGAACATCTTTTTTAAGTGCATTGGTGAGTTGATATAAAAGAAAGAATTCTGTAGAAGTAAAACAGTGAAACCTGGGATTTAGGTTAATGTCAAAGTTAACCTCATCCTGTGATTTCTACTGGATCATAGAAACCATAAGCTTTTGCCTTGTTAGCTGTATTAACATGGAAGGAGGACAGGAGATAAAGCCAGGATGCCAAAAGTATAAAATATGACAAGAAACCCATCATAAAGATGGGCCCAAAGGTGTGTAAGTACATGGATAAGAAAATCAAGCCAAAACTAAACTAAAAAACTACATTTAGAAAGGACAGAAACAAAACAAAACAAAATAAAACAAAAAACAACTTACTAGGGGCACCTGGGTGGCTCAGTGGGTTAAAGCCTCTACCTTCGGCTGGGGTTATGATCTCAGGGTCCTGGGATAGAGCCCCACGTCCGGCTCTCTGCTCGGCAGGGAGCCTGCTTCCTCCTCTCTGCCTGCCTCTCTGCCTACTTGTGATCTCTGTCTGTCAAATAAATAAACAAAATCCTTTAAAAAAAAACAACTTACTAATCTTGAACCTGATACTGGGTGGAATGGAAAAAAAAATCACCCCTGAAAACTCATGCATAACCATGAGCTGGTTACCTCAAGAATTTGTAGTCTAAACTCATATTACCTGAAAGGCCAAAAATATGTTGAGCAGAGAATGCAATTTAAAGTGACTCGGAGATCCCCATTAAAGATGGCAGAGTACAAAGACCTTGAGCTCACCTTATCCTACAGATACATTAATGCTACAATTATTTATAGAGCAAGTCTAAAAAGGACATGAAGACTGGTAAAACAGCTTTTCCACACCCCAAAGTATATAGAAAAAACACATCAAGAAGGGTAAGAGGCAGCGAGAAGTAGTCTGATTGGGACCCATTCCCAAGTACAGTGAACCACACGTGGAAGAAAAATCATAGTGGGGAAGTCATCCCTAGGAGCAAGAGGTTTAAATTCAACATCAGGCAGCTCCTGCTTGGGGACCTGCACTGGGGAGATGACCTCCCATAATGTCTGGTTTTAAAAATCAGTGGGGCATAACTTCAGGAGAACCAAAGGCTATAGGAGACCAAGACTCTGCTCTTAACAGACCCCCACACTCTCACTCCAAGACTAGCACACAGGCAGAAGTTTGAAAAGCATCTGGGCTAAACCTATAGTAGATTTATTGACTAATTTTGTGGCAAGTGCTGAAGGGGCAGGAATCAGTCGGAACTTTCTCTGGGAACAGAAGCACTGGCAGGGGGCACCTGGGTGGCTCAGTGGGTTGAGCCTCTGCCTTCGGCTCAGGTCATGATCTTAGGGTCCTGGGATCGAGCCCCACATCGGGCTCTCTGTTCAGCGGGGATCCTGCTTCACCCCCCTCTCTCTGCTTGCCTCTCTGCCTACTTGTGATCTCTCTCTGTGTCAAATAAATTTTAAAAAATCTTAAAAAAAAAAAAAGCACTGGGGCACCTGGGTGGCTCAGTGGGTTAAAGCCTCTGCCTTCGACTCGGGTCATGATCCCGGGGTCCTGGGATCGAGCCCCACATCGGGCTCTCTGCTTAGAGGAGAGCCTGCTTCTCCCCCTCTCTCTCTGCCTGCCTCTCTGCCTATTTGTGATCTCTGTCAAATAAATAAATAAAATCTTTAAAAAAAAAAAAAAGCACCGGCAGGTACCATTTTTCTTAACCCCTTTTGCCTAACTGGACTGACTCTAACAGGCGTTAGATTTGACATTCTCCATCTACCCTGATAGCCCCCAATTGTCCCATCAAAGCATTCCCCTACTGATTATCCACCCTATACATTTGCCCTGGCAGGCATACCTCCAAAGGAGCTCCCACCTCATCATACATGGTGGGCATATATGGCTGGGACTACCACCTCTCCAAAGTTGCTGCTATATCACCACACCCTGCAGGTATCCTCAGCTAGCAATGGTACCTCTCCAAAGAGGATTCTGGTGAAGTTGGGTAGAAGGAGAGCCCACCCACTAGGATATTTGCAACAGTGGCAACCAGCCCTTATGGTCAGCCATACTGGAGGCTAGACCCATGAACAAGTGAGCCTGCAGCCGCCACAAATAGGCCTCTCAGCCAGCTGCATTAGGCAGTCAGATCCACTGAGTAGCACACCTACACCAGCTGCATCCCACCACAACAGGAAGGCACACACAGACCACACAAGGGACACCACTGGAGGTCCTGGTTCTAGTGAGAAGGGGGAATGATGCTTCTGAACATAAAGGACACATTCTGAATAAGACCACTGTTTCAAGACTAGGAGATGAATCTGATCAACCTAATACATAGAAACAAACAAAGAGAGTTGGGCTAAATGAAGAGACAGAGGAATATCTCTAAATGAAAGATCAAGACAAAACCTCAGGAAAAAAAAAAAACAAAACGAAGATAAGCAATCTACCTAACAAAGAATTCAAAGTAGTGTTCATAAAGATGCTCATCAAATTCAGAAGAATGAAAGAACAGAGTGAGAACTTCAACAAAGAGGAAGAATATATAAAAAAGCAAAATAGAAGAATACAATAACTGAAATCAAAATTACATGAGATGGAATCAACAGTGGATTAGAGGATGCAAAAGAATGGATCAGTGATCTAAAAGACAGGGTAGTGGAAATCACCCAAGCTGAACAGCAAAAGAAAAACAATTTTAAAAATGAGAATAGTATAAGGGACCTCTAGGACAAAATCAAGTGTACTAACATTTGTATTATAAGTATTTCATGAGAAAAGAGAGAAAAGAGGGCAGAAAACTCACTTGAAGAAATAGTAGCTAAAATCTTTCTTAACCTGGGGAAGGAAACAGAAACAGACATCCAGGTCCAGGAAGCACATAAAGCCCCACACAAGGTAAACCCAAAAAGGTAAACACTAAGACATTTAATAATTAAAATGTCAAAAATTAAAGATAAAGGCAGAATCTTAAAAGTAGCAAGAGAAAATGACTACCTATATACAAGGGAACACATATAATATTATAAGTTAATTTTTCAAGAGAAATTCTACAAACCAGAAGGGAAAGGCATGATATATTCAAAGTACTGAATAAAAAAGAAAAACTACAACCATGAATACTCTATTAAGAAAAATTACCATTCAGAATTGAAGGAGAGATAAGAAGATTCAGCAAGAAAATAAGAGAGAGGACTCAAATAAATGAAATGTAAAGTGAAAGAGAATATTTACAATTGACACCATTGAAATACAAAGTATTATAATGACTACTACGGACAATTATATGCCAACAGATTGGACAACCTAGAAGAAAAGGATAAATACCTATAAACATACAATCTTCCAAGACTGCATCAGGAAGAAATACAAAATCTGAAAAGACCTATTACTGGTAATGAAGATAAATAAGTAATCAGAAACCTCACAATAAACAAAAGTAGATGACCAGACAGCTTCATTGGTAAATTTTATCAAATATTCAAAGAAAATTTATTTCAAAGAAAATTTAATAGCTGTCCTTCTCAAGCTCTTCCAAAATACTGAAGAGAAGAGAATGATTCAAAGCTCATTTTACAAGGCCAGCATTACCCTGATACCAAACCCAGACAAGGACATCAATCCCTGATGAACATGGATGCAAAACTCATTGACAAAATATTAGTAAACAGAATTCAACAATACATTAAAATGGGCCATAATCAAGTGGGATTTATTCCAGAGGTGCAAAAATGATTCAACATCCACAAATGAATAAACATGATACACCACATTAACAAAATAAATGATAAAAATCTTATGATCATTTCAAGAGATGCAAAAAAAAAAATCATCTGAAAGTATTCAACATCCATTTATGATAAAAACTCTCAACAACTGGGTATATAGATAATATACTTCAACATAATAAAGGTCACATATAACAAACCCACAGCTAATACCACAGAGAAGCTAAAAAGTTTTCCAGAAGTTTGTCTCTGAGATCAAGAACAAGACAAGAATGCCAACTCTTGCTAACTTTATTCAACATAGTACTAGAAGTCCTAGCCACAGCAGTCAAACAAGAAAAAAAAAGGCATCCAAGTTGGTAAGAAAGAAGGAAAACTGTCAGTATTTCCAGATGACATGATACTAATACATAGAAAATACTGGGGGGGACTCATTGGCTCAGGTCATGATCCCAAGATCCTGGGATCAAGCCCCACTTGTCCCTCTCCCTCTGCGCCTCCTCCCCACTCATGCGTGCACTCTCTCTGTCAAATAAATAAATAGAATTTTTTTTTTAAAAACCCTAAAGGTCTACCAAAAAACTATTAGAATAAATTAACTCAGTAAAGTTATAAAACACTAAATTCATATACAGAAATCTGTTGCATTTCTATGCACTAATAATGAACTGTCAGAAAGAGAAATTAAGAAAACAAACCCATTTACAAGTGCTTTGAAAAGAATAAAATATCCAGCAATAAATTTATTCAAGGAGTTGAAACCCCTATATTCTAAAAACTATAAGAAAATGATGAAAGGAATTGAAGATGACACAAATAAATGGAAAGAGATACCATGATCATACACTGGAAAAATATTGTGAAAATGTCCATACTACTGAAAGCAATCTACATATTCAATGCATCTCTATCAAAATTCCAATGTCACTTTTCACAGAACTATAACAAATAATATTAAAACTTGTATGGAACCCACAAAATACCTTGAATGCCTAAGTTTTGTGGAAGAAGAACAAAACTAGACATGTCACATTGCCAGATTTCAAACTACACTACAAAGCTATAATAAACAAGACAGTATGGTATTGGCCCAAAAAGAGACACATATGTCAATGAAACAAAAGAGAAAGCCCAGAAATAAATTCATATTTATATGTTCAGTTAATCTATAGCAAAGGAGGCAAGAATATAAAATGGGAAATGGACAGTCTCTTAAATAAATGATATTGGAAAAACTGGACAGCTACCTGTAAAACACTGGAACTGGACCACTTTCTTATACCACACATAAAAATTAACTCAAAATGAATTAAAAACCTTTAACCAACCTTGTTGCAGCGGTGTGAATGAGCAGTGGTTCAGAGTTTATGGTAAATCACCATAGTCAGCACTCCAAGCAAGGGAACCACTTCACCCTGTATGACCCTAGGTATCCTCAGGCTGCCTTCTCCTGAGGCTCAGCTTTGTTCCCCAAATGGGCCACTGCTCAGCTCCCCAGGGCCTGAACCTGGCTATGTAGTGAACTTCCACTACCTTAGAATCTGTGTTCTGCTGTCTGCAGAAGACTGGTGGTAATGTAACTCTCTCCTTCTCCCTATGCTCAACAATTTTTTAAATATTTCTTTGAAGATTTTATTTATTTATTTGCCGGAGAGAGAGAGAGCACAAGCAGGGGGAGCAGCAGATGGAGCGGGAGAAGCAGGCTCTCCACTGAGCAGGGAGCCCAATGCAGGGCTCAATCCCAGGACCCTGGGATCATGACCTGACCTGAAAGCAGACACTTAACTGAGTGAGCCACCCAGGTACCCTGCCTCTGTCAATGGTTGTGAGCAATAGTTTTCTTGTGCAGTGCCCTCTGCATGTTTTCACTATTTTTTTCCTTTTTTTCCCCACACTTTTTCTCTGCCCCCCCCACTCTCACTACTCCCTCTTTAGTCAGGGCTCCCTCTCATGTGGAACGCCCACCACTCTTTGTTCCCATGGATCAACTCTCCAGTTTCTACTTTCCATGGGTCACTTTTCTCGTTTAATAAATATGCAGCTTCATTCTCTAAGAATTTGGATTGATTTGGTGGGTGATAAGAATGATTTGATATTTATTTCACTTTTCAAGTGAGGGGGCAGGCTTAGGGTCACCCTACTCCTCCACCACCTTACCTCTCCTGGATCAAGAACCTCATGTTTAAGTTCATACCTGTACAAAACTGAACTCAAAATGTGTGATGGTTCTAAATACAAAATATAAAAAATAAATATTTTTAGAAAAAAAAAACTTCAGAGAAAATCTTAGGAATTTAGGGCTAAGTACAATATTCTTAGTCTTGATACCAAGAGCACAATACACAAAAGGATAATTGAAGAATTGAACTTCATGAATATTAAAAACTTCGGGTCTGTGAAAGAAAACATGAAGAGAATGAAAAGACAAATGTATGGACTCTGAGAATGTCAT
This sequence comes from Martes martes, assembly GCF_963455335.1. NCBI lineage: Eukaryota > Metazoa > Chordata > Mammalia > Carnivora > Mustelidae > Martes > Martes martes. The sequence goes on from NC_137897.1 coordinate 16,007,789, forward strand.
GCAAAACATATGTCCAACAAAGGACTAATATCGAGAATGTATAAAGAACTCTCAAAAAAACCCTTTTACTTAAAAGCCAAAGGTATGAAAACAAACAATACAAATGGAATATGAGCAAACAGATAAATAAGTCAGAGTAAATCTTAAGTACTCTTATCATCACTACCACAAAAACAAAATAGTAATTATGTAAGATGATGGGTGTATTAACTAACCTTACTGTGGTAATTATTTTTCAGTACATACATTTTTCAAATCATCATGTTGTAAACCTTAAATTTACACAATATTAGACATTAATTACATCTCAACAAAGCTGGGGAAAATCAATGTAAATTGACTGTACTGACAAACTAAAGAATAAAAGCAATATATCATCTCAGCAAATGCAAAAAATGGACAAAATTTAATATCTTTTAATAATAAAAAAAAATCTCAGCACTTGGGGAATAAAAGACAACTCTGTTTATTTGAGGGAGTTACTCACAACTAACATGCTCAATGATGAAAGACTAATGTTTCTCCATAAGATAAAGAATAAGGCAAGGGCACTTGTTCTCCTTACTCTTATTCAACAACATCCTAGAAATCTTATCCAATACAGTACATGAAGAAAAAGAACAAGATGTCCAGACTGGAAAGAAACAAATCTAACACTATGGTGAAATAATAGGGTGTCTATATAGGAAGCCTTAAGGACTTTATTAAGAAGCTCCTAGACCTAATAAGTGACTTTACCAAAGTTGCAGGATACAAGGTCAATATAAAAAAATCACTTATAGAGGAGGAGGGATGATGGTAGAAGAGTAGGGAACCCTCGTTTCATCTGGTACCTTGAATTTAGTTAGATAGTTATCTAATCATGCTGAATACCAGTGAATTCAACCTAAGATCTAAGTAAAGAATTGTCGCAATTCTACAAATAGAAAATCAACCACTTTTTGCAAGGTAGGAGGTGCAGAGAAATAAATTTGAGGGGATATATCAGAAGATAAACCATGGGCAGAGGATTTGAGAGATCAGTGATACCATAAATATATATATATATATATAGGCATATTACCCAGCCATCAGAAAGGATGAATAATTACCATTTCCACTGATGTGGGTGGAACTGGAGGGTATTACATTGAGCGTAATAAGTCAATCAGAGAAAGACAATTATCATATGCTTTCACTCATATGTAGAATAGAAGGAACAGTGTAGAGGATCATAGGGAAAGGGAGGGAAGCTGAATGGGATGTCATTATAGAGGGAGACAAATCATTAGAGCTCTTAGTGACAGGAAACAAACTGAGGGTTCTGGAGGGGAGGTTGGTGGGGGCATGGGGTAATTGGGTGATGGGCATTAATGAGGGTATGTGAAGTGGCAAGCACTGGGTATTATATGCAACTGATGAATTATTGAACTCTACATCTGAAACTAATGATGTACTATATGTTGGCTATGAATTTAAATTAAAGAACCACTTACATTGTTATAGACTAGCAATGAACAAAATACATCTAATTTAACAAAATACATGCAAAATCTGTATGAAGAAAATCAAACACTGATGAAAGAAATCAAGAACACCTTATAATTGGGTTCTATACCCACTCCCAATGTGTGTAAGAGTTTTTCCACACCATCAAGCAATTCTTAGGACACCAGCTGGTGTTCTGTAATTCAATTCCATTCTGACACTACTACCCAAAGACAGCATGAGATCTCACAGATTAAGAGTTCTGCTTCACAAGACTCTTTTCCCACTTTGGTGGCAGTTGCTAGTCCAGGTTATCACCCGTGCTTCTAACCACATGGCTATAAATATTAGGTTCCAACTACTTCTTCTTCAGATTTCATTAGTTTGCTAGAACAGCTCACAAAACTCAGAGAAACATTTTATTTATCAGATTACCTCTTTATTATAACGGGATATAATTCAGGAATAGCCAGATGGAAGAGATGTACAGGGCAGGTTAGAGGAAAGGACATGGAGCTTCCATGCCCTCCCTGACCATGCCAGCCTCCCCAAATCTCTACATGTCACCAACCCAGCAGCTCTTCAACCCTGTCCTTTTGGGAGTTTATGGAGGCTCCACTACAAGGGCATGATTGATTAAATCATTGGCCATTGCTGACTGAACTCAATCTGTGGCTTCTTTTCCCTCCAGGTGTTGGAGTGGTAGTGGGTAGGACAGAAAGTTTCAACCCTCAAATCACATGGTTGGTTCCTCTGCTGACCAGCTGCCATACTTAGTTGGCCTAGGGGTGTTCTCAAAGTTGCCTCATTAACATAACAAAAGACACTTTTAGTACTTTCCCCACTTGGAAAATTTCAAGGGTTCTAACTCTCTGTGGCATAAATGGAGAATGAAGACCAAATATATTTTTCTTATTATAAATAATTACAACATCACACCTAAATAAACGGAAACATACAACATGTTCATAAATCGGAAGACTTGATAGTGTTAAGATGTCAATTCTTTCCTAACTGATCTGTAGATTCAACAAAATCCCCCATGAAAATATGGGCAGTTAGTTTGTAGACATCAATAAGATGATTCTAAAATTTATATTGAAAGGCATAGTAACTAGAATAGCCAAAAACAGTTTTGGGATAAAAGAACAATGTTGGAAGACACTACTACCTGATTTCAAGACTTACTATAAAAGCTAATGAAGATAATATGATATTGGTAAAAAGACATAAAAATCACTGAAACTGAATAGAATCCAGAATTCAACCCTCACAAGTACAACCAAGTGATTTTTGACAAAGGTGTAAAAACATTCAATTGAGGATGGATAATTCTTTCAACAAATGATATTCAAACAATTAGACATACATATGCTAAAACACAGATTTTGACCTAAGTATCACACCTTATGGGAAAATAAACTCAAACTGTATCATAAACTTAAAGGTAAAACTTAGAGCTATATAATTTCTAAAAGAAAACTAAAGAAAAAAATCTTTGTGACTTTGGATTAGGCAAAGTTCTTAGATACGACAATCAAAAGTACAATTCACAAAACAAATGGAGCTACTATCATCTCTTTATTTTCTCATATAAATTTCTGAAAAGCCTAAACTCAACTCTACGTCATCACCTAATATTTATCAATGAAGCTAACACAGTCAACTTTCTGTCTTTATCCCCACTGAAAATTCTCTCATTATTTTATAGAAAAACTGCTAACTATTTTTCAGTCCCTACCACTTGGGCCTCTTTGTGTTTGACATTTTAGAAAGTTCCTCTTTGAAATTCTTCTCTTGTTGTCTTTCATGATACTATTCCTCTTAACACTTTCTCTGTTCATACTTCAACTCTATTCTCATAGTTTCAACTGCCAAAGCATCATGGAGGGATACTTACATACCTAACTGTCTGATACACAGCTCCAATCAGAATGCCCCAGCATTATCTCAAAATTGCCATGTATATTTACATTCTTATCCTTTTCCCAAACCTTCTCCTTTTTTTTTTTTTTTCATTCTGTAACTCCATTGCAAGCAGTACAATCACTTATTTGCCCTAGTTAGAAACCTGTGAGTCTCTCCAACACAGCTCACATTCCATCAATCATCAAACCCTGGTAAATATTTCTGGAACTCCTCCTCTTTCTTTCCAAATTCAAGCCCTCACAATCTTTCACCTATATTATTGTAATACTGCTTTCCCTATCTTCAATAGTATACTCTTCAAATTCATCCTCATCCCAATCAAATGATATATCTAAAATGCAAACTCAAACCTGTCACTGCATTGCATAAAACTTTCTGAGGACTTCCTTTACTTCCAAATTCCATAAGGAAAATTTGGTCCTCTGTTATCTAGCTACTGATGTGAAATGTTGGGGTCTAGAAGTGAAATGTCAAGAAAGAATTCTTGAAATGACTTTGGTGCCAGAAAGGTAGTTTTATTAAAGCACAGGACAGGACCCATGGGCAGAAAGAGCTGCATTGGGGTTATGAGGAATGACTGATTGCATACTTTTACCTTGGGAAGGGGTCAGGGATAGCATAAGTCTCTAAGGAATTTGGAAGTAAGGTTTTCAGGACTTTGAGGAGCTGTTAAGATAAGGTCATTTACTACTGTCCAGTAAAACCTCAGTCATGAGACCCTGCAGACATATATCCATGGGCCATATGTTTGGAGGATGATTGCTAACATATATCTTGGGGAGGTTAAGATAAAGGAAGTTTCCAAAGGGATTTTTATATGTTAAAGAAGACTTACAGGATCCTGGAGCCTGGGCTAATGTCAAGCTAAAGTTGACTTTTACCCCTAGCAAAGTATTAACATTGAGGCATTGAGTTTCTAGAGGAAGGTCACTCTGCCTACTTATTAGTGGGCTGCAAGTTGCAGGGAAATTTAATTTTTTTCCACAAGTCTTTTGCCCTTCTTCTCTATATCAGCTACTGCTTGCCTTTTCTGCCATGTTCTGTCACTCCTTTCTTCACTATGCCTCTGACAAATCAATGTTTACATTTCCTCCTACATACCATGTACTTTCTGCTTTTAAGGTTTTTGCTTCAACCATCTTTTCTGCCTAACTACTTCCTACTCATTCTCTTAGACTCAGCTTAGAAAACCTTTCCTGAGGCCTCTGGGCTGGAATAGGTGCCTGTCCTCTGCTGTCTCATAATACCCTGCCATATAACTCTTTCACTGTAGGAATCTCTTTGATCAACTAGACTGTGTAGTATTTTCATATTTGGGTTTATTTCTCATTCATCTTTGTATCCACAACATTTAGCACACAACCTGCTATTCAATAAATGTTTATCAAATGAACTAAATGAGTGGTTGTTGGGTTTACTCATGTGAAGCTGAATTCATCAACATAATTGACCCCTTAACAACTTTACTTATTCTATGATAGGTCACATTTCTTGTAAATTAAGGAATAAAAAGCATGACATACTGGTTCTGAAACTAAGCTTGTGAAAAACCACCATTCCAAATAACAACAAATGGAAGAACTCAATTAAGAAAGTACTTTCACCTTCTGTATTTTTCCATGAACTTGGTTTTTAACAACCTGGTCAAATAACTGATATTGCTCTAAAGCTTAGATATTCCTCTATACAAAACAACATTTACTAAGTATATAATCTAGGAACTGAGAATACAAAGATAAATAAGATTAATTCTCAAAGGGACTCATAACTTTCCTGAGTACTAAAGAGAAATGAGCAAATAATTGGGAAGAGTGTCTTATTTTGGCTATAGGGTAAGGAGGGAGAGTTGATGGATTTTTTTTTTTTTTTGGTGGGGGGTATGCCTGTTTAGCATGAATTTGTTTCTGGCCTACAGATTCATCATAATAAAACAATTCATCCGTCAGGAGGAAAACAGCCAGAGATTATGCATACGTAAGAATAAATTGTAAACAGCTACTGGGAAAACAAAAACAAATTTAAAAAAACTTAAAAGCACAAGCCAAAAATGAAATCAAATAACAAAAAACCAAAACTGACCTCAGAGTGAATGTCTTATAGATAGTGAGGCAGTAATATCACTTTCTAGATGAAGGACAGTTCCAGATTCATCAGTGGTTGTGATGGTGAAGAAGTGCTTGTTTTACTAATAAAGGCTCTGAATTAAACTGCTAATATTAGAGACTCTGCTTTGGACTTTCATGGGGCATGAATTATTTCCCAGGGTTGAAACAGTGATCACAAATTCTATGTGGAAGAAATATAGAAGATGGATAATTATTACACTCTTTTTCTAAAAGATAATTATTCAGCTCTGTCACTAGGAATCACATTTCTCTTTCAATTAGGTCAAGTTGTCTTTGCAGAGCAACCAAAACACACGGTTCATTCATTTTGCCAATGAACTTGCAGAATGATTGCATGATCTTTTCATTTTCTATTCCTCCATTTTAATTTGAAAAAAAACAAATTTGTTATTTATCAGACAATTCTCTATGATAAGGTGATTTCTTTAAACAATATCATTTGGCAAAGTTAAGCAATCTGTCTTCGTCAAACAAGCAACTTAATTTGCTATCTGATTTTTTCTGTTGTTGTCATATCAAGCAACCATCTGGGACTTAAAAAAAAAATAATCCCAAATAAAATTACCAGGATTTTACTCTTGCCACTTTTATTTAACATAGTACCAGAAGTCCTGGCCACAGAAATCAGACAACAAAAAGAAAAGACATCCAAATTGGTTAGTAAGAAATAAAATTGTCACTATTTGCAGGTGACATGATACTATAGTACAAAACCTGAAAAGACTCCACTAAAAATTATCAGAACTAGTAAATGAAACCAGTAAATTCATAAGGTACAAAATTAATGTGTAAGAATCCATTGCATTTCTATACACTAATAAAGAAGTAGAAGAAAGAGAAATTAAGAAAACAATCTCATTTAAAATTGCACCAAAAATAATAAACCTAGGAATAAACTTAATCACAGAAGTGAAAGACCTGTGCTCTGAAAAATGTAAAACATCAATGAAAGAAACTGAAGACATCACAAAGAAATTTAAAGACATTTCATGCTCATAGATTGGAAGAACAAATATTACTAAACTGTCTATACAACCCAAAACAATCTACACATTTAATGCAATCCCTTTCAAAACACCAATAGTATTTTTCACAGAACTAGAACAAATAATCTTAAATGTTATATGGAACCACAAAAGACCCCAGAGTCGAAGCAATTTTGAAAAGGAAAAGCAGAGCTGGAGATACCACAATTCCAGACTTCAAGTTATGTCACAAAGCTGTAGTAATCAAAGCAGTATACTCCTGGCACAAAAATAGACACATAGATCAATAGAAAAGAAGAAAACACCAGAAATAAACCCACTATTATATGGTCAATTAATCTTTGACAAAGCAGGAAAGAATATCTGGTATCTGGTGGGAGAAAGTCTCTTCAACAAATAGCGCTGGGAAAACTGGATGGCTACATGCAAAAGAATGAAACTGGACCACTTTCTCACACCATACACAAAAATGAACTCAAAATGAATCGATATGTGAGACAGGAGTGCACAGGCAGTAATGTCTCTGACATCAGCCACAGCAACGTTTTTCTCAATATGTGTGGCAAAGGAAACAAAAGCTAAAACAAACTATTGGGACTACATCATAATAAGAAGCTTCTGCACAGTGAAGGAAATGACCAACAAAACTAAAAGACAATTCACTGAAGGGAGAAGATATTTGCAAATGACCTATCTGATAAAAGGTTAGTACCCAATATATGTAAAGAACTTATACAAGTTAACACCCCCAAAATCAAATAATCCAATTAAAAATGTGTAGAAGACATGAACAGACATTTTTCCAACTATATTGGAATTAAAAATTTTAAAAACTATCAGGATTTTAAAATAACCTATCTCTATTCTACAAAGCTATGTGTAAGATTTTTAAGAAATTTCTTTTTAAAGGGGCATTTTTAGGAAATGGAACAAAGTTTAGTTCAGTAACCACCAGCTTCCCTACTTTGTATGTGAAAAAAGTCAGCATTTAAATCCCTGATTGATACTCACATCCAAATACCCATGCTAATATATTAGAGTGAGACATATTCCTCTCTCACCTACCCTCTAAATCAACTGTCTCCTCACCACTTGTCTTAATAACTACTTCTCATTTACTTTTTTCCAAGTGTTCATAATTTCTTACAAGAAAAATTTGGGAAATCATACATAGAAAAAAATATTTTAGGGGCTCAGTCAGTAGAACACATTACTCTTGATCTCAGGGTTGTGAGTTCTAGCCCCATGTTGGGTGTAAAGATTATTTAAAAATAAAACCTTAAAAGCTTTTTAAAAATAATTTAAAAATAAATAATATATTCAGATGGTACAAAATATAAACAGTACTGAAAAATATATGTTGAAAAGCAAATCTTTCTCAAACTCTTCACCAGCCATCTAGTTCCCTTCCTCAGGGATAATTCCCATTATTTGTTATCTGTTTCCTGCCAGAGAAATGCATGTATGAGCATACAAGTGGAAAAATACTTCATGGAATTTTAGAGCTAAGCCTCAGAAAGAGTAAATATTTTGTTACAGCATCTTTTCCCATCTCTTTTTTATTACTCAACTGTATATAGAGCATTCCTTCCATGAGATTACCAAGGCAAATAGAGTAGTCTTACTCACCTGTTTAATGTTATTGAATATATATTTTGTCATTATATGAAAGATTTATTCAGTTAACATTGGGAGAACTTAGATAAAACTAAATGTCCAGCAGTGTTTGAGGGGGTCAAATAATTTAAGATAGTTATTTCTCCACTCCATGATAGACGTAATGATGACACAAGACTGCATATATGATGTCATCTCTTATTTCTATTTCTGCTGCTATTATTCTATTTCAGGTCATTATTACCCCTCATTTTAGGTAAGGTATCCTAACAGCCCACTCTTTCTCCATCTTTCTTCCATAAATTCCCTATACACTACAGTTAAGTTATCCTTATAAATCCACAGCTTAATCATCTTTCATTATAAACCTACTCCTAAATTCCAATGGCTCCCACTGTCTACCACTGTCAAGTTTAAATTCTTCTGTACAGCAAGCATCTTCCAACTTGACTTCAAATTACTTTTCTACTGTTATCTTCAAACTCAAGAGCCTACTTCCTTCAAATCAAACTACTGACATTTCTATCAAACAAAAGTTGGAAAGGTCCAGTATTATATAAGAAAATACTGATTTTTTAAGAATGTTAATGTCTCTCATCAACAAAGTATATTTCCTTACAATTTATAGTTTAATTTTTTTGTATTCAACCATATAGGTAACAGAAAGAAAAGATAAACACTTATATGTACAAAAATTACACAAACATTCATGTTCTACACTTGTATGACTTAAGGTACTCATAATTAATTCAATTTTACTTTTTTAAAATAATATGGATTTTTCTGGCCTTATAATGTTTTTTAAAACAAAAGAACAATATTCTTGAATAAATGAAACATTTTTTCCTATGGAGATACACTAAGGTTTCTGTTGACTTTTACTTCTTTAGAGTTACCATCTTTCTTGTGGCTTCTTCTCCAGATTTGAGCATTTTTTTGTAAAGTTCTAAGAAGTTGGTCTAGAGAGAATTTACTTCTGAAACTTAATAAACATTAAATTTGGAAAGCCATTTGTCAATCCAACAATGAAAGAATGGCACTCGAAGTTTTACAGATTTTCCTTCACCTTACCTTAAATTTCTTTTAATTTAATCACTAATGAGCTAAATCACTCTTTAAAAAAATGAACCAAAAGTATACTCTAATTTAGGTGGCTTCTAGAAGAGCTCAAAAGTTTGTTTCTTCTATTGTCTGTTTACAGTAGTTATAAGTAAACCATCTGTTTGTCATGAATGCTGGAACACTGAAAAGAAATAAAATAAAATGGAAAAAAACATGTTTGTCAAATTATTTCAGTGATGGGAACATTCAAAAAGACAGGAATATATATTTTCATATACCTTTGCCCCCTTAAGTATGAATGGGTTGTTTTTCTCTAAATGTCCATCAACAGTAGAAAGGATAGATAAATTTTGCTAAGTATGTAACTGATACACTACATAGCAATGAGAATGAATCAATTATTGTTATACCCAACAGGGGTGAATCTCATGAAGTACTGTCTTTCTTTGAATTAGGATGGAGTTAATGTCCTGATAAACCCATCATAAACTGAAGATACCATAAGCTGAAAATGCATTTATTACACCTAATCTACCAAACATAATAGCTCACCCATGGAGTACCTGGGTGGCTCAGTGGGTTAAGTGTCTGCTTCTGGCTCAAGTCATGATCCCAGGGTCCTCAGATCAAGCCCTGCATCAGGCTCCCTGCTCAGCAGGGAGTCTGTTCTCTCTCTGCCTCTGTCCCTCCCCTTGCTTGTGCTCTTTTGCTCTCTTTCTCAAATAAATAAAAGGTTCTTTTAATTAAAAAAATAGCTTAGCCTAGCATACCTTAAACATGCTCAGAACACTTACATTAGCTTACACTGGGCAGAACAATCTAACACAAAGCCTATTTTATAATAAATTGTTGACTATCTCCCGTAATTTATTGAACGCTATGCTGAAAGTGAAAAATGAAATGGTTGTATGGGTACAAAGTGGTTGAACATGTATTGATTGTTTATCCTTGTGACTGTGCGGCTAACTGGGAGCTGTGGCTCACTGCCAGTGCTCAGCATCACAAGATAGGATAGTACCATGTTTCAGTAACATAGAAAAAGATCGAAATTTTAAACTCAAAGTACAGGGGCCCCTGCGTGGCTCAGTGGGTTAAGCCTCTGCCTTCGGCTCAGGTCATGATCTCAGGGTCCTGGGATCAAGTCCTACATCAGGCTCTCCATCCAGCGGGGAGCCTGCTTCCCCCTCTCTCTCTGCCTGCCTCTCTGCCTATTTGTGATCTCTCTCTCTGTGTCAAATAAGTAAATAAAATCTTAAAAAAAAACTCAAAGTATATTTTCTTTTTTCTCTTCTTTTCTTTTTTTAGATTTTATTTATTTGTCAGAGGGAGAGAAAGAAGTCACAAGCGGGGGGGTAGCAGGCAAAGGGAGAAGGAGAAGCAGGCTTCAAAAGACAGCCACCCAGACATCCTGGAAGTACATTTTCTACTGAATGAGTAACACATTCACACCGTCATAAAGTCAAAAAATTATAAGCTGAACCATTATAAATCAGGCATCATCTGTACCCAGCAAGTATTATAACATTACTGGTACCTTAGAGGCCCAGTAATTCATGAAGAACCATTCTTGGTTATCATTTTTTGAATGCTGAGAAGCACTCTTACTCTGAACGTTTCCTCCATACAACCATTTGGTTTGGAGGAGTTAAAAGAGTGCTTCATTTTTGTCTCCAGGACTTTCTCCAAGTATGACTCTCTTTCTATAAAATTTGATAGTGGCCCTTGTAGTGTTTATGCATGAATAGGCATTCATAGCTACATCTCACTGCTTGCTGGTTGACAGCAATTGTAAAATGCCTCAATTATGAGATTCACTCCAAATACAGAGATATAAGGTCTAAAAATTTGTGCTTTGGAATTGATGAGATCGACAATGGGATTTATCATTGATCTATCTGTTAGAAATCCTTGAGCCTTGGGGCACCTGGCTGGCTCAGTCAGTAGAGCACACGACTCTTGATCTAGAGGTCATGAGTTCAAGCCCCATGCTGGGTATGGAGATTACTTAAAAATAAAATCTTAAAAAAAAGGATTCCTCAAACTTGGGTTGGTGATGTCTTTCCATACTGAAGACTTACCACTTGCCCATGGGCCTATGAGCCATTCCAACTGTGAACCACTTTGGGGTTTTTTGGGGGAGGGGAAGGGAGTTTATTGACATATAGTTTACATCTAATATTAATTTCAGTTATACAACATGGTGATTTGACATTTATACACATAGTGAAATGATCACACACTATGTCTAGTTGCCTTCGGCTCAGGTCATGATCCCAGGGACCTGGGATGGAGCCCTGCGTTGGGCTCCCTGCTCAGGAGAGAACCTGCTTCTCCCTCTGGCTCTGCCTGTCGCTCTGACTACTTGTGCTCACTCTCACTCTCGCTCTCTTTCTGTCAAATAAGGAAATACAATCTTAAAAAAAAAAAAGAAAAAAGAAATTCCACATATAAGTGAAATCATGTGGTATTTGTCTTTCTCTGATTTATTTCAACTAACCTAATACCCTTCAGGTCCATCCCTTTTGTCACAAATGGCAAGATTTCATTCTTTGGAAATACTACTATAGCTGAGGAGTATTCCATTGTATACATATACCACATCTTCTTCAACAATACATCCAGTGATGGACACTTTGTTTCCATGTCTTGGTTGTTGTGAATAATGCTACAATGAGGAAAGGAATGCATATATCTTTTTTAAATAGTGTTTTCATTTTCATCAAACCCAGTAGTGGAATTGCAGGATTGTATGGTATTTCTATTTTTAATTTTTTAAGAAACCTCCATACTGTTTTCCATTAGGGGCTGCACAAATTTACATTCCCACCAACAGTGCACGAGGATTTCTCTTTCTCAACACACTCACCAACACTTGCTATTTTTTTGTCTTTTTTGATAAAAGCGATTCTTATGGGTATGGGATGGTATCTCACTGTGGTTTTGATTTGCATTTCCCTGATGATTAGTGATGTTGAACATCTTATCACGTGTCTATTGGCTATTTGTATGTCCTCTTTGAAAAAATGTCTATTCGGATCCTCTGCCCATATTTTAATTAGATTGGTTTTTGTGGTGTTTCATTTTATGAGTTCTTTATATATTTATTTTGGATATTCACCCCTCACTGAATACATGATTCGCAAATATCTTCTCCCACTCATTAGGCTGTCTTTTCGTCTTTGTTGATGGTTTTCCTCACCGTGCAAAAGACTTTTTGTTTTGATGTAATTTCATTTTTAAAAAATGTTTGCTTTTGTTTTTCTTGCCTGAGGAGACAGGTTTTTTAAAAAAATGTTGCTAAGGGGTGCCTGGGTGGCTCAGTGGGTTAAGCCTCTGCCTTCAATTCAGGTCCTGATCTCAGGGTCCTGGCATCGAGCCCCATGTTGGGCTCTCTGCTCGGTGGGAAGCCTGCTTCCCCCTCTCTCTCTCTGCCTGCCTCTCTGCCTGCTTGTGATCTCTCTCTGTCAAATAAATAATAAAAAAATTCTTTAAAAAAAGTGTTGCTAAGACCAATGTCCAAGAATTCAGTACCAATGTTTTCTTCTAGTAGTAGGTTCATGGTTTCAGGTCTTAATTTAGGCCTTTAATTCACTTTGAGTTAATTTTTGTATGTGGTGTAAGACAGCTGTGGAGTTTCATTCTTTTGCATGTAGCTGTTCAGTTTTCTCAGCATCATTTATTGAAGAAATTGTCTCTTCCCTGTTACATATTCTTGCCTCCTTTGTTGAATATACCATATATACATAGATTTATTTCTGGGCTCTCTGTTTTATTCTATTGATCTGTTTTTGTGCCACTACCATACTGTCTTGATTATTTAAGTTTTGTAGTATAGTATGAAATTAGGGAGCATGATATCTCTGATTTAGTTCTTTTTCTCAAGATTGTTTTGGCTTTTCTGGGTCTTTCGTGGTTCCGTATACGTTTTAGAATTATTTGTTCTAGTGCTGTGAAAAATGACATTGGAAGTGATAAGGATTGCATTTAAAGTGTGGATTGCTTTGCATAGTATAGACATCTTAATATTAATTCTTCCAATATATGAGCATAAAATATCATTATATTTATTTGTGTTTTCTTCAATTTCTTTCATCTATGCCTTATAGTTTTTAGTGTACAGGTCTTGCACCTCCTTGGTTAAATTTATTCTGAGGCATTTTGTTTCTGATGTGACTGTAAATAGGATCATTTTCTTGATTTTTTCTGATAGTTTGTTACTAGTATATAGAAATGCAACAGATTTGTATATATTAATTTTATATCCTGCAACTTTACTTCATTCATTTAACAGTTTTTTGGTGCCTTTAACATTTTGTATATATAGTATCATGTCATCTGTAAATAGTGATAGTTTTACTTCTTCCCAATTTGATTGACTTTCATTTATTTTTCTTACTTAAGTGCTGCGGCTAGGACTTCCAGTATGAAGTTGAAAAAAGTAGAGAGAGTGGACATCCTTGTCTTATTCCTGATCTTAGACAAAAAGCTTTCAGTTTTACACCATCAAATATGATATTAGTTTTGAGTTTGTCACATATGGCCTTTATTATGTTGACATGCATTTGCTCTGTATCTATGTTGTTAGAGATTTTTTTGTATAAAAAATGGATGTTGAATTTTGTCAAATGCTTTTTATGTTTCTATTGAGATGGTCATATGAGGTTTATCTTTCATTTTATTGTGGTATATCATGATGATTAATTTGCAGATGTTGAGCCATCACTGAATCCTTGAAATAAATCCCACTTGATCATGTTGCAGGATGCTTTTAATGTATAGTTGAATTTGGTTTGCTAATATTTTGTTGAAGATTTTTGCATCTATGTTCATTAGAAACATTAGCCTATAATTTCCTCCGTCTCCCTTTCTCCCTCCCTTCCTTCCTTCCTTCCTTTCATGGTGTCCCTGTCCGGTTTTATTATCTGGGTAATGCTGGCCCCATAAAATAAGCTGATGTTTTTATATTCAAAGATGAATTTTTTTGTAGACAACATACATTAGTCTTGTTTTTTGATCCACTCTGACAATATCTGTCTTTTAATTGGTACAATCAGACCACTGATGTTAAAGTTATTGATATAGTTGGAGTAATATCTAGCATATTCGTTGTTGTTTTCTATGTATTGCCCTTATTCTCTGTTTCTATTTTTGTGTTTCACTCTTTTCTGCCTTTTTGTGGTATAGTTATGTCTCACTATTTTAACCACTTTTATAGTCTCAGCTTTTAAGTTTTAGTGTTGAAATATACATTTATAATTAATCCCAGTACACATTCAAATAATACTGTACACGTCTCAGGTAGTGTGGGTGCCTTATAGTGTAATATTACCAATTCCTCCTTCTTACATCCTTTGTAACATTGCTGTCATTTTTTTCACTCATATGTAAGCTAGAATCACTCCATATATTCAGTTTGGAAAGTTTTTACTGATAATCTGTTCAACCTCACTAATGCTTTGGCTATGTCCAGTCTCTAATGAATCCACTAAAGTCATTCATCATTTTTGTTTGTATTTCTAGAATTTCCTTTTGATTCTTTCTTAGTTTCCATTCATCTACTTCCATCACCTATTCATTCTTGCACATACCCACTTTTCTATTACAGCCCTTAGGATAGTAACACTTCTTATGTTAAATTCTCATTGTAATAATTCCAAAATCTCTGCCATATCTGGGTCTGGTTCTGATGTTTGACTCTTCAGAATGATTTTTTGGTTTGTTTTTTTGTTTGTTTGTTTCATTTTCCCTTATTGTAAGCTTTGGGTTTTTTTGTTTGTTTGTTTGTTGATGAAAGCAAACACGATTGTCAGGAAATGAACTTAAGTGAACAGGACTTTAGTGTGAGGTTTTACATTTATCTGGCAAGGAGTTAGGCTGAGTTTGTGTGCTGTAACTGTAGGTATGGGAGACTAAGATTTCCTATAGCTCTCTCGTCTTTGTCTTCTCTGTTGTCTTTGGGTTTCCCCCAGAAATTCCCTCTTAAATATAGCCTGAGCCTTTTAGTTCCTTTAAGCTGTAATCCCCTATTATTATAGAAGAGCCATGTTGATGTTGTGGAAAGATGTGGGGGAAGGAGAAGCATTATATATCCCCATAAATACATTAAATACATCTTCATCTTTTACTTGGCCTGTGCCTCTGGGCTGTAACCTTCATGAGAGCTTCCCAACATTTTGCCCTTCTTTAAGTGAAACAGGAAGACTGGAGGGAGCTAAAGATGGGTATTTCCCTTCTTTCACACTGGTTAGGCTCTGGTAAAATCCACGTGGGTTAGGATGTGGTAAAATAGTTTCTTTAAAGACAAGGTCTTTATTGATGAGAACATAATGTTCTGGGCATATTTCAAAATAGTAACTTTTCCCCTCCCTTTGCCAAAAGCAAAAGGGGATTTTTCACAATCTCTACCCTGAGAATCTGGTGGAGCTCCTGGAAATACAAATCACAGAACTATGGGTGCCCCCCTACAGCTGAGTCCCTAGGAGTTTTTATCTCTTAAGGTAGTCCATTCTTAGTCTCCAGAAATTTGTCAATGATCCTTTATGTGTTCCTACCAGACTCCAACTGCACCTTCTGATTTCTGGTAAGCTTGGATTTTCTGTGTTCCTTTGTCTCTCCAGTTTGAGGATCTATGATTTGCCCTGTGACTACAATTCTCTGATCTAAGATGTGCTGTTGATTTCCAGTTTCTTCAGATTTTTTCTTTTAAGGATAGTAATGACAACTTCTAAGCTCTTTACATATTGGACTTGAAACTGGAAGTGGACTGTGAGGATTTTCTTAGCTATTCCGGGAATCTCTTTTAATTAGTGTATATAAACAATTTATACTTAAGTTATTTATTGATATGTTATGGCTTAAGTTGTCCATTTTATTATTTGTTTTCTGTTTCATTCCTCTTCTCTTTTCTTACTTCCTAGTGGGGTGTTTGAACATTTTTAAGGGTTCTTTCTTGATAAATTTATAGTGTTTTTGAATACATTTCTCTGTATAGTTTTCTTAACAGTTGCTCTAGGTATTATAATATACATATGTAACATCACAATGTGCTTTTTTCAACATTTTACCACTTTGAGTTAAGTATAGAAACATGACTCCCATTTAGGTCCCTTTATCCTCACCACTTTAAAAATATATTTGTTTAAAACATGTCCTATACATATGTTAAGCACCACAGCAGCTGGTGTTATAATTTTTGCTTCAACCTTCAAATATGATTTAAGAAATTCATGAGAAGTAGGATAATCTGTTATATTTGCCCCTATTTTTACAAATTCAATTTATTTCTTTTCTGAAGTTCCAAGCCTTCTTCTGTTATCTATCATTGCCTTTCTGATTAGAGAAGTTACTTTAGCCATTCCTTAATGGGAGGTTTGCAAACAAATATTTATCTTAGTTTTTCATTGTCCCAAAATGTCTTTTTGCCCCTTCATTCCTGAAGGATATTTTTGTCAGATATAAAGCTTACCATTGGCAACTCTAAATCAGTGCTTGGAAAATGTGCCACTTACTCTCGATCTCCATAATTTCCTATTAGAAATCTGCCGAAATACCAATCAATGTTCCCTTTTAATAAAACATTTCTCTCTGGCTGTTTTCAAGATTTTTTTCTTTCTCTTTGGTATTCAGAAGCTTAATTTAATGATGTGTCATGACATGAACTTCTTTGGGTTTATTTTATTTGGGGCTTGCTCAGCTTCTTAAATCTGTAGGTTTATTTCTATTGCCAAAGTTGGATCATTTTCACCCATTATTCCTTGGAATAATATCTCAGTCCAACTATCTCTCTCCTCTCTTTTTGGAAATCTGATGATACAAATGTTGTCTTTTGCTATTTTCCCACAGGTCCCTGAGACTGTTAATTTTTTTTTTAAATCTATTTTCTCTCTGATGTTCAGATTGGGTAAATTCTACTTTCCTGTAGACCACTTATTCTATCTGTTTTCTCTACTATGACCCATTGAGTTTTTCATTTTAATTATTATATTTTTACTTCTACAATTTCTTTTTTTGCTACAGCTTCTTTTTCTTTGGTGAGATTTTCAATTTTTAAAGAGAATTCATAATTGCTTGTTAACACATTTTTGCAATGCCTGCTTTTAAAATTTTGTCAGATAATTTCACCATCTGATTCCTTTTGATGTGATTAATATACACCCATTTATTGTTTTTCTCATTAATATTTGATTTTACTGGTTCTTGCTATACCGAGGCTTTTTATTATATCCTCAATTTGTTGGAAATTGCATGATGAGACAATGGATTCTATTTAATCTTCTTTATCAGGCAGTTCACCTGTTTAGGTATAACTCACACACCTGGTGGAGTGTGTGTTATGCTTTCCACTGGGTCCTGCCAACTCCATCCTGGTGAAAGTGGGGCACTGACTCACACTGCTTCATTACAGATAAGTGGGGTGGAAGGTCAGCTCCTCCTTCAGTCTTGCTGACACCTTTTCAGTGAAAGTAGGACACTGGCAGGTTGGTGTAGAGGCTTAGCTCCCTACTAAGCCCCTTTGACACTATTAGCAAGGGAAGAGAAGTGCTGTCTAGCCTTGCTTAGCACCACATCATTCAATATCACTGCTACTGGGTGAATTTAAAAGTGTAGCTCTGCACTTGCTTTATTGACACCAGAGATAGGTGGCAAATGGAGTACTTACTAGCCCTGACTTGAATCACCTTATTCAGTCTCATTGATCCCAGATGGTGTAGAGGCTCAGCTTTCCACTGAGCCCTGTGACATGGAGGAGGGTGTAAAGCTTAGTAGTGACAAGTCCCATCCTTCCTATCTTATTAAACCTCAGTGCTACTAAATATGACTAGAAGTTCAGCTCACATCTGAACCACACTGAAACTACCCTGTTTGGGGAATCTGAGCACTGCCTGCTCTGCCAGGTGGGGGGTGGAAAATACTCTCCCAACTCAGTCCCACCAAGAGAACCCTGGTAAGGGAATTAGAGCAGCCCCTGCTTCCACCAAGCAGGTGATGGAAGATCAACTGCCCAAGTGGGCCAATCATTACTGCCTCCACAAGAAAATCAGGTAACTGCTGCCTGTTTCTGATCCCCACTTAGCTTGCTAACACCACCTAGTGGTGAAATCAGAGTGCCACTTGCACCAAGTGGAATACCACTGAAAGCATGGGGGACGAGGTGTACTTTTTCTCTTGCTGTTTGTCTGGTTTAGAGTGGGTATTGCCAAAGAAGTTTTCTGTTCTTAGGCCACCCTTTTCTGGGTTCTTTGGCTAGAGAAGAAGAAATGGTTTTTCTTAAAACTCTTTTTGTCTTCACGTCATGACAGCTCTGGTTGGAGACTTCTGCCAGGCCCTGACCAAGAATTTTGGGAGGAAGCAAGGAAACCCAGGGAACACACCACTGTGTCTTTCCTCAAGTCACTAGGTACCTAGGCTGTCACCCTTCTTTTTTCTACTCTTCAGAGTCTCTATGATTGTGCTATGTCCAGGTTTTTTTAGTTGTGGGGGGAGGACCTGGAAAGAATGAAGCTACTTCATCTTGCTAGAAAAAAAGGATCCCAAAAAGTTATTTTAAGAAGATAATGTTTTCTGTTTTTACTGTATTAGAATTTTTTTTAAAAAATAGGGATTCAATATTTACTTTTACCAAATACTTTTCTTCTATGTATTTGGAGGTTAAAACATGTTTTGATCTTTGATTTGCTGATTAGGGTTAGGATGAGCATTTAGAAAAAATGCATATGATGTCATGAACTTTTCTATGAAGGAGGCAAGATGGTGTATTGACTACCATTTTTTTAATCTAAAAAAATGGATTTTAAAAATCACCAATATTGTGGAGAACCTGAAGTACTAAAGGCTTTAATATTTGATGTTTTTAAGATATACAATTGATGTCTAGAAGGTGTTAAAGAATCTAGTGAAACTAGAGTCCACCAGTGAGCTGGAGGCCTCCCAAAACAAAGTATGCGCAACTTTACCGGGAGCCATTTCAATGCTTATATGTGTGATATATTAGTATCTCAGCTGCTCAGTCGTCTCCCAATATTTTGTTTCAGCTGACGTCATATGAGATATGTCTGTATCTCATATGACAACTGCCTAAAGCCTTCCTAATTTCTCAATGTTTCAGATATATATAAGAATTATGATGGAGGCAACACTCAACCTTTAATTGGTTCCTATGAGAAGTCCACCCTAATCTCCTATATGTGCAAAATTACAAGATAAAATTTCATTATTGGATATGTTATATACCACAAACAGACCAATGTTGACCAGCTAGATACACAGACTAAAATTAAAACACAAATATATGCCTTTAAAATCATGTATTAAGGAACTAAAATTAAACACAATGTATAAAAACTTGATTCATAACACTTCCTCTCAGAGAGATCTCAGAATCAAAAAAGAATGGACCATACATCCACACCCCAATATGGGTAAACCTCAAAAACATACTGAATAAAAGGCAAGACACAAAAATGCATACTGTATAATTTTGCTTATATGAAATTCTAGAATGGACAAAACTAACCTATAATGATAGAAACCAGATCATGGTTATTGTGAGGGACATTCACTGAGATGGGGCACAAGGAACTTTCTATGGTGATAAGAATATTCTGGGTCTTAATAATGGTACAGGTTATATAAGTTTAAGATTGGTCAAAACTGAATAGTACACACATACTATTTAACTAACATACTTCAGTAAAAAGAAAAGTCAAGATCTATATATAAAACCAAAAGACTTAGACAGTATACTGGCAGTATTACTAAGTTTTTTCCTCCCTCAAGTTGAATAAAAGTCCTGGAGCTGTAGGGCAAAGCAGGGAGGAAAATTTGAAGGGCAAAAATAAGACAGCCAGGTGTAGTGGAGGACTGTGTCCTTCCCTCCAGGTGCTAAATAGAATCCTGCCTTAAGTGTATTTAAGAGTATAAAGAATCCTGGGTGGG
Source organism: Martes martes (assembly GCF_963455335.1). Lineage (NCBI taxonomy): Eukaryota > Metazoa > Chordata > Mammalia > Carnivora > Mustelidae > Martes > Martes martes. The sequence continues at coordinate 16,027,911 of NC_137897.1, forward strand.
GGCAACTGGATGTCTTACTCGGTTAGGCATCCAACTCTTGACTTTGGCTCAGGTCATGGTCTCAGTGTCAAGAGATTGAGCCCCACATTGGGCTCTGTACTGGGTTGGAGCCTGTTTAAGATTCTCTCTCTCTCTCCCTCTTCTCCTGTTCTTCCACTCCCTGCTTACTCATGTCCTCTCTTTCTCTCCCACTTAAAAAAAAAGAATCCTATATAAAGACCAAGGAGATGGCAAACCTTTAAGTCCTCCAAACCATTAAGGGTAAATAGCTATTGTTTGCCAGTATTACCGTATTAGAGAGGGCCAGAGAAAACCTATGATTTTCCAGTGGGAGAGCATCTGAAAGTTTCTGAAGAGTTAAATAGCTAAGAAGAGAAATGAACCTACAAGAGATCTGCAGGTGATACTAATGACCACCAAAATTGAGGAATGTATAGCCAGGGATCCAGTAAGGTATATAGTTTGAGTTTAGCAGAAGTCAGCATTCAGGGAATAGGCCCAAGGATTAGACAGAAGGAGTTTCATTATAGAGGATGTCAGCATAACAGGTGCCCACTTTACAGAAACTCATATATTTGTTTAAGCTTCCTTCCAGCTTTACATCTACCTTGGAGAGTCAAAGGCTAAACTTATGAATTTTCTTAAGAAAAATAACAAAAGTGAACAACTTAACTTGCTTGTGTCCAAATAAAACTTTCTCAGAAATAATTTTTCTGTCATTAGGTAAAATTTTCTGGGCACTTGATTTAGAGATTTCATTTAGTTATATAAAAAGTAAAGCTTCTCTTTCTGTATGTGTATTAACTTATAGAAAAGTAGTACAGATAACTCCCTCATATCCCTTATCCCTCAACCTGCTTCCCCCATTGTTAACATTTTATATAACCATAGTTTGATTATCACAAACATGAAATTAACATTGGTACAATATTTTTAACTACACAATTTACTCAAATTTTTCCACCAATGTCTGTTTTCTGTTCCAGGATCCTATCCAGGATTCCGCCTTGCTATCAAAACTGAGTCTGCAGCCTGAGAAATATATACTCATTAGATAACTACAGACATTCTTCATTTCTCCAACATCTTTAAGATGAATTGAAAATTTTGGTCAACTCTCATGGACATTTTCACTGATGATTATATATGTGATAAATACCTGGGAAAGAACAACTACATGATGATGTCTTCTGTTTCCGTGAGCTCCTACGTTTGCTTTTATTATGACGAACAACTTTCTAAGAGGCTTGCCTTCTACTTCAATGACTTATTTTCTTTGGAGAAATCTTTTATATATATAGGTAGTTACAAATTTTTTTTCGAGTGATGATGTTACGACAACAAGATTTTCTCCTGAAATAATCAAACCTTTTGCTCATAATGCTGTGTCAGTATATTAACTCTCAGTTACCTTGAACAGCAAAATGCCTTGGTCACATTTGATACCTAGATTTGATACATGGAAATTTACTGCATTTAATCACAGATCTATGTGACCAAAAGTGTCTCTACCCGATAAAACAACCTATCCCAAATCAAATTACCACTGATGATATTGGTCTTCTTCCCAAACTACTTGATAATAGAGCTTAGCTGCTATCTATGTTTGAGCAAGTCATTAGGTATTGATGAATTTGAAAACACAGGTTTTGATTACTCATTTGGGAAAAGAAAAAACGTTAAAGCAGAACATTAAAGTCAAATTGTCATAGATTGCCTCACTTTAGAATATTTTTCTAATCAGTTTATGGGAGAAATGTGACACAAGTTTCACTTACCTTAAGCTTCTGATTTTCTCTATCAATCTAGACAGATTTCTTCTAAGACCTTGACTATAGGATACTATGTAAGGTGATGAAGGGTAGCAAAATATGCCTCCCTAAGATATGCTGCTTGGTATATTGACTATTTTGACCTGAAGATGCTTAAAAAGAGCAAATGCAGAGAGAGGATTTCTCTGAATTCCCCTTATCAGCTATAAAGATAAATCCTAAAAAAGGAATTCAATTGTCAAATCCCCTCCTCAGAAATCATTAAGCAGAGAGGACTGACTCTTATCACAGGAGAAAAAGCTGGAAGTCCATACCACACCCAGATAAACTTTGTCACAAATGACCATACCTCCCAACTATTTTCTTATGGGCCTACCTTTCCTAAAAATCATTCAATCTCCCCTAAGAGGTCTTCAACCTGCATCCTCTTTCCCTATTCACATAGTATTTGGTCCTGAATTCTAAAGCCACATTTCTTATTAATCTGTCTTTGGCTACAGGGGTCTCAGCTGAGAACTCAGAAGGTTAGAGGGAAAATTGTTTTTCCTGCCCTATAGTGAAAAATGGTAGCTATATTAAATGTGTAGAAACCAACTTCTAAGAAGCACATCTAAAGTGTTAGCAAATGATTTAATTCCTTAATTCAAAGTGAATATAAAACATAATTATACAAATGGCAGGTATCAGTTGGAGTCATCTTTGTCAAATGCATACAAGAAAACTTTGTATAGGGGCGCCTGGGTGGCTCAGTGGGTTAAGCCTCTGCCTTCAGCTCAGGTCATGATCTCAGAGTCCTGGGATAGAGCCCCACGTCGGGCTCTCTGCTCGGCGGGGAGCCTACTTCTCCCTCTCTCTGCCTACTTGTGATCTCACTCTCTCTTTCAAATAAATAAATAAAATCTTTAAAGAAAAAAAAAGAAATCTTTGTATGAATGTTTGCTTTAGTTCACAAGAAATCTTTGTATGAATCTTTGCTTCAGTTTGTTTATTCTGTGATTTACCCAAACAGATGAATTAGTGTTAAAAGACTTTCCATTTTTACATGGTTATTGAACCAAATTTAGTAAGATTCCATTAGAGGCCAAGTATATTTTTAATACTAAAAATCAGGTGTATTACATGTTAACAGAATACTTTTGATTCTACAAAACAGTTTCTGAAAAAGACTTAATGCCTTGCTGTTTTCATTATATGTGCTGCTGAAGTGAGCAATGCCTTGCTATTTTCACATATTTATACCAAGAAAAATTGGGTAATCAATACGATAATAAAAAGCCATGATAAAAGAGAAACACACTGCATATGAGAAAACAATTAATATCCTTTCTGCAAAAGCAAGATCACAATGGGCACCTCATGTAATTTCTGCATAGTATTTTTTTTAAGTAAGCTCCACAACCACTATAGAGCCAACGTAGGGCTTGAATTCACAACCCTGAGAGCAAGACCTGAGATCAAGGATTGGATGCTTAAGTGACTGAGCCACCCAAGGACCCCAATTTTTGAATAGTATTTTTTAAACTAAATATTGGAATTAGTCAATTCTATCATCTTTCTAATCTATCTTTCCCTATTAACTACAACTTCATCTTCCTGTTCAGGAATATATTTTGTATGTTGTCAGACTTTGTTTTTCCATGAGATATGCATACCAGAAATTGTGCCATTAAGGAAACGAAGTTCCACATTTTCTAAGCATGGCCCAATATTTTTCAGAGGAAAACACATACAGTAATTCTTTGACATCCATCTCTCCATGCCATGTGAGGATTCTGACAAGGCTGTGTAAGAACTACAGGTACCTAAGTTGGCATGGGGATACTTGAACCACAGTTTACTTTTCATCCAGCCTGCAGAAAGTGTATTTCCACTTATGAAGAACAAAGACAAGGTTTAACCTTTTAAGACAATTTTGTTTTATGTAGGTGCTCATTTGACTATGTTGATAGTGGGGTGAATGCCCAGCTCAGTCCCAAGAGCTTGTGACTCCTAATCTCAGGATCATGAGTTCAAGCCCCATGTTTGGTGTAGAGCTTACTTAAATTAATAAAACTTTTTAAAAAAATTTGAATACATTGATAGTGAAGTATAACTTAGTAATTCAAACATTTTCCTTTCTACTCCTTCCCTTCCTCTTCCAATCTTAACTCATAATCTTGACAGAAGAAATAGTTTACAGGAGCTGTTCTTTTATTTACCTTTTAATACCCATACAGGAAAAAAATATATAATAACTGACTAATTTATGTCTCATTTGACAAACATAAATCTACTTGATTATTTTGTGCTCTACCTTAAACTTTCAGACTAATATCTTAAACCAAATATGTAGATTTAAGATAAAATAACATAGTAGCTTATATGAAAACATTAGTAAAATGCAGATAAACATATTCCTTTAAGAATCTTAGCCAAAGATGCTCCGAAGGGGCACGTGTACCCGAACGTTTATAGCAGCAATGTCCACAATAGCCAAACTATGGAAAGAACCTAGATGTCAATCAACAGATGAATGGATAAAGAAGATGTGGTATATATATACAATGGAATATTATGCAGCCATCAAAAGAAATGAAATCTTGCCATTTGCGACGACGTGGATGGAACTAGAGGGTATTATGCTTAGCGAAATCAGTCAATCGGAGAATGACAACTATCATATGATCTCCCTGATATGAGGAAGTGGAGATGCAATGTGGGGGGGCTTGGGGGGTAGGAAAAGAAAAAATGAAAGAAGATGGGATCGGGAGGGAGACAAACCTTAAAAGACTCAATCTGAAAAAACAGACTGAGGGTTGCTGGGGGGAGGGGGGACGGGAGAGGGTGGTAGGGATATGGACATTGGGGAGGGTGTGTGCTATGATGACTGCTGTGAAAGTGTAAACCTGGCGATTCACAGACCTGTACCCCTGGGCTAAAAATACATTATATGTTTATTAAAAAAATTAAAAAAAATTAAATTAAATTAAAAAAAAGAATCTTAGCCAAAGAAATATAATAATTAGTGTTAAGCCTTCAAAACAGTTATCTTTGGGATATTGACATAATTTAAAATATTCTGGGAACTTTTAAAACATTGCCTTCAATAATTTTATGTGGCATGCTTTTTAAAATGTCCATTTTATAACTATTCTTTATTTTTTTTCCTTAATCAAAAAAAGTATTACCTAATTAGAACATCAACTTTACTGGACAAACATGGCTTCAAATGAATTTTTTTTAAGATTTTATTTATTTATTTGACAGAGAGAGATCACAAGTAGGCAGAGAGGCAGGCAGGGAGAGAGAAGGAAGCAGGCTCGCTGCTGAGCAGAGAGCCCGATGTGGGACTCAATCCCAGGACCCTGGGATCATGACCTGAGCTGAAGGCAGAGGTTTTAACCCACTGAGCCACCCAGGTGCCCTTCAAATGAATTTTGACTATCAAAAATAACCTTAATGAAAAAAAGGGTTGCCAATCTTGAGGATATTTAGAAGACTGCGCTATGAATTCTATGCAACCTGAAAAATATAATCTTACATGTATATAATTTATAGTGCTTTTGAATACATTTTCTCATCTGAGCCTAATGACAATTATAAGAGATGGGAATTCCAATGTTGCAGATTAAAATATTGAGGGTTAGTAGAGTTATATATCTGTCTAATAATACAGAGCATTGAACTTCAAGTTTAGACAGAAGGCCCAACTCTTCTCACTCCTAATTTAGCTAAGTACACCATATTGCTTTACAATTCTACGTATCCTGGGAAGTTTATGATTTTTCTTGTAGCTTTATATGAAATTTATTTAATATAAGTTGTAATAAGATAATTCTACAGCTGCTCTATGAGATAATTTTTGATAAGAACATACACTTCAATGAAAATTAACGTTTGCTACTGAAAACATCCTTTGTCTTTGAATTCACACATTCAGATTAATACCTGAGCAGATGTAAAGCTTCAAATCTTTATTTCCAAATTTCCAGACATCTGGTACTACAAGAGTCACTGTATTAGAAAAACCAATTCTTGATACCAATATAAAATCTGGACACATTCAAAGGAAAATAAATAATAATTCACCCTTTCCCTTAATGGTCATAATCTCCCATGAAATAAACCAAAAAATAAGGATTGCTTTCATAGAATATAAAAGCCACACAACAATGGAAAAAGGCTTAGTAATTATGTCTTCACACATGAATTTTGCTAAAAGTTATTTGCTTAGGAAAAGAAAATACTGTCAGAAACTCATTATCAATTGATTCCAGTTTCTTCTATCACATTCCAAATCCCATGAAAATTGGGTGAACTTATAATTGTATGACGTAGGAAAAAGTTTACCTCCTGTAACTAAAAAGATGTGCTGCTTCAGCCAAGCTTAGAAATAATATATTGTTCTAAAAATAAGGTTTCTATCTTAGAAGACATATGGTGAATCTTCATGAAATCAGGGAGAGAGGAGGAGTTGTCATGAATGTGCTCCATTAGAATTGCCAGGGGGACAGACTGTACTTTCCTACTAACAAATGTCCCTTTTTTAATGTGGTTGTCCCTATATTTTCTTATTACATGCACAAGTCCTTTACTTTTCCCCTATGAATATGTGAAATGCTTTTTAGTTCAAATTCCTAGAATTTTTGTTTCTATTTACTTATTAAAACTCAAAGGATATACTATATATCTATTGCATATAAAAATGAAATTTTAAAAAAAAGCAAACAAACATGCTAGAAAGGAGACAACAATTCCATCCTTCAGGGTGGAGACAGGTTGATTTGGAAAAGGTTCCAAAGAAGAAGCTACATTTCAATAAGGTCTTGTTGGGTGAGAAGGGTACTAGACAAGAGATAAGAGAAGCAAGACTTTGTTTTTTGATGTGGCTAAAACAAAGTGTTCTAGGAAATGTCCACAAATAGAAAGGCAAAACTAGATTGGGGTCAGGCTGTAAATTATTTCAAACACCATGCAAGGAATTTCAGTCTTTATGCTCAAGTCAGTCAGAGCAGAGACTTCTGGTTTTATTTAAAATATTTTTTAAGTGTTTGCTAAAGTAATACATGCACAAGATTTAATAATCAAGTAGTATAGAAGGATTTAGATGAGAAAACCATAGTCCTTTGTCCCCTCTTATATACTCCTATTTTAAGTCATTTAAGCTGATTGTCAGTATTAATAGATTTGCTAATTTAGGACATTATCCATGGACTTTCTACCACAGCAGAACAGGATTTAACTAATTTATTGCATACCTCTACTCTTTGTTCATTCCCCCCAATGATTATTATCAGCTCTTTTCCATCAACTCTAAAAAGTATCTCATCACTCTTTCCCATGTAATATGAATATACAAACACTTCCACTTTTCTCCTTTAGTTTTCTTCCTTCCTTGAAAACTATTTTATCCAAGATTAGTAACAGCCACTTCTGTGTTTTTTCTTTGCTTTTTTTTTTTAAAGATTTCATTTATCTATTTGACAGACAGAGATCACAAGTAGGCATAGAGGTAGGCAGAGAGAGAGAGGAGGAAGCAGGCTCCCCACTGAGCAGAAAGCCAGACGCGGGGCTCGATCCCAGGACCCTGAGATCATGACCTGAGCCGAAGGTAGAGGCTTAACCCACTGAGCCACCCAGGTGCCCCTCTGCGTTTGTTTTTGGTTTTTTAATTACTATTTGCTGAATATATCTTTCTCCATGCTTTTACTTTTCAACTTAACCTGTGTCACTATGTTTGGAGTTTCTGGTAGAGAGCATATAGTTGGGTTATGTTTTTTAATTCACTCTGCAAATCTTTTAATTAGTGTGCTTGGCCATTTATATTTAAGGTAATTATTGGAGCTTACGTCTGCCATTTTAATTTTGTTTTCTGTTTGTTCTCTTTTTCATGTTTTCTTTTTCCTGTTTTCCTGTGTTACTTGAATATAGTTTAGAAACTCATTTTATCAATAGTGTTTTTGGTTGTATATTTTGTATAGCTTTTTAGTGGTTGCTCTAGGTACTATATTACAGACTACTGGTTTCATCATTTTACCATTTAAACTGAAGTTTTGAAAGCTTACCTCTCTTTGTATGACTTTACCCTCCCCCATTTATACTATAACAATCTTATATATATCCTCTACCTACGTTGAGAACTATATCAGACAATGATATAATTTTTGCTTCAACCATCAGTCATAATTTAGAAAACTCAAAAGAAGAAGGCAAGTTTATATTGTATTTACCCATATTTTTGCTTATAATGTTCTTTCTTCCTTCTGCATGTTCCTTCTTTAATCATTTCCTTCCTGATTAGAGAACTTCCTTTAGCCATGCTTTTAGGATAGATTTGGTGGCAAAAGTTCTTAGCTTTCTTTCATCTGAAGATACATTCATTTATCCTTCATTCCTGTAGGATATTTTTTGCTGAATATAGAATTCTGAATTCTGGGTTTACAGCCCTTTCAACATTTGAAAAATGTTGTAACACTTCTTTCTGGACTCTACAGCTCCTCCATTTTTTGTGCTTTTTTTTAAAGGTTTTTTTTTTAATTTATTTGACAGAGAGAGAGAGATCGCAAGTAGGCAGAGAGGCAGGCAGAGAGAGGGGGGGAAGCAGGTTCCCTGCTGAGCAGAGAGCCCGTTGTGGGGCTCGATCCCAGGACCCTAAGATCAAGACCCGAGGCGAAGGCAGAGGCTTAACCCAGTGAGCCACCCAGGCACCCCTGTGCTTTTTTAAAATATATTTTTTGAGGGACACCTGGGTGGCTCAGTGGGTTAAGCCTCTGCCTTCAGCTCGGGTCATGGTCCCAGGGTCCTGGGATCGAGCCGCGCATTGGGCTCTCTGCTCAACCGGGAGCCTGCTTCCCCCTCCCCCTCTACCTGCCTTTCTGCCTACTTGTGATCTCTCTCTCTCTCTCTGTTAAATAAATAAATTAAATCTTTAAAAAATATTTTCTATTGTGATAAAATAGACAAAACAAAACCTAGCCCTTTAACCCTTTTAAATGTTAAATTCAGTAGCAGTGGCATTAAGTCCACTCACAATGTTGTACAACTATCACCACTAACCATTTCTCAAACTTATCCATTAAAAAATCAACCACCATACTTTCCTCCCCCAGTACCTAGTAACCATTATTCTGCTCTGTCCCTATGAATTTGCCTATTCTAGGTTCCTTATATAGGTGGAATCATAATAGCAGCCCTTTTGTATCTGGCTTGTTTCACTTAGCATATTGTTTTCAGGGTTCATCTATGTTATACCATGTGTCAGAACTCCAAACCTTTTTAAGGCTGAATAACATTCCATTGTATATATATGCCATATTTTGTTTATATATCCATCTGTTGTTGAACATTTGGGTTGTTTCTACCTTTTGACTATTGTGAATAACTTTGCTGTGAACATTGGTATACAAGTATCTGATTGATTGAGTCTCTGATTTCAATTTGTTTGGGTATATACTAGAACTGCCAAATCATATGATAATTCTATTTTTAATATTTTGAGGAACTACCAGATCATTTTCCACAGTGGCTGCACCATTTCATATTCCCATCAGCAATGCACAAGAATTTTAATTTTTCTACATCCTCATCAGTTCTTTTTTTTTTTTCATAGCTGCCTACCTACTGATTGCAGAGTGGTATCTCATTGTGGTTTTCATGTGCACTCCCTTAATGATTAGCGATGGTGAGCATTTTCTCATTTTCTTTTTGGCGATTTGTATATCTTTTGGGGAGAAATGTCTATTCAAGTCCTTTGCCCATTTACTCAGATTTTTTTAACTTGTAGGAATTCTTTTTTATATCCTGTATATTGATTCCCTTTTTTAAGATTTTTTTTAAAGATTTTATTTATTTATTTGACAGACAGAGATCACAAGCAGGCAGAGAGGCTGGGAGAGAAGCAGGCTCCCTGCTAAGCAGAGAGCCCAATGCGGGGCTCGATCCCAGGACCCTGGGATCATGACCCGAGCCGAAGGCAGAGGCTTTAACCCACTGAGCCACCCAGGCGCCCCTAAGATTTTATTTTTAAGTAATCTGCACACCCAGTGTGGGGCTCCAACTCACAACCCTAAGATCAAGAGCCACATGTTCTACCAACTGAGCCAGCCAGGCACCCCTAGATATTAATTTCTGATCAGATATATGATTTGTAAACATTTTCTCCCATTCTGTAGGTTGTCTTCTTTTTTTATAATAATGTTCTTTAAAGCACAAAAGTTTCAAATTTATCTATTTTTTTCTTTCATTACCTATGCTTTTGTTGTCCTACATAAGAAATCATTGCAAATTCAATGTCATGGAGAGCATCTTCAGTGTTTTCTTCTAGGAGTTTAATAGTTTTAGCTCTCACATTTATGTCTTTGATGCATTTTGTGTTAGTTTCTTATACGGTATAAGGTAAGGATCTATATTCATTTTCTTGCACGTGACTTTCTGGGGTTTTTGTTATTGTTGCTGCTGTTGTTTGTTAATGTTTCTGTAGGGGGAAAAGAACTTGGAGTTTCCAGGTAGCCATTTTACTGACATCCTTCTCAACTCTGCTTTCTGATAAGAAACCAACTATCAAATTATTTCTCTTCTATAGGTAAGGTGTTGCTTCCATCTGGCTGATTTTTTTTTTTCTTTGACCAGTTTTCAAGACTCTGACCATCGCATGTCTTAGTGTGGATTTGTTTGGTTATCCTGTTTGGAATTCATTCAGCCTCTTGAATTTATATGTTTATGCCTTTTGCTATATTGGAAAGTTTTTAGCCATTATTTGAGTCTTTTTTCAATTCTGCCCTCTATCCCCTCTCCTACAGGACTCCGATGACATGAATGTGTTATCTATTATTTTTGTACCACAGGTCCCTGAGATTGTTTTTTTTTTTTAATTTATTTCCTCTGTGTTGTTCAGATTTAGTATTTTCTATTATTCTTTTTTTTAAATTTTTATTTATTTTTAAAATTTATTTTAGTGTTCCAGAATTCATTGTTTATGCACCACACCCAGTGCTCCATGCAATACGTGCCCTCTATAATACCCACCACCAGGCTCACCCAACCTGCCACCTCCCTCCCCTCCAAAATCCTCAGATTGTTTCTCAGAGTCCATAGTCTCTTATGGTTTGTCTCCCCCTCCAATTTCCCCCAACTCCCTTCTCCTCTCCATCTTCCCATGTCCTCCGTGTTATTCCTTATGCTCCGTAAATAAGTGAAAGCATATGATAATTGACTCTCTCTGCTTGACTTATTTCACTCAGCATAATCTCTTCCAGTCCCATCCATGTTGATAAAAAAGCTGGCTATTCAATCCTTTCGGATAGAGGCATAGTACTCCATAGTATAGTATTTTCTATTATTCTATCTTACAGTTCCCTGATTCTTTCCTCAGTTCCCTCCATTCTACTTCACTTCTATATTTTTTGTTATATTTTTCAGTTTCAAGATTTCATTTGTTTCTTCTTTATGTCTTCTATTTCTTTGCTGATATTTTTCTCCTATTTTTTGTATGTTTCAAGTATGTTTTCATTATTCATTGAAGCATTTTTAGGATAGTTGTTTTAAAACCTTCATCAGATGATTCTAACTTTTCTGTCATTTTGCTGTTGGCATCTACTATCTTTTTACATTCAGTTTGTTACCTTCCTGGTTCTTGGTATGACAAGTGAATTTCATTTGAAATCTGAACATTTTGTGTATTATGTTATGAGTCTCTGGATTTTATATAAATCTTCTCTTTTAGTTGTGACACTATTCTCTCAGAGGAAGCTGCGGTGTTGGCTTCTTTCTGTCTAGGTTCCCTACTCAGTCTTGATTGACACCTTAGAGTGGGGCTTCTCATTACTGCTGGGTAATCGTTGGAGTTCTAACTTTCCTGCAGGCTTCTAATACGTATGAGGCTGGGAAGGCTAAGAGTTACTTCATTACTTAAGCGCGCTATTTGGTCACTGCTGACATAATGAAGTGGGAGGTATTCTCATTCTTATCACATAGTGATCAAACTCTTAACTCTCCACAAGGACTTCTCTGACACCACTCTAGCAGGAAGGGAGACACTCTGTAACTGCTGGGTACAGGTAGCAATCCAGGCTCCACTGACAATGGAAAAAAGAGGGGTGTTCATTACTGCCTGACAAGGATGAGTGCCTCAGTTCCCACTTGGCCTTCTCTGACACCACTGCTGGAGGAATATTGGAATGCCCTGCATTCTAGCGAAGTAGAAGTCTTAGCTCCTTACTTTGCCTTTGCTGGCATAAGAGTGGGTGGAGTTACACTTTTTTCTGTTTATTTGGCTAGAGCAGAGTGGTTATTATCTCAGTGTTTTCTACCTTGTGAGGCTGCCTCTTTCCTGATCACTTAGCTAGAGAGCAGGTTCTTCTTTGGGACCTTTTTGTTCGTGCCTCTCATGTTTGCAGGGTGCCAGAGAAAAAAACCAGAGAACTCACCAACATGCCATTCCTTGGGTCTGAGTTCTTGTGCTGGTTTGCTTTCTTCTCTTTCATTCAAAGCCTTCTTCTGTTGGTTTTATATATAATGTCCAGGGTTCTTAGTTGTATTTTGTGGGAGTAATAAGGAAAGGTACCACTACTTGACCTTTCTGGAAAAAGAAGCCCCTCTCCTTAATTTATAAATATAAATCAGGTCATGTTTCTGACCTCCTTACAAGCCTTAATGGCTTTTCACTGCACTCCAAGCTACTTACCACATAGACTTATAAGATCCTTTGTTCTCCAATTCAATCCTATTTCTCCAGCCTCTTTTCAGCCTTAGCCTAGTCACTAAGTTTCAGTCATACTGATTTCCTTTCTGTTCTTCAATCACCTCAAACTCTTTATTGCCAAAGGAACTTCACACATGATTTTACTTCTCCCTTGAATGAGTTATTTCTGATCTTTGGCTTCTTGTGTTCTTCTTTTTCCTGAAAGATTTTATTTATTTATTTATTTATTTATTTATTTATTTAAGAGAGGGATAGAGCTTGAGTGCGCAGAGTGAGAAGGAGAGACTCTCCAGCAGACTGAGCTCAGTGCAGAGCCCCATGCAGGGCTCAATCTCATGACCCTGAGATCTTGACCTGAGCCAAAATCAAGAGTCAGACACTCAACTGACTAAGCCATCCAGGTGCCCAAGCTTGTATTCTTCTAAAGGTTGTGCCTAAAAATCACCTAGTCAGAGAAGTCTTCTCTGATAACCTTAAGGAACTTCCTCTCTCCCTCACCCCAACAATTCTCTATCACTACACCTGTACATTTCATATCAGTACTTTTCATGATCTGCATTTACACATTTATATATATATACATATTTTGTTTCTTTATTAGTATATTGTACATTTCCCACTATGTTGTAACTCTATAGGGTCAGGAGCCATATCCATTATATTCACTAATTTACCCATGGTGCTTAGCCCATTATACAATGTACAACAGTATATTACATTGCCATTTTATAATCTAGAAAGATGCTTCTTTATTTATTCATTTGGTATGCATTCATATTTCCATATGGTGGAATATACCCAAAATACTTTTGCATGTCTCTGTCACTTAGCTAGCTACATTATATAAAAAATTTCCATTGGTATGCTTTGGTTTATAGGATTTAAAGACAGCAACCATGTTTTACTCATTTTTATAATACTGCTTAGCATAAGGCATATACAGAGTAGATGCTCTTTTTGAAAAATCAATAAATGATAGCTTTCATTGAGCTACAAAGTATTTGAAACAGTGCTGAAGAAAAACTAAAGAAATCAAAATATTTTCATTCCTTAGATTACCTAGATTACCAAATTTACCAAGTTTCCTTTCAAAATCATGAAAATGTCAAAAATAATGACAAACTTACATGCTTTTCTTTCTGGATACAGTTCCTGGTCACTGAAAATAAGTGATTTGTTCCCCTCGGTATAAGCATCCTTAATATGTCAATTTTCCTAGAAGTAAATAAAACCCATTTCAGAAAAAATCTCCATAGACAAAATCTATGGAGAAAGAAAGCAATCTTCCTTTCCCACTCCCCATCTTTAATCATCTGTAGTCTGTCAGTTATTAACCAAGGATTAAACAATTTGTCTTCTATCTTAAACACTTTTTACATTTAAAAAATATAGTCTATTGGGATGTACCAGTTAACCTACAAAGAGGACCTCTGAACTCATCCAACACTAATTTTGCTGGTTCATATTTACCATTAGCAAGTAAAACTGCTAAGTGTTCAGAGAAAAATGGACCTAACATATGAAGGAATTCTAAAATCTAGGTGTTTTGTAAAAAATAATGTCAAAGCTCAGAAGGAAGGATTTATATCAGGGATTTGTTTTTATCCTGCAACATTAATACAGAGTTTTTATTAATTATGGGGTTAACTTGCAGAGTCCCAATAATTAGGAAAAATGCAATCTCTCCCAATTTGAAATTGAGGTGGTAATGCTGCCACTCCTGCTGCTGCTGCTGATTTACTAGGCCAGAGCTGGACTGGCCTAGTTTATCCAGGCAGAGGTTCAGCAGAGCTCACTCTTTGGGGAGTATTTATGGACTTCCTAGATCAGATTTGTGCCAAGTGGTCAAGTAGTACCTAAGCAGCAGCATGGTGGCAGCTGCTAGGATGGCTTAACACACTTCCATAGATTTAGCTGGTAAGGTGAAAACAACCTCAAATGGATTTAGATAATTTATTATTTACACAGATAGCAATGCAAGATCAGCAGGGTCTCAACTCCTCATGCCCCTAGTTCCAGGATGATACCAAATGTGAGGGGCCAAATGATAGATGACACAAGTGGTGGGTTGCTCCATCATCAGGGAGCAAACTCCAAATGACAGCTGAACAATTGTTTAGTTTGAAGCTGTACTTGAAGCTGATGTTTCACTGGAACTAGGATAGCAAATGAGAAATGGACTTCGGATAGTTCTTTACAAGACTGTGTTGCCATGTTCCAGGGAAGATCACAGGGCATTCTGACAAGACGTGTCATATTAAGGTTGAGCCCTGTCTACACGGCCTGTGTAGAGAAGTGCAAAATCACCAGAATGCCATGGCAAAATTATTCTACAATCTTATGAGAGAAGGATTTCAAAGCTAGCCTAGTTTAAAAGGTGCAATCATTCTATAAGTGGCAAAAATTTAATCACATAAGGTAGGGATCATTGTTAGTGTCCAGGATTTCATTAGACAAGAGTAATGCAAGTGATGGTGGTAAATTGGAAAATCATTACCATTCATTGTGGAGCCATCTGAGTAAGATACACACATAGGTGGGCTATTAGGAATGATAGAAGAAAAATTGACTCCTGAAAAGTTAATGCCCTATAATACCACGCCCCCCACTTCTGACATCTAGTTCTTCCCCAGAACTTAATAAGACTATGAAGGATATCCAAAATCACAAAACCACCAGACTCTTCTCAGTTCTTACTGGAACAACATCATTTTTGCACTTCCCACAGTTTTCCATGCCTTTCTACTTAAAATTTTTCTCACTGGGCTAACATATCACTGCATTCTCTTGGTTCTTTTCATAATTCACTGATTTTTCTTTTTCTTCTGCGGGCCTCCTCCATGAGCATCTCATACTATCCCTAATCTCATTCATGTTCTCTTTTTAGTAGTGACTCTCAAAATCTTTATCGACAGTTCAAAATGAGTTTCACATTAGTATATGTGAATGCAGAAACTGCCTACTGGAAATCCTTTTTTGGCTGTCCACAGACCTCTCATGTTTAGAATGTCCAATAAAAAACTAATATTCCAGATTACTTCTGCCTCCCAAAACTGCTGCTTCTATTTTATTTTAGATGGGGAAGAAATAATTATTCAGTCACCCAAGCTAGAATCTTGAGAGTCATTTTTGATACTGCTTTTTTCCTAACCTCTTATTTCTAATCAATCACCAAGCTCTGAATATTTATTAAATCCACCTCTTTCTCTCCATCCCCACCTGTGCTATTCTATTTCTGTCCCAAGACATCTATTCCACATCCTCCAAATTTAATCTCCCCCCTTACTGTCCCTCTCAAATCTATGCTTTCAATGGCTACCAGTCAATATAAAACATAAATATATAAATATGGGGAGTCCATTGCTGAAAATTCTTAAATGGCTCTAACTTTTTAAGTTATATTTTAGTTTAATTTTTTCCCTGATCTGGCTATTTTCTACCCCTGCCACTCTATGTACTGTCACTGCTTGCTTTGCTTTTCAAATTTACCCTTCCAGGTACATCTACATGGTGCTCTGTAACTTTGTACACACTGTCTTATCTGTAAGTCTTTTCTGCATTTGTTTGGCTGTCATACTTTAGACCTACAATAGTCATTATCTTGCCCAAATAGTCTTCACCTCAGTAGTTAGGTATTCCTCTGCACATAGTACTGGGTACATGTCTCATTGCACTTATTACATTGTCCTATTAAATTAATAGTGAATGTTTCTGCTCCCTCTACCAGTCTATGAGCATCTTGGGTTATCTCTGCATCCACGGAATCAAACTAATTTTTTTGATCAAAGGATACAACTTAGGCCAGCATATTGGTAGTGTTCAAAAATTTTTTGTTGAATACTTTTATATGTTCTTAATTAATGCCTCCAAAGTGGACCAGAAAATTCCCTGATGGGCTAGGGCTTAATGTGTTAAAAAAAAAAAAAAAAAACACTAGGTTTCCTAATCTAGGTGGGATCTGGGATTTTTATTAGACTCTGATTAATATAGCAGGGAGAACCTGGAAAGAGTCCTTAAAAAATCCTATCAGGATAACCTCAACTCAAGCCTTTTTCTTTACCAGGAGATGATTGCTGTGAATCTTGGTCTGCAAAGGACATGGCTTGATTTAATACAGTTTACCCTAGAGGCAGAACAGCAAAGAAAGAATTCTACTAATTTAATTATAGTCTCTGGGTGCTTCTCCCTGATAATCTAAAGGGAGGTTTTGCCCAGAGCAGCACGCTTATGGCCCCATTTACATTTAAAGGTCTCTTTCTACGTGATTCTCTGACTATTGTAGGCATGGATAGATTGTTATCTGGTGGTTAGTTGTATTAGAGGCTTTGGTTCTTTACTCAAAGCTGTTAGTTGAATTGCACTGCAAAAAAAAAAAAAAAAAAAAGAAAGAAAGAAAAGAAAACATTGTTCCAGAAATTTTGCAGAGCCTTCTTTGGAGCACTTTTCATACACTGTTCTTGAGAATATCTTGCATTTTGTTTTATCACTACCAGTCTTATCAGAATTGCCTACCTAATTTTTCTGATCAAGGTATACAACTTGTGCCAGCATAGTACACCTACTTTTGAAATTACAGGTAAAGGTCTGGGTAAAACTAAGTGGAAAAAAAGAGGGCCCCTATCCTTTCCTGTGTTTTAGAATATGGACTACCCTCATACCTGTTCTCTCTGTGTTGTCACTTCTCACTCATCATTCAAAAATGAAAGACAAGAGGAAAAATTAATTTATGATAAAATATTACTCATTTAAAAAATCTAAAAATTAAACAGATAGCTGTAGCAAAACACAATCTAAGTAATCTGGGAAAATCACCAGAAAGGGCTCTACAAGACATTTTGTCTAAATGTTAAATAACTAAATACATTAAAATATGTTTGGCATGGCAGTCTGTGGTCTGACTCAGATCTAGGTTCTTAGTAAAAGACATGGGAAGTGACAATTAAGGCCCCTATAAAATAACCTAGGTTGGAAAATGTGGAGGTTAGAGATATTCAGCTTTTAGCTCCAGAAGAAGCATTCACATTATTTACTCCTGTCTATGGCCCCAAAAAGACAAAGTCTTGAAGATCCTTCCAGTGGAAGGCTTCCTCCCTATCTGACTCAAACCCTAAGAGTCAGAAGCATTAATCACCTAGATTCCAGTCAGAGGACCTTTGTAAATTCCACATCTCAAGTACTAGACTCATTACATATACTATAAAATCTTGACTGAAAATATTTTGGTTAAGAGATTTTAAGTTTTTATTGAAACCTAGAGGAAGAAGAATAAAAAAGGCAAAACTATAACAATTGGATTAAAGGGGTATTTAAAATTATCTGTTTGGATATGGTTGCAAACAACTCACAAGTTTTAGGTTTCCAATTAATTTAATTAACTTAGTATTTACCCTCTGTCTGCTTCCAAAAAGAATCCAAGTTTTTTTCCAAAGGATCAGTTCTGCTTTTATATCTAAGCTCTTGAAGTATGTATGCCATTTAGTACATTATATTTTGATGTATATTTTATGACAACATACCTTTCCCTGTCATCTTTGGAATTGTGTTGTGCATTAAGAGAAGGCAAAGTTAAGCTGCCACACAGTTTGTATGTAATCATGTTATATTATACTTACAAACATGGGGCAAGACATTAACATTTTGAACAATAGGCAGAAGAATATAAAACCTAGTTTATTTGAAAGGTTGTGGAAAGAAAATTGTAGGGAAGATTTAGCTGAGTCATTTGGAGTTAAGAATGAAAGGGAGAAGGTAATGATGATTTAATCCTTTTTCTTCTCTATTAGGGATATTTGAGTGAATAGCCAGTTATGCTCTGAACTAATTAAGTGAAATAATGAGTGCCTATTACATTGTCAATTTTTTATTTTTTGCATCTTTTATAGGGGAAACCTCAAAGAGGAGAACTTAGGAAAAATACCTAAGGCCTTGGTGAACTCTAAGATAGTCTAAGTCCACACCAACATTTTGACTCTGTCATTCTTAGTTCTTAGAATTATTTTAGTTATCTCAGGTGATTAGACTAAATAAATTCCTTACTGCAACATAAATAGGAGAATATGTACAACTTAGTTCGATGTAGGGACTTCTTTAAAATCCCCTCTCCCTGGGATCTTTTTCCTTCAGCTTTTTTCACACCAACCTTTTCATGAAATATGTATCTTTTTAATTTTACTGTATCCTGATCTTTGGCATTTGT
Source organism: Martes martes (assembly GCF_963455335.1). NCBI lineage: Eukaryota > Metazoa > Chordata > Mammalia > Carnivora > Mustelidae > Martes > Martes martes. The sequence goes on from NC_137897.1 coordinate 16,046,557, forward strand.
TTTGATTGATATTTTATTCATTATGCAAACAATATCTCACTCTAAACTTGCTTGTAATATATAGCCTGGTTGCTTGTCATGCAAGCCCAGTCAGAATATGCAGTTTGGTGTCTCAGCCAAATTTGGTCACTTCCTACATTCTCACAGTTGCTGGTCAGGAACACTTAAGGTGACTGCCAGACTCCTTTGTAGTTAACCTTCTGATGAGACACATTCAGTTAACATTCAATGGACCTTCCCCTTTCAAAGTACTGCTAATTTTATGATAGATATAAATCTTCTTACTATTCTTAAAAGCTCATATTCTGAAATCACCTTAACTTGGTATTACAATCATGTGTCATGACCTCAAATTACTTACCCTCTTTAAGCCTTATTTGTTAGTTTATTCAACATTTATTGAACAATGTGTAATAGGTTCTGGGAAGAGGAAGTGAATGTGATAGCCAAGGTTTTCTCATCTGTAAAATGTGGCTAATGACAGAGCTGTTTTGAGGATAAAATGTATGTAACATACTTGCACATTGCTCAATAAATGTTCAGTTATTATTAGCAGTATTATTCTGATAAAATTACTATATTTAAAGATTTTATTTATTTATTTGACAGAGAGAGACACAGTGAGAGAGGGAACACAAGCAGGGTGAGTGGGAGAGGGAGAAGCAGGCTTCCCAAGTAGGGAGCCTGTTGCGGGGCTCCATGCGGTGCTCAATCCAAGGGTCCTGGGATCCTGACCTGAGCCAAAAGCAGAGACTTAACAACTGAGCCACCCAGGCGCCTCATTGATAAAATTACTTTTAACATCTCCCTATGACTGTAACCTCTAATGACTCACAGTGGGTTTGCATCCACTCCATTTCTGAACATAAAGCTACTCTATATATAAATTACTGATGCTAAAAATTATCTTTTCTAGAAAATATTGTTGCAATGTTCTGAGACTCCATTGGAATGCAGTGGGCAAGCACTCCAAAATGCCTCTCACACCTGATTAGCTAAGAAAAAAACTGTAAATCACAACCACGATCTGGATTGTGAATGGAAGGTGCTGTACCTGTACCCTCTGAACCTAGATTTGTCTGGATAACCTAAATTTCTTCCCATGTACTTTTAAGTTTGGATTATTAGAAAAATAAACAAGCATAATAGACAGGCCATCTTAAGTTTTACTTGGTTTGTATCACAAGCCTGAAAACATCAAAATATTTTAACTACTGTGGTTTTAGTTATTTTTAGGTGTGGTGGGGGCTGGATATCAACTTAAGTCAGTTGAGAAAAGTGGCAGTTCTGCAGCTCATGCAATAGAACTAGAGAAAATGGGTCACTGCAGAAACTGGCAAAACCAATTGACATTCTTGAAATGGTTATAAAAATAAAATGAGTTTCTCTTTTACTCAACGGGGCTATTTAAGAATGACAAAGAGAAAACATCTTTAACGGTGGTAGAGAGTTTGCATCTATACTTTCTAGGATTATTTGTCATTTAAAGTGAAGCTTCATTAGGCAAACTGTTTTTACTAAGGGTTGTACAGTAGCCTTTTTAGGATTTCTGAAGACCATGAGTTTTGAAGGATCGTGTCTACAATTTGTCACTTATTTTAAATCCGTGTTACCCCTCAGTTCTTATATAAGATTATCTGAAAACAAAAGGACATCCCGTAAAATAGGTACTGGGCACAATCGGCTTGGAGGAGTTGGCCGAAAACCCGACACTGAGCCCTTCAAAAGGCATGTAGGGCCGAACCTGTCTCGGTATCACTACGACCAGCACTTGCAGGTTCCAGGCTCCACGCCTGACTTCCCAGGCCCTGGGCACCACCAGGGGCGGTCTGACAGCACCGGCCCTCCTGCCTCGTCATCGCTGCGTTTCTGTCTGGCGGAGCCGGTTCCCGTCCGCGGCATTCCACGCCCCCGTCTCCGCAGGCGTGCACGGGGCTCGGGAATCACCTCGGAAGCCCACTCAGCCGCGGGGAGGGCGTGAGAGAGGAAAGCCCGGGCTCTCGCTGTAACCCCCGCGCTCGGCGGTGTCCCCCTCCCCTTGTCGACGGGGCCACAGGTACCTCCTCAGCCGCCTGAGCATTCTGCGTTCAACTGGTGGACGGCCCGTCCCGCAGCCGCCACGTCCGCTCAGAGGCCCCTCAGAGCCGCCGGCAAATGACTGACTGACCCCGGGGCAGGGACTCGCGCCGACACCGCTGCGCACGCGCTCCTAGCGCCTCTATCCCGGGGCGGCTCGCCGGGCGGGAACGCGATTCTGTGAGCCGCTCGCACCTGCCTGACTGACAGGCAGACCCCGGGCTCGGGCCTCGTGCTGGGGCGCGCACGCGCCTCGCGCGCCTGCCGTCGGCCCCGGGGGCGGGACCGCGCGGCAGCGAGCGGGCGGGGGGCTTGTGGCGCGCGCGCCCCGCACCCGAGGGCTGCGGAGAGATATTTTGGGTGGCAGGAGGCCCCTCGTCATTTCCGCCGGGCAGCTTGTGGTGCCCCGGGCTTCACTCCCGCGCGCGAGGCGAGCGGGCAAGTTGGTTGCGGACGTGCGGCGGCTGCTCCTTTTCTCAGAGCCTCGACCCTCGGCAGTGCAAGCCGTGAACTGAAGCCCTGGAGGGACGGAGACCGGAGCGGAGTGGCGGAGCAACAGCCGCAGCCGTCTCTGCGGGGAGCGAGCAGAGAGTCCGCACAGAGCCGCGAACCCAGAGCGTTTCTCTCCCCGTCGCCGCTCCCGCCGCTGCTGTCCGCCGTTTGCTAAGACACATTGCAGCCGCGATACCCGACACACAAAAGCCCTCTTCTCGCCACCCGCCCAGCGAGGCAGCGGCCAGCGAGGGACCCCACCTGAGGGCGGCTCGGGCTACCGAGTTCGTTTTGTGTCTGATCTCCGCGCCCGGCGCGGTAGCGACCCCGTGCCCATGGCTCTGATCATGGAACCCGTGAGCAAATGGTCTCCGAGTCAAGTAGTGGACTGGATGAAAGGTAATGCCCGCTGTGCGGAGGACGAGGCGGTCCTGGGGCGCCGGGGTACCGGCGCGCGAGAGGGAAGGGGCGCCTACCGCGGCTGAGCCCGCTATCGGGGCTTCCACTGGCTGATCGTGGTGCGCTGGGGAGAGGCGGGGGTCCACCGGGGCAGGCGGGGGCTCGGGATCCCGATCTCCTATTGTCTTCAGTGGTGGCTCCCCAGCTAGAGAGGGGCGCGGAGAGAGCGGGGGGTGCCGGCGCTATCGGATAGGGTTAGAAGGCGGGCCGCGGAATCCCAGTACATCTCGCCTCCTCCCCGCTCCTCACGGCACTCCTAGGCCGGGAGGACGTGGCGACCCTTGTCTCTCCCCTCAGGGAGGAGCCCCCAGGGACCTGCTCCTTTGCTCATTCCTTCCCGGGCCCCTTTGTTCCTGGGAAACCTAACGCCCCCTCGGTGGCCGCCCCTGCCAGGTGCCTTTTCCAGCGCCAACTCTCCTCACAACTTTTAAGCCCATATAATGGGGTCAGGACGCGGCTGCCCAGGTTTGGATCGGGGGAACTCCCCCAGCCTAGGCTGAAGATGCTCGGGGATGCGCTACTTTGGGAGAGAGGAAAACATGCTTCCCCCGGGGCAGCATCCGCGCTGGGATCTTCGGGCTCCTTCCTGCGCAAACCCCTGCCCCTCGACTCCCCACGTCCTTTGCCTCTTTTTCTTCTCACGGGTTGAGGCTTTGGACCTCATGGCTTTTTATTGGGGGCTTGACGCCAGGTGTAAGGTGATGCGCATTCAAGTGCCCCCTCATTTCTTCCATCTTGAAGACTCGCCCCTTTTTTCAACTGGCAATTTCTAATAACCACAGTTGTAGACACTCGCTCTCCTAGTCGCAAATGTGGGCTTTTTCTTTAGTCCCTGGGATTTCCTGCCTCACTATCTCCCTCTGTTGTCTGAGTTAAGGGGCTTGTAAAGGATTCCCCTGACCCCATGACCACTGCCTCCCCCCATCACTAAGATTCCTAAAATTTGGGGAATGCTGACAGGGATGGATGGGATGAAATAAAGGATTTCTGGCCACACTTGGGAGATGTTAGAGCTTTGCTTGTGGTTATTCCTAAGCACAAGCTGTAGGTAGATTAGTCAGGAGCCAAAGGCTTATCATTTGTGAAAATGCGTGTTGCGAAGACAAGGGAGCCCCTTCTGGGGGCTTGCTTAGCTGACAGACTTTCTAAGCTCCAGGTGCTTTAGGACGAAAGGTGGGGTGATTGCAAGTGATTAAAAGGGACAGAGAGAAACTCAATCTTGATTCCTCCTTTTCCGAACATTTTCGGCCTCTTGCTTATTCTTATGGATTTTTCTTTATACATTTGCTTTCCTTTTATTCCCTTACTTGCCCCATTATTTCTCATTTAATTAGTTTTTTCTTTTCTAATATGTGAAAAGTGCTTCGTAACTGCAAAGCACAGTACACGTGAGAGTGTATTGAATTAAGTAGAATTAATTATCAACTGCCTCCGTGTGTGGTGCGTTGTGCTAAGGTGCCATGGGTGCCATGACTAAGACAAAGTCCTGCAGTGGCTCATCTTTTCTGTTTCTTCTTTTCATATTTGCTATCGAAATTACGCTCTTCTAGATTCCCACCAACCCCCAAGCCCTTTGGAATGTCGGAAACAAACATCTGTCTTCTCTATTTCTCAGTCATGGAAGAAAGAGCCAGGCTGTACGCAAGAAGCAAGAATGCCTAATTAAAACCCTTTCTTTGAATTTGCCTACAAGGTTACTTTGGTTTGAGTCTGTTACTGAAATACTCAATAGAAAGGTATCTTGGCTCCATGCAAGTCTGATTACCTTCACAAATTCCCATGATGCTTGTAGTGAGGGATGCGTGCTCCATCTTCTTCACCTCCACCCTCCCAGTATAATCTTGCAGTTTCTTCTTTCTCTACAGTTTAGATCGACTGAAGCAAGTAGAACATATGACATACATATTCTGACACACATTATTTTATTTCCAGTACAGTAGTCCTTTTAAAAATCTCTCCAGCCCTTTAAAAATATCTCCAGCCTAAAATGCACCATCTTTGAAGTTGGACTAACATTGTTAGCTGTGATTTTAAATGATTGTTATATGTAAGTTGATTAATTTATTTTCATACCTGTTGGTGATTCATTCTAGAGCTATTGAGAAAGATGAAGCCACTAGCCAAGCTAGAATTTGCATATTTCTGTACACATTAGACTAGAAGAGAAAAACTGATGTCATTACCTATATTTCAAGTCCCAAACTGCTTACTGCTGAAATGTCTATAATCTTCATATAAATTTGATTTAAGATAATAACAGAAAACAAGATTTTAAAGAAGAGTTGGACGAAATGAACATTTCCTCAACTTGTAATTATACTGTTACCCTAATTTTTCCTCCCTACTCTTTTCCCCAAATAAACTTTACAAGTAAACACATTTAAAAAAAAAAAAAAAGCTTTTCACCTTTTCCTCAGATGCAGTAATGTTTAAAAGTCAACTAATTTAGGCTGTAGCTTTAGAATGGCCAAACTTCCTTTGGTGTTGTATAATGTATAGTATTATAAAGGCAGTAACAAAGAATGAACAAGACTTTTGAACAACTGCAACATTGTGGGAGTTCTTTAAACCATACTCCTATTGTGACAGTTTTATCATCCTTAACATTTAAAGTATATAACATATGCTTTCAGCTAGTCACAATCATAAATAGTTATAACCCTATTTAGCAAGGTATATGCTTTATGCTCTTTCTAAGGTTTTTCTCTTCACTAAACAGAAAAGGAGACATTAAGCATATAAAAATTACACTGCCATATATTTATGTTTCCAGAAAATTTATATAAGTGGTATAGAAACTCATCAGAGGAGATGAAGGGGAAAAAAAGCTGATGAGATTATTAAGCTTTGGTAACATATATTCAAAATTGTTTCTGAAGGACCATTTATACATTGCAATTCATTTTGATCTTTTTTATTAAAATGTATTTGAGGGAGGCAAATATTAAACTTATATATTAATTATTAGTAAAGATATAAGGAAACACTTGCATTTTTTTCTCTCACCACCAACTCTACTATTTGTAAAATCCGATACTCACTGAATTTTCTTCTAACGATCATAAATTGATGTGACACAGTGTCAGTGTTAGTTCCAGTAAATATATGGACTCCTCATGAGTCAGTAAAATAAGCAGTTACCTTCCAGATATCTTCATAGTACTTCAGACTATTTGGAAATATAGAACTTCAAAATTAATTTTATAAAAATATTTTTTGAGAAAATCAAATATGCGTCATTTAGCATTTGAAACCTTTTTTCAGTAGGAAATTGGATTCAATCCTCTTGTAGTTTTGACAAAATTATAAAATGTAAACCTTTTTAGAGTAAAAGGGAAGCCTTTAGTAGAGAAAGCTGTAGGTAGAAAAGTAGGCCAATAACGGTTTCTGATTTTTGCTCAGTTTATTACTCTAAAATATATCATATCTCAGCTCTTACCTATTCACTTGCAGGGCCTATAGAAATACTCTGTAATCTATAGTTGTTTGAGTTTACTTTTTTGCCCACTGAAATATAGCAAAAACATCTGAACACTTCAGGCCCCTATTATTAATTTCAATATTAATTTTCCTTGTCTTTGTCACACCCAATAATTCTAGTTTTCTTCTCACACTTTTTCCAACTTTGAAACTCCTCCAAAATATCCATATGACTAAGATAAAGTTATTTTCTGCAGCTAACTCCCTTCATGACATTTTTTCCAGTGATCTTTAATCCCTTCCCTGATCAAATAAAATGAATTATTGTTTTCAGAGTCAACCAACAGGCCCTGCTTTGCTGGTCTTCTCTTATGGTCTCTGTGACTTAGCTCTTTCTACTCTTACAGTATGAGTCCTAAAATCTAAATTTTTAAGATAATTTTTTTTCAAACCATCCCACAATTAACTACTCTGTTCTTTTCTGTTTATTATAAACCTTTTTCTTTGAAAACCATCACTGACTTCTACTTTCTATCCTGATGACTCAGCCATCTTGAGGACAGAAAATGAAATACATTATTTTAGATATTAAAAACAAAGATAAAACCTTCACTTTGCATAAAACCCTACAAAAGAGGGAAATGTAGTGATGAAATAAGGTCTATTTATTATAAAAGTTAAATGCTACAATTAAGAATGTATCTGATAAGATACAGAAATTTTGACAGGCATGGTGATCTCTAATAGTTTTACCCCTCATAGGACCTAGAGTTTGAGGTTGAAATATATTTTATCAAGATGAAGGAAAATGTCAAATTTTTGAGTTAAACTGTCTTGAGATAGAGACAGAGGGAAAATTTTCTGGCAGAAACTTGAGAAGCCTGCATTGTAAACTAGTCCTATTGCTTTTGAAAAATTGGTTTTTTCCTCAATTGCAGTATGACTAGATAGTCACCAACAATCACCTACTCTCCATTTGACATTTTTGGAAACTCAATACTTGTCATTTCACACAAAGAAGAAATTTACGTTTTCTGTATATAGAGTTTAGTTCACAGGAAACATCATTTTATTTATACTGTCATTAACCTTTACTCCTTAAGGTAACACTCATGATTTGTGCAGATTAGGAAAAAAGAGTCTATTTATGTAGATATGTTCTGGTATTTAGAGATTATTTACTCTGTATTTCTACATGGAAGGGGTTTTAATGGATTGTTTTAAATAAATTATTCTCTGCTTTGGGGAAATTAGTCTCTGTAAGGGATGGCAGTGACATTGAGAAACTTAAGCCAAAACAGAGACAGGTGCCAACTAGAACATTTGCTAAATTTAAAAAATGTTTGCTTTATGTATACAAGCACCAGTGAAAAAACAAGATGATGTTTTTAATCAGTCAGGAAGGAATCCATGGGGAGGGTGGGATTTTAGCAGCTTTTTGTACTATTTAACTAAGGCATATTCTAAGATGGATGTAGTCTAAATAAAGGCACAGCAAGAGACTTTGGAGTTGAGATGGAGTGATTAACCAGAACAGTTGTGTCTAGGTTTGTCTGGTTGAAGGAGAGAGGTGGGCAGTGGAGGGAAAGTGAAGGAGGAGCCATGAGTAGGTGGCACAAAAGTACAAGAACAAATCTGCATTTCACAAAGACAATAAAACTCTCATCATGTCCCGAGTTTAAATAAATACCACATTATAAAACTTTGGCTGCCAAATATAAACCCACAAAGAATGTGTATTGAATTAGTACAGCTGTTTCAAATCTGTTTCTCAGGAATAATTTTGAAATAATGTTAAAGTGAGTTATTTTGAAGATTAATTACATCATTAACATTATGTTGTTGGATATTTAGAATTTTACTCATCCAAATTCTTATATGAAAAATGAAGATAAGCTTTTAAGTTATTGCTGTTATTCTTAAAACAGTGATAAATTATCATTTTCATGTATAGCAGAGTGGGACTTAAATTTGTTCTTAATGACTTTTAGCTTTCCATGTGACTTCCCAACAGCACCTCAACACATAAGGTTTACTGTGAAAGATGAAGGATTAGTTTCTATAAAGAGTACTAGAGGGTGGATCATTTGTACTTTAAAAGAGGGAAGGGAGAATAAGTAATTTTTTAAAAAATGTAGCCTAAGCTTTTTATTTTTAAGATTTTGTCATAGTTTAATGTCTTACTAAAGGAAAGCAAATGTAGTCTTCACTGCAAGATCATTGTGTTGAATAATAGTCAGTAAGTGAATTCACAGTTTTTATGCATAGCATAGGCTTGTGTTCCCCAAAATGGAATATTTCTGTCGTTGTGGGAGCTTAATGATCAAAAGAAAACAAAGACTTGATTTTTGTTAAATATTGTAAAACATTGCTTTTGTATTAAAACAAACCTGGATATTAAATTCATGGTGTAGAAAGCAAAACTGGCATGATTTTAAAGATGATACCAGAGACTTAACAGGAATTCTAGGCTTGTAGCAAGCTGTTTCAAGCAGCATTTCCCAGACCTTCCAGGGTTATGAGTAAATTTCGTTCAGCAATTGTGGTTGCATCAGTGGAATAATCTGAGAAGTGCTGCTTTGGGTTTAGAAACGGTAAAATTAATGTAGTTTACTTCCTCCTGTTCTCATATTGCAAAGGACAAAATATTATCTTTTCAGTCAAGGTCATGATAATTATAGCATTTTTTGTTTGTTGGTTGGTTTTTGTTTTGGTTTGGTTTTGGTTTTGGGGTTTTGGGGGTTTTTTTTTGTTTGTTTTTTGGGTGTTTTTTTTTTTTGGAACCATAAACCTATAGTCAGCATAAATTTCTCAGGAATATTTCTCATCCTGTCCTCTCCTCTCTTCTCTCACCCCCATCAACTTAAAAAATTTAGTGGCTTATCATTGTTTTTTTTTTTAAACATTTTTTAAGATTTTATTTATTTATTTATTTGACAGAGATCACAAGTAGGCAGAGAGGCAGGCAGACAGAGAGAGAGGAGGAAGCAGGCTCCCTGCTGAGCAGAGAGCCCGATGCGGGACTCGATCCCAGGACCCCGAGATCATGACCCCAGCCGAAGGCAGAGGCTTTAACCCACTGAACCACCCAGGAGCCCAGCTTCTCATCGTTTTTAGAATAAAGATAAAAACCCTTAGTATGGCTTTTAAGACCACTGAAGATTTGGCTACTCCTTTTGAAATAAGCCTTATTCCTAGCACTAACTAATGGCCTTTCAATCTCGTTTGCCTACCACTGAGCCTTTGTACTAAATACAGTTTCCCTTGCCTCTTTTCTTCACCCAGTTAAGTCCTACTCATCTATATCTCAAGCCTCCCCTCTTTGCCTCAGAAAAGCCTTCTCCATTCTCCAGGTCACATCAAATCCTCAGTTGTATGCTCTCCAGGTACCATTTATATCCTCATTCCTTATGCGAGTTTTATTTTTACATTAATTTCTATGGTTATTTGTTGAGGAGAGGGACCTCATCTAATTTACATAACAAGGCATAAGAAAGTATCTGGTGAAAAGTAGGCACTCAAGAAGTATTTGTTGAAGGAAGGAATACATAAATATCACAAATTCCTGGTCCTTCAGCAAATTTGCTTTCCTAAATGAAAATGCATGTAAAGTCCCTTATAATGCTCTAATGGATACTTTAGTGCCAAGTTGTATATTGTTTGCCAGAAAATAGTAGAAGTAGAAGTGGGATTGCTCTAATTCATAGTTGTATCACTCTAGTCAATTCAGTGACCTAAATCATGGTTTAGATTCATTTCATTAAGAAATGTGAATAATTTCAGTGTATCTACAACACTTCTGTGTTTAAGCTATAAATATTATTTGCTGATGTTGTATTATTAATAGGCAACACAATAGGCAAACATTACTTAAAAAATTAAAACATATCTCTTAAGAATTTATTTTTTTCATACAAATTTTCTAATTGTTTCTTCATTTCAGTGTTTTAAAAGAACTCTATTTTGGAATGAGTGGTAGAGTGAAAATGATAAAATGCCTTAAATTTCTCCTCTTACAGGGATACCTGGGTGGCTCATTTGGTTAAGCATCTGCCTTTGGCTCAGGTCATGATCCCAGGGTCCTGGAATCAAGTCCCACATTGGACTTTTTGCTCAGGGGGGAGCTTCCTTCTCTCTCTGCCTGCTCTGCCAGCTGCTCCTCCTGCTTGTGCTCTCTCTCTCTTTAAAAAAAATTTTTTTTAAAGTTTCTCCTCTTATAAAAGAAAAAAACCCATGTGAGGAATTAAAATGCTTTTTTCTGTAGTGAAAAGAAAATACCCTTTGCTTGTTAATTTTGATGATAAAATGGAAAAATTGCCTTTTAATTTAATAATAACCATTATCTATATTATAATTAATGTTGAATTTATATTTTTACTAATAGGAATAAAATTAAGATACTTAAAAATGCATCTTAAATCAGCATTTCTTACATGATTTTCCATCTCTCCTGATATTGAAAAATGAATTTTAATTTTTTAAAGTAAATACAAATTTGGGCTAATTTTTAAGGGCACTCATTAAGAACCTATGTAGTGAGTTATTGTGCAGTGTAATTTTTAAATACTCATATGGATTTTTTTGTTAATATGTTACTGGATAATCAAGTAGCAAGTATTAGGAGATTTTTCTAATAAAACAAGTCCCTCCCCATAAATTTACAGTAGTTACAGTATAAATCAGAATAAGCAAAATTTTTAAGACTTTAACTTAGCTTTGTGCAGAGCTATTAACTTTTAATAAAACACCTTCAGACTTAATCTTTCTAGCTAGTACTATAAAACAATGGGTTGCAATTGTGGCCTGATTTAAACTACAAACAACTATTCAATATGATAGAATTTTTTAGACTTTAAAGATGTATTTAATTTGTTTGATTTCAATTTAAATTACAATCATTCATTCTAATAAAAGTTTTCATTAACTTAATCATACTCTTGGGGTTATGCATATTTACATAAATTTATTAAATCTTAAATTTTACTAAGCATGGTACCTGCTGTTTTAGTTTTCTATGTTCATCTGTTGACTATCACAACATAAAATTGTTTTAAAAACCAAGATTTATTAAATGAAACAAAATTCACAACGATATTAATGTATTATAGTTTGCCAAGGTCAAAACATAGTTATATCCACTACTGAGTGTTTATCCAAAGAAAACAAAAATACTGATTTGAAAAGATATGTATGCACCAATGTTTATTGCAGCATTATTTACAATATCCAAGATATGGATGCAATCTAAGTGCCCACCAATAGATGAAGTATAAAGGAGATGTGATATATACAGACATAAACAGTAATATTACTCAGCTATAAAAAAAGAATGAACTTTTTCCATTTATGATAACATGAATAGACCTAGAGAATATTCCATTAAGTGAAATAAGTCATACAGAGAAAGACAAATATCATGATTTCACTTACATGTGGAATCTAAAAAACAAAAGAGCAAACAAAAGCACACAGATTCAAATACAGAGAACAAACTGGTGATTGTTGGGGGGATGGGGGATGATCAAAACAGCTGATGGGGATTAATAGGTACAAACTTATAGTTATAAAATAAGTAAGTCATGGAGATGAAAAGTACAGCATAAGCAATGAAGTCAATAATATTGTAATAACATCTTATGGTGATGGATAGTGACTACAATTATAATGGTGAGCATTACATAATGTATACAATTGTTGAATCATATTGTACACCTGAAACTAATATAACATGTCAATTATACTTCAATAATAAAAACGTTTTTAAAAAATTGCATAATTGATATCAAGTATTATACACTTATCTCTCTCCTTTTTTTAAAGAGAGGGAGAGAGAGAAAGGAGGGGCAGAGTGAGAGGGAGAGAAGATCTCAAGCAGGCTCCACACTGAGCTCAGAGCCCTACCTGGGCTCATCTCACAACTCTGACATCATGACCTGAGTCAAAATCAAGAGTCAGGCATTTAGCCAACTGAACCACCCAGATACCTCAACTTACATATCTCTTTTGTATTTACTTGACATTAATGTTCCTGGAAATTAGTCCGATTAGGTAGGTTGGAAAGTTTTCTAATAAGGTAATAGATAAGAAGAAACCACATTGTTAGTTGCTTTAAAAGTGTTGCCCAGTATCCTTTTTTGTTTGTTTGTTTGGATTTTTTATTTTGTTTCAGCTACATCTGCTATTTTTAAAATGGGCTTGCAACATGTTTTCTCAAATAATATCTACAACAAATCAATGGAAGGCTGGTGTCGATCCTGGATTTTACTTTTTTAAACTTGTTCACCAAATATTATGAAAGAATCTATTTTCTAGCTAGTTGTTAGACTTATAATGTGACTTATTAATAAAAATCTTAAAATGATGGCCATAAGTAATTATGCTGAATGGTTAAGTTTGACATTAGCTGAATTCTTGTTATAATTTTGGTGTGTTTCATGTATATATGGGAGTTTATTTCATATACTTTTATTTTTCAACCATCCACATTATTTTCAAAATGTTTAATAGTCCTGGGGGTTTGTGATTTTTTTCCTGGCTGAGCATAAAATTCATATTTTAATTTCATGTAATTCATTTGTAAGCTTTCAAAACAAACCACTGAGCTGTTAAAGACATATAAACGAGAAAATGTTGCAGTTTCTGTTAATGGCGCTCAAAACAGACATGTAGTCCATTTGCTGGTTTTCCTTCCCACTTGCCAGAACCTATGTGGATTCTGAGTTCAGTGTGGTAAAGAACCAATGTGCAAGGCAGGGTTAGTTGCTCCTTCCTGATTTCCCTCCTCAGTAGTGCCATGGTGAGTCTTGGGGCAGTTTCTGTTGACATCACTGTTGCTTTAAATCAGTGGCAGAGCTTTTCTTATCTAAAAGACTGTTCCTTTGCCTTCTAGCTATCAGATGCAAGGTGTTCAGTTTGATGTCGAATTGTCACACACAGAGAGAAGCTTTCTATGAAATGCTGAAGAGTAGATAATTTTTCTTTCTAATCTGTCTCTAGATATAATTCTTTAAGTATATTTATGGTAAAAACATGTTAGTTCAGATCTTATTTGGGATTTGTGATAATTACAGTAGGTTTTTATTGAAGTTTACTCTTAGTATGTGAAGGAAGGGTTTGCTGATCGATCTAATAATATAAACAAGGTTGGAAAGAAATTGTTTGATTCCAGAGGATATGGTGTTTTCAAGTACTGTACTTTGCCAGGAGCCATTTCCGTACTGAAAATATGCTAGCTAGAAGTGAGTTGATTTTTAGTTAGAATTTCTGCATACTTTGAATCATGGTTTTTTTGGGGGTGGTGTTCAGGAATATTTTTGTAAACTTTCTGTGATATAGCTTGGTTCTTCCCTTCATTTGCCAAAGTTAAGAAGGTCTATTATTGGTAGTAATCCTTAAAATAAGATAAGGAACTGTTATTGACACCCTTTTACAGGTAAGGTGCAGAGACGTTAAGCCGCTCAACAGAGATTGTACAGCTGTTCAGTGATGGAATTAGGTTGGACCTCAACTCTTTTCTCCTCTGTTGAATTGGATTTACACTTTGGTAGGTGAAGAACACAATTCAGGATTGTACATAATTATCTTCAGACTTGACTTCTATTTTTTTAAGTTTTTAATTTAATTCCAGTTAGTTAACGTACAGTGTAATATTAGTTTCAGGTGTACCATATAGTGATTCAGCACTTCCATACCAGACTTGACTTCTAAAACGTTTCCTAAATTTTCTACCCTGTAAAAATTGGCACCAAATAGATTATAGTAAAGAGCACTTTGGAATCAGATGTCTGGCTTAGTTATATACAGACTCTATTACTTCCTAGCTCTGTGATTTTTGAGGGAGAATTTAAGTAACTTGCCAGATTTTTTTCATTTTTGTAAAATAGGGGTGATGGTATTACCTACCTCATAGGGTTGTGGTATACTTAAAACAACGCCTGGTACATACTAAGTGCCTGGTAAATGCCAGCTTTTTTTAAATTAAGGAATGGATTGCATTCTGTTGGCAAGCTTCAAAGGCACAACTACTAATAGATAATATTTATTGAGTACTTACCATGTACTGTGGTGGGTGCTTTCTCTGCATTATCTTATGCCTATCCTACCCCTGAAAGATTGGAATTATCACTGCTTTACAAATGAAGACAGTTTTGCTTAGAAATATTGAATGATTTATTCTGTATACCCAAAAATTTATTTAGGAGGTGTTCAATAAATATTTTGAAAAATTAATAAATAATAGACAAAGCAGAATTTGAATAGATTTCTAACTGGTTACAAAACAGATAATATTTCCACCTTGCCGTTCTACCAGAGGTAGATACGAAATGAGAGGAATCATGGGAATAATTTCAAAGATGTGGATGTTCACTACACCAGACCTACCTTCTGTAGTATGTGGTAAGGTGGACTATGGTTCTTGGGTCCTTTTGGTCTCTAGAGGGGGGTGGTGGTGTGTGGGTGGGTGAGTGGGTGGGTTTATGTGTGTTGAGCTGTTTCTACTCAGAATAGTGCTTAAGCCAATGACAAAGATGCCACATATAATTATAGTCTTGGTGACACTTTCCTATTTTGATGTGAACCTCAGGAGTTTGATTCTCACCTCTGCTGAGGCTAGACCTAAACAAAAGATCTACTTGAGACCACTGCTACTACAAACCCAGTGCTGGATGTTTTGCTCTAAAAGGAATGTTAATAAAAATACATGGTGTCTGATAATAGATGTTCATAAATGGCTTTACATTATATTACAAATAACGGCTTCTGTTCTTTTGTTTAGCTTTACTTAGCAGTGGTTAGCATTGCTATCTGCATTTTGGTAGTGTTTCTTTGAACAGCAGACTTTATTCAGTGCATGCCTACAGCTTTGAAATTCTTACCTACCTACTAGATGGTAATTTTCCCCCCAAATTGTTTTGTTTTGTTTGGAAACTCCTTTATCATGGACCAGATTATGATATGATATGATAGCATAGTGAATCACAAAAGGATTTAAGTGTTAAAGAAAATGTAATCATAATCAGTCAAAAACTATTGTGAAGTCAATGCAAAATATGGAGTGTTCAAGTTCAGCTAGAGATGTTTGATCCATTGAGTACTTATAAAGTAGTAATTAAAGGTAAAATTCATTCTACATTATATTTTAAAATGATACACACGGTTTTGCATGTATGTATAAAATAGATATTCTAGCATGTATTTAGGAACTTAAAAGTTGGATTCTTTCAGGAAAAAAACCCACAAAAATGGTATTTCTTATTTCTCCTTGTTTTTCTTTAATGCAATTGAGGTGAGTTTGCTTTACACTGGAAGTTTTAAAGTAAGGGAAAACAACTTACATTGTTCTTTGTGGAGGGAATATTTGATGCTTCTCATTCTTTATGAAAGCTATCACAATACCCACAATAATAGGCAAAAAAACAAAAAACAAAAAACTGAACTGTGGTAATTACCAGCTCTTTTAAAGTTGCCTTAGTATTATTGTCCATTTGATTACATAAAACACTTTTCCAAAGTGCTCATTATCTTTTAAAATCCATATGAATTAAAATTAATTTTGTTTGAGGATGTTTTGAGAATTTTATCACTTTCCTTGAAATAATTATTGACATCCTGTGTTAATAAGCACTCTGATAGAGATAGACTTTTAATAAGCAGTCTGGTAGAGACAGAGTTTTAAATATAGTTAACACCATGAATCTCCATCTGCATTCATTTTAAAATGTATCTAATTTAATGTTTAAAGGAAATGGTTATTAATTGTGGGACTTTTTTTACATGAGGCTGCTTTGTCACTTTATTCTTATATTTGTGACAAATACACACAGAAAGTAAATATAGCAGAATAATACCTTGAGATCTAATGACATTTTTCTCCTTAGTGATGCACCAGTAATGAGATCACAAAAAATTAAGGCTGGTATGTATTTCTGAAAAGTAAGGATTTAAAAATATATACATTGTGTACCCTCAAATGAATAACATGATTATCACACCAAAATTTATTTCTTTATATCAGTAAATATCTAGTGGTTCAAATTTCTGGTTTTGTAAATATCATAAACATTTTTATAGTTTTTTTCTCAAATCAGGGTCCAAGTAAAGTCCGCATATTGTAGTCTACCTTATTCTTTTTTCCTGTATCATTTCTTTAGGACCCAGTACTCTCTGTATGTACCTTATGTAATGTCTCCTGAAATAAAACTCATAGATAATATAGCCTGCCTACTAATATAATTTTTAAAAATTCACTTTAATGAACATATTGTAATGTAATGACCATATTATAATAAAAAGGAAAAATAATTTGTAAAAATAAAATAGGTTTTTATATGTAGGTACTCAATATGACTATGCCAGGAGAAACTAATTGATATTTTTTCCTGCTTATAATGAGCATATCTGGATTTAAGAGAAGCAGTAAGTTCAGAAGTTGTTCCATAGAAGTACAAGAAGATGGACGAACAGATGAAATGATAGACACTGCAATAAAAACGAGTATTAGGGGAAGTGGTACAAGCTAGACTCTATAATTCCTATAGAGTATTTTATAGTCATGTGGAAAGGAACCACAGCTTTTCAGAGAAATGGGAGACCTCTAGGGATAGGGACAGAATATTTAAGATGAGCCTGGAGCATCTTGTAGTACCAGAAAGTAAGGAAGTGCTCAAAAAACACAATGATGACAGCATGCAAAAGACTTAGGAGTCATTCTGAAACAGCTCTCAATGGCTAAAACTGCAACAGTTTGAGGAACAAAAGTAGTATTGGATTATAGCTCAATACATAAAATAAATATCCATGAATCCCTACTGATATAAATAAATGTCTGAATAAATCAAGAAATGAGGAAAAAAAGAAAAATCTCCCCTACAGAGAATTCCAAATAATTTATATAGATAATCCCCTCTCAAAAAAGTGGCACTTAATTCCCTACCCCTTGAATGTGGCCTGCACTTAGGGACTTGTTTCCAAAGAGTAGAGTGTGGGAGGGGGAAACATAACTTGATAGTGGAGAAGCCTAGTAAACACTGTATTGGCCAGATGATCAGGGTTTGCATCATCAGTGATAAGTCATGCTGATGATAGCATGTACCCTTAGTATGATATGATATGTTGAGAATATCACTTTACCCATGTGGTCTTCCTCCCCCAAAGCCATAAGCCCATTCTAACTATGAGATAAACATTAGACCCAAATTTAGGACATTTTACAAAATACCTGACCAGTATTCTTCAAAACTCTTAAGGTCATCAAAAAACAAGGAAAATGTGAGAAACAGACAAAAGGAGGCTAAGGAGACATGATGATTATTTGTATTATGGTGTCCTGGATAAGATCCTGGAACAGAAAAAGCACACTAGGAAAGAACTGGTGAAATCTAAACATAGTGTGGAATTTAATTAATAACAGTCTACCAGTATTGGTCCACTAGTTATTATAAATGTATCATAGTAATATGAGGTTTTAATAATAGAATATGGATAAGAGGTATATAGAGGCTACATAAATATATATATACATGTATATATAGGATGTATATATTATAGTAACTTTTCTGTAGATCTAAAACTATTCTTCAATAAAAAGCTTATTTAAATAAAAATAGAGTTTATTTTCAAATTTGGTAATATCAAAATGTAAGCAGTATATCATACATAAAATAGCTTTGGTTTGCCTCTGTAAGTGTTAATAAAGCCTTTCAAATGCAAACAAACAAAATGTCATGGGATACAGGCAGTTCTTCAGTGTGTAACTGTTGCATCTGTCTAGCAACCATTTGGTAACTAGATCATTGTGATAACCCCAAACTCCTCAAAATCCTCAAAAGGCTCCCAACAGGCAACATTGGCCCCATCTTGGCATCAAAATCTCTTTGCCTTACCTCTTCTCTCCTGTGTAAACCTCATGTTTTTCCACACATGAAAAAATTTTCTTGAATGATTGGTATACCTGATTTTCCTTCTACTGAAATTAATGTTTTAGTTGATTAGCTTTTTTTTAACCTTTTGCTAATCAGGAAAAGTGTTTAAGAAAAGGAAACTGGGGGACCTGGATAGCTCAGTTGGTTGGGCATCTGCCTTCCGCTCAGGTCATGATCTCAGGGGCCTGGGATCAAGCCCCTTATCAGGCTCCCTGCTTAGCTGGGAGCCCGCTTTTCCCTCTGCCTGCCACTATCCCTGTTTTTGCTCTCTGGCTCTCTCTGTCAAATAAATAAATCTTAAAAAAAAAAAAAACCAAAGAAACAAAAAAAGAAAAGGAAACTGAATGTGCATGGGATAGGGTGGAGACCACCAATAGTTAGCTCATGTTCTTATTTTACCTTACAAACAGATTTGCAGTTAAACTCTTGGACAGAAGAGTGTGCTATTCTAAACCTTGTTAACAAAGCCTGATTTCCAATACTCCTTCTATAATGGTAGTTTCCTGAAGACACTCTCTAGGAATGTTAGAGAGGGTGTGAAAATTTTTAAGCAAATGTTGTGGTTTATAATAATTGATTTTAAGCTGAATATATAAATATGTGTGTAAATATGTGCATGTATTTACTTAGGGCACATATCTGCTTCAGGCAGATATACTGAAATTGCATATAGCTAAATGACTTTTTCTCATTGTTATTCTGCAAAGAAGTCAACATTTTTCTTGTTGTCACTAAATGTAACTCGTTGTTTTCATTGTATTATGGAGTCATGTAGTTTGTTAGTACCTGGGTTTGGATATGAGGGTGGTTATAACTTAAGGCCTCCTTTGGTCACATCTCTAAGAAATTATATTTCAAAATAAAACTGTTATAATACTTGTACTTTATTCCTGTATCTTTTTGGTTAAGATCTTCCATATTTTCTAGTTTACTAGTGTGCATATCCTAAAAGGATCAAGCTCTGATAGTAAGTAGATAAAACTATGATCAGGAATTTAATGCATTGACCTGATAACTCTTCTCTTCTTATCATAATAAATTGAAATGTTATAATTATCACAGTTTAAATTTACTTGATTCTTTGTTATTATTCCATGTCTGTAAAAGTGTGAAGTTCTCCTGATGTTGATATGAATGTCTTAGAATTGTCTTTTTTTTTTTTACTAAATGTCTTCTTTTTACTAAATGTCTTCTTTTTCTGACCTCGTGTATGCTCTGAGAATGCCAAGATGTGCATTATGTTCTCTGTGAAATGCTTCTGCTTTTTGAACAAAGTGGTATTTCTTAAGCTACCCTCACAGGAATGAAGGAGAGTTTGTTTTGTTTGTCTGCTTTGTTTTGTTTTAGTAAGGTAAGAATGCTTTGCAAAAAAAACCCACAAAACTTCAAAAAAACAGCCTATTTAAATTATACACTAAATATCAAGGGTTTGGAGCTATCATTGAATATATGACTGGAAAGGATGTTAACTTTCCAAAATTCTCCAATAGATATCCCAAGTTAAAATCTGTCTCAGGATAGGTGAACAACATTTAGATTGAAGTTATTTTCATAACTTTTCCATTATACTTTTCATAATAAAATTGTATAGACTTTGAATGACTACCTATTTCAATAATACTATCTTATAATAATTAAAAACAGATTGTTAGAAGGAAATTTTGTCATTTGCATGACTTTCAAAATGCAGATGGCTTAGAAGTAGACTTGGAAGCTTTTTCCAGAGTGCAGATGGACACAAATTCTTCAGTGAAGTTAATTAAGAATAATCATTATATAACAACCATGGTCTTGTAGGCTGCCATGTAGAAGTAGCATTCTACTTTCCCAAATAAAAATGCCAAATGATGCTTTCCAGGACTGCTGAATGAAAATGAAAATATTTTATCACCTGTACCCATGCCAGAAGACTCATTCCCCTATCTACTACCTGTCACAGATGGATAAAAAATATTAAAGGGACAAACATCTAGGAGGAAACACTATATGTGGAAGATAATACAAACTATCTGGAAGCCTCTCCATTATAGTCCGACCTCAGTTCTGTCCTGTCTTAGCCATATGTGTTTAACTCATCTTCTCCAAAGCCCTCAGTTTCCTTATTTAAAAATGGGGATCAGGAAAATGAGCTTCATAGGGAATTCTGAAGAATAGTCAGTCAAGATGTCCACATAGAAATGGAGTTAACATTTTGACACTGGCAAATAATGGCTTATTAATTACTGAACATGATTTTAAAATGATCTTTATGGAAAGGTTAGTTTAAGAATTATATTTCAATTTAGAAATAAATTACAAGGTATAGCTCATATATGTTTGCCTTAAGACATGGCATACAAAGAAGATTATACTGATTTAAAAATGTATCTTGGATATGGATTTCAGGTAGCTAATTCTTTCTCTGACAGCTTTATTGAAGCATTTCTAACCAGACCATTTTTTTTTCTTGAGTCAAATGATCACTTAAGTAATTCAACCTCATTCTTAGAATGCTATATCTCATTCTTCCTGCCCGGGAAGGCAATACAAAGGCCTGGCAGTACTGCTGTTGATGACTCTCAAACCTGCTGAAGTCTGGACCACTGTAAGCCTCCTCTCAGGAGTAGACTGCATATCATGGTTCCTCATACTTCTCAGCATCACTTAATCAGAAGGTTCATGATCATTGAAATTTCATTTCTCAGACTTTGCCAGAAGCACGGAGTGTAAGAGTTTTGTCATCACAGGCATATACGTGGTGTTCATTATTATGAAACACTGAATCTCTGCGGTGAAAATGATAGGCATTTATGAGCACTAGAACTCCATTTAAGTGATAAGAATGTATTGACTTTTCATAGGAGAAACAGTCAGTTGTAAGAAACAAATGAACCAATTCATTTGAGCCTGGATCACTGAAAACTAGAGAAAATCACTGGCAAAACAATGCCTTTTCTCATTCATGTGTCACAAGTGGTATTTGGATTGAGGACAATTGAAAAGCATTAAGACAACAAATTAGTTCCCTTGTTGTATAGAACAGTTGTTGGAAAATGTACTTTTCCAAAGCTAGCATGCTAGCCTCTTTTTTTTCTTTAATTACCAGTAGGGTTTTTTTCTCCTTAGAGCTCATATTTTGGCCTGCATTTGTGTTTTTCTTGGAAAAATGTTCTGTATATCCAACAGTGGTGCACTTTGTGTAAAGGATGTCTACTCACATATAAAATTTGGTTTAGAGGAATTTCTAAAATACAGAAATTAAGAGTCTTCTTTTAATCAGAATAACAGTCTGACAATATTTGACTTTAAAGCTTTTGAGAGAGCTCTTTCACCATGATTTTGTTGTTATTGCTACTTCTTCCATCTTTTTGATATTGTATGTTTCTAAATGACAGGATACAACAATATGCCAGATTTTATTCTTCTATTCAAACTTTGAAGGTCATATGGATATTTTTGTTTGGCCCTGAGCCATCTATATCTCATTTCTAAAAACTGTATTAAATTTAAAATAAGTGAATGCTTTAAAAAAAATGATATCATGAGGCAGCTCTGATTCTATCAGTTACCTTGAGAGAATCATTTGAATTTCTGGTTTTCTTTACTATAAAGGAAAGTTGGGTGATATGTTCTGTTAAAACTCTTAAGTTTCTGTGATTCTAAATTTTTCTTAAATAAAGATTTATTTATCTATTTTAGAGATAGAGTGTGTGCATGAGTGGGGGAAGGGGCAGAGGGAGAGAGAGAATCTCAAGCAGACTCCCTACTGAGTGCGGAGCCCAGTGTGGGGCTCCATCCCAGGACCCATAAGATGACCTGAACCAAAACAAAGAGACAGTTGCCCAGTCAGCTCAGCCACCCAAGCACCCGTGTTTCTAAATTTTTAATTCATTCTCATATTTGTCTTAGAAGCAATGAATGGTGAACATCCTTTAACTTTTTATATCTAGTTTAATGACTCCTAGAGATACTTGGGCCTTCTGAATTTTTAGAAGGTATAATTTTATTTCACCCTGTAAATTTAGTACCAGGCACAGAACTGTCTGTGTTTTACATGAAGATTTGATATGCAACAAAAGCAAAAGGTGTATTTTTGATGGTTTAGGTGGATCTGAACCCCCCAAGTTTAGACTATCAGGCTCAGATTACCTTTGCAGATTTTGGATTGACAAATTCCTGGGATAATATATTACAAATGTCTCTCCTTTTTCCTTTTTTCTTCTTTTTCCATTTTCTATAATCTTTCACTCCCCAAAACTGTAACCTTTGCAAAATAGCAAGCAGGCTATTCAGCGAATACCTTCTAACCCCTTGGATAAGTCTTTCTCTGCCTGCCCCTTGGTAGTGTTTAAAAAAATTTTCTTCAGGTGGTCCTAAAGTCCTACTATATAAAAATAAGACCATTATTTACAAATGAACTTATATGGAAAACATAAACTAGAGTGGTAAGTATAAGATGTAGATTATCTGACAAAAAAACAGTACTTTTTGTTCTTGATGTACATTTTTAAATCATACTTGTGAAATCATGGCTTGTGTAATGCAATAGTTCCCTCAGTTAATTTTAGATATGTGCAGATGCATCAAACAGATTTTTATTATGGATGTACTTTCCTTAAATTCTTAGCCAAAATTTACAGCTGTTTTATAGATCTTTAACACTTATGGTTTTAATTATACTTGATAAGCAAATTTGAAACACAGATTCAAATACAGTTCTTGTGTGCGTCATTGAAACACATCACTAGTTAAAACAGTTCATAACATTTTTTATAAAAGAACATGCTTAGTTTCTCTACACACTGGCACTCTTGTTCTCTGTGAAATGAACTGATAGAAAGTTAAAATCAGAAAGACCTTTTAGAAATTTCTTGGTGTTATGCCATCATATTACATGCAAGCAACTAAACTCAGAGAGGTTAAAGGACTTGTCTAAATTCACATATCTTTCTAGTAGCAAAATTAGTATGACAAAGAACTCAATGTATGAAAGCTCAGGAATAGTATGTTGCATAGATCTTTTCATTGTTTATAAGGACATCTCTGTTCGGAACAAAAGAGAATGAGTTCTTTTGATGTCAAAGCTAGAGAATATCTTGATTAACACATACACTTGTAAGTCTGCTTTGCAGAACAATCCTCTCATAACAATGTTTGGTTTAGATTTCATTATTATAATCAAATGTAATATTTTGAGAATGCCAGATCCCATTTACAGAGAGTTAAAATGCTATGAACTCATGAAAAAACTTCTTCTAGTAGTCTCCTAAATCTCACTTTTTGAGGCTTTGTGGATTGGTAGTATAGTCCAGTGCAAAAAATCCAAACACACAGTAGATTTTATTGTCTGTTTAGAGCTGAACAAGTGGTTTGTTATGTTGATAGTCTATTACAATTCACTTACTTTAATAATTTGCTTTTTTAAGTATGAACAGTATACATGCACCTAAAACTCTAAATGTGGAATAATTTTTTACCCTCTATTCTTTAACTGTCTCTATTACTTAATGTAACCTTATTTACACTACTGGGATTAATAGAATAAACTGGTCCTTACCACATACAAATACCTGTCCTTGATATGTCAAAAAAATGTGTTTGAAAAGATCAAGGTCACTGAATGATTTTAAAATCTGTTTATAGAGTTTGCTTACTGTGAGATCCTCCTTTGCACCTATTTTAAATAATGCCTTCTTCCTCTATATCATAGATATTATATAATTTATACTGTTCCTGTCTCTTTCCAACATTCCTGTGTTTCAGTGTTGAAGTCCTAACAGTTGGAATCTCTGATTTCAAAGAATATTTGTTTAAAATCTAGAGGACAGCAATGTGACTTGCATTTATCATTAATTTGATATGGTATGCAAATTACATGACCATACTGAGATGTCTGGCAATTACTTTTTAATAAATATATGGATACCAAATAAGAAGAAGTGACTAAATAAAAATATTTAACAAAATGGAAACAAACAAATTAATGGATTTTTCAAGTTTAATATGTGTGTAGGTCTCTTATGTGTGCTGTCAGGTATTCAATAACTAGATGAAATGGAAAGTAATTTTTCTTTCACTATTGAAATATCATTGTGTGTTTTCTATTTTAAATTTCCTTCTAATGGCATTCACTGTCCTTTAGGAATTACTCTCTTTTATGTGTTAATTTTTATATATTTTTCAAGATTTGCCATCCTTTAAGAAAGGCAAAATTTTGTAACTTAATCACTGAAGAATGAACTGTGGCATTATGCACATTTTCTGATAGCTGCTGTCAAAGATGGAGTAATAACACTTTTCTTTTTCCTGCCACCATAAGAAGTGTGGTCACCTCAGGACAAGCACTGAGTCATACTTCTGGGGCCAGTAGGAAAAGTTTGCTTCATTGGCAGCCACCTGGGCTCTTCATGTTCCATGACAAATGGCAAACTGGCACATGGTGTAACTAAAAAATTTCTCAAATGTCTAAGTCCCAGAAAAAATTAATGTTAAGGAGTGCAAAAACTGAAGTCTGTAACTTATTTTGAACCAGTAGATTTGAATTCTTAATTTAAGTATGCTTGTTATGAAAATTTATAATTGTGTTTTACATTAGCTAAATTTATGTGATAGCTTAATATGGTAAAACTAAAGCACCTTGTACAGTAAAGAACTAAAGAATTGAGTCTTGTTTTTATATTTTTTAATGTGCTATCCAGTCTTAATAACCTAGACAATACTGGACTAGGAACCTTAATATTTGTTTCCTATCTATAGATACCCAGCTGTTAATTTAGCCATGGTAATTGCTAGACTTCTTTTTTTGTTGTTGTTAAGATTTTATTTATTTATTTGACAGACAGAGATCATAGTAGGCAGAGAGGCAGGCATAGAGAGAGGAGGAAGCAGGCTCCCTGCGGAGCAGAGAGCCCTATGTGGGGCTCGATCCCAGGACTCTGAGATCATGACCTGAGCTGAAGGCAGAGGCTTTAACCCACTGAGCCACCCAGGAGCCCCTAGACTTCTAATTTAAATATATACCTAAAGTATTTGTTTATACAATTAGGAAGAACAGTAATACAATATTAGGAAACTTGATTGATTTCCCTCGTTAATATCGATAAAATTTTGAACCACAGAAACTGCCCCCCTCCACTTACTCAAACAACTTTAAAGCATAAAAACTATTTTAGAGTATTTTACTGATATGATTATCAATATCCATACGATTAAAATAAGCACCTTATAAAAACAAAACCTTTATTTGAATGGGTTCTTTTTGTACTCAAGTCACACCTTATGTATTTGTTTATGAAAATTGGTTATATGTCCCTCAAATAAAAGGAAATTTGCCTTAGAGACATTTCCCCCCACTATCTTTATAGTTGTACTTGAAACATGTATTTTGCTAATTATAACAGAGCTATTTCTGTATGTTTAGATAACACTTATATTTACATGTAGGTTATTTGGTTATTCATAGTAAAATATAATGTGTGCTACACAATTAGGTATTTTTAAAAGTTGCCCTACACATTGGAGCCTACCATAAAAACTTTTTGGATAGTACAGTTGCGGGACCTGGCTGGCTCAGTTGCTGGAGCATTTGACTCTTGATGTCAGTTTCATGAGTTTGAGCCCCATTTTGGGCATAGAGTTTACTCTAAAAAGCAAAAAGGATAGTGCACTTATTCTTTTCTTTTGGTAATCAGAATGTCCCCATTCTAATTCTGATTTGGTCAGAGTTTTTTATTTTTTATATTGTTTAATCACATTAATTTGAACTCCTGTCAGGCCTAAACACCATGACTGTTGTATAACTAACCACCTCCAGTAATCTCAAGTGGTCATTCTATCACATTCTATTACTGTGGGGAAAAGGCACTCTTTGAAGCCAAATACACTTAGATGTCAAGCCAGCTGTAACGCTTTAAATTTCAGCTTTGCTACTTACTGGTTGTATGGGTTTGGACATATAATAACCCCTTGAGCTTCAGTTTTCTCCTTTTTAAAATGAGCAAAAAACAACATCTACCTCTTAAAGAGCATTGAAGTTTAAATGAAGTGATCTGTGTAAAAGCCAAAACTCAGTCGTCATACTTAATAAGTTCTAAATAAACATTGGCCATTAGTATTACCACAACCAACCACACCTATAAGAGGGTTGTAGTCAGGTTGATAATGTATGCAAAGATCAGAGGAGGAACGGAAAAGTATTGGTTATTATTTTTACCACCAGGTGTCATGCGGGTGGCCTACAATTACTATAATTGATGACGAATGTAAATAGATTTTTTTTGAGTCACTCCAATATAACTTCCTTGAAATTACATAATGAAACTCGAGAAAAATAGAAGTTTACTGAGAAGATGACTATAGTCATAAAGATTACATAAGCACTTGGTTTATATTAAAGTCAGAATCAAAATTCTGCAAAGAATGGACCACCAATTCGGCATGGCCTACTCATACAAAAATTTCTGATTATGCGGCTCGTGACTTGATATACTTGGATAACCCTGTTCTAACCATTTAAAAAGCCATGCTTCTGAAATGGAGAACTCCGCATATTTCCATTTGGCTATATAGAATATTTTATTCAGACTTACCAACATCTGAGTTTTAGAAGACTTTAAGAGTAACATCTGGCATATTTGTGCAATAAATACTTGTCAAGTGAAGGAAAGAATGAATGAAATCAACCCAGCTATTATAACCCAATCTAAGTTAAGGACTACTGTTAAACTTCTGTTTCATATGTAAATTTAGGGACATTGCCAGGAATATTTTTCTTCTCTTCCTCCCTTTTAAGACCTAAGAAAGATACATTTTTATATTTTAAGAGCAGAGATTTCCCCTTTATATGTTTGTATAGATTAAACATTTTATTGAAAGCTTTTCTTCTGTGAACTAAAAGTTCAAAGGCTATTGCCTGAGTGAGAAACCAGAGCAAAATATATGAAGAAAACTTCATTTTTTCGAAAGATTTTATTCATGTATTCATTTTAGAGAGTACGAGAGAGTGCAAGAGGAAGAGTGGAGAGAGGACAGGCAGACTATGCATGGAGTCTGAGCCCTGAGCCAGAGCCTGAGCCAGACACTGGACTTGATGCCAGGACCCAGATATCACAACCTGAGCCAAAATCCAGAGTCAGCCACTTAACCAACTTACCCACCCAGGCTCCCCAGAAAACATTGTTTTTTTTGTTGTTGTTGTTTTGGGGTTTTTTGTTTTTTGTTTTTTTTAAGATTTTATTTCTTTATTTGACAGACAGAGATCACAAGTAGGCAGAGAGGCAGGCAGAGAGAGGTGCAGGGAAGCAGGCTCCCTGCTGAGCAGACAGCCCGATGCGGGGCTCCATCCCAGGACCCTGGGACTGTGGCCTGAGCTGAAGGCAGAGGCCTTAACCCACTGAGCCACCCAGGTACCCCGAAAACATCGTTTTTAAATGAATACATTTTCTTAGTTATTTTTGGACAAATGCCTAAATTTGGAAAATTGATTATGAATGAGAAGAAAGAGTTGAAAGAAACCTTTTAAAACTAATATATGTTTTATCACTCCTTCCTTAGCTCTTTACAAGTGTTTTGTTGGAACAAGTATGCAAATAAGTTTTAAAATCCTTTAGTTCTGCTTTTTCAAAATTGTATTTATCTATTTGAGAGAGAGAGAGATAGTGAAAGAGAGCACGAGTAGGGGAGGAGCAGAGGCTGAGGGAGAGGGAAAAAGCAGGATCCCTGATCAGCTGGGAGCCCCATGTAGGGCTTGATCCCAGGACCCTGGGATCATGACAAAAGCCTGAGGCAGATGTTTAACCAATTGAGCCATCCAGGTGACCCTTAATTCTGCTTTTTAAGAGCACCTTGGAATTGAAACATACGACTATACCTGTTCAAGCTTATTCCTTTTGGCCAAGATGTATCTTTTCTGAGCAGTGTTTTATTAAGTTAGGAATTCCATTACAAGATTGGAGGTTAACCAGTACTAATAGTATTAGAATGAATGAATTTAGAAAACTGGGTTAGGAAATGATCAGAAAAGGGGTGCCTTGCTGTCTCAGTCTAAAGTGCATGTGACTTTTGATCTTGGGGATTGTGAGTTAGAGCCCCACATTTGGCTTATAGATTACTTCAATAAATAAACTTTAAAAAAAGAAAAGAAATCAGGAAAAAGCAAAAAGGCTGGACAGTCCACTAAAAGGTTAGATTTGGAATAGCTGAAATTTGTAAAAGACCATAACCTTTGAGTTTTTATGTTCTGTGGTCAGAGATAGAGGGTTTTAAAATTGGAAATAATATATATTCCTATTTATTGATATTTATCTAAGTGCAGACATTTAACCAAAGTGGTGATGGAATGAGCTACTAAGATCTGGCTCAGAGATAATTCATCTTGGCCTTTTTCAAAGCCGTACAAATCACTTGTGGGTTCAGGAGGTGTGTTATACAGTAAGAAATATGTATTTGGTTTTCCTTCCTTTTTTGACCCAGAGCTTCTAAAACCCTTGTAATTTTCTAAGCGATGAGCATGATAAAGGTGTCTTGTTATATTAATGAGCTGACTTGGACCATACCTAGGGTTGGTGGTCGGTTGCCAGTGGAGCTAACCATGTGATTAGAGGGTTGGAACTTGTAGTCCATCCCCCACCTTCTGGGGAGGGGAGAGGGTTTGAGAGCAAATTCAATCAACAATGGCCAGTGATTTAATCAGTTCTACCTCTATAATGAGCATCCATAAAAATCTGAAAGGACAGGGTTTAGAGACCTTTCAGGTTTTGAATGAGTGGAGATTTGGGGAGAGTGGCCAGCTCCAAGAGAACAGCTCTGTGCCCTTTCCCCATACTCTCTCCTGTCCATCTCTTCCATGTGGCTGTTCCTGAGTTGTAATAAAGCAGTAATCTAGTAAGTAAATGTTTCCAGAGTTCTGTTTATGTGAACTGCTCTAGCAAATTAAACCCAGGGGCGATAGGAGTCATGGGAACCTCTAATTTATAGACAGTTGATCAGAAGTAGAGGTAGCAACCTAGACTTGGGATTGTCATCTTGATTTGAAGGGGGTCTTGAAACATCCAATTTATAACTGCTCAGCCAGAAGCACAGGTAACAAGCTGGGTTTGCAGTTAGCCTCTGAAGTAGAGGGTGGTCTTGTAAGACTAAGTCCGTTACATGTGGAGTCTGATGCTCTCTGACGTACCCTGCATAGTGTCAGATTGAATTTTCTGACACCCTGCTACATTTGAAGAAGTCTTTTTTACTCTGATAAAAGGGCAAAAACATGGCTGCTGCATTTTGTGTAGCTTTTTACTATGCTGTATATGGTTATACAGTTTTTGCACTGCACAACTTGAATATCCTCAGCTAAATAAAGGAAAGTTCATAAAATTACTGGTTTTACTTATCCAGTAAAATTGAGAAAATTAGAATAAATCATAGTATTTTAGAATGATTTTGTTTATGTTCATATTTAGATAAGGTAAAAAAATGTTTATGCCAAAGGCTATATTTTAATTTATGATGATATTTAACAGGTTTATTATTTTTAAGGAATACAGTGTTGATAAAACTTTTCTAATTTTAATCTAGCCACTAAGCCGAAATTTTAATGGCAAGTGACCATATAGATTATACTATAACATTTTACAAATAAAAATACATTTTTTGGTATCCTAGAACATGAAAATGGTTGACATTTAGTTAGCTCTTAAGAATTTTATGCTATAATAGAAGATCATACTAAAATAGTAGACAGTGACATTTTCATATGTACTTAACAATTTAATTTTTTGTGCTTGGTTTATCATTCTGTTTATGTTTGGGACACAATTCCTAAACTAATCTGTTGAATCCTTGAACTAATGATTGAGTATATCAATCATCAAACCTATAAACCTATCAACCCTCTGAAAAAATGAAGATCCAGGAAAACACTGAAAAAGAAAAACTATTAGGGGATTAGCTTTACCAGACATTAAAACATTAAAAAGCTCCTATAATAAAAACAGCATGGTGTTGCCACATGAATAAACAAATATGCCAGTAGAACAGAATAGAAAACCTAAACTAGGCCCCAGCATATACAGAAACTTACTCTATGATAAAGGTAAAATTAGATTCATATGTCATACCATATACAAGAATAAACTCCAAATGAATTATGAATCTGAATGTAAAAATGAAACCACAGAAGTAGAAAGAAACTAGGATTTTAACCTCACTGTACATTTTTAAAGAAAATTTACATACAGTAGGAAAATTTTCTATTAAAATGGCACATTTTCTCCCTCATTTTGCAGATGTCATACTTGACAGGTAACAGGCCCAGTGGAAATCTTTTCTTCATCAGTATTGTCAATCTTCTAACCTAGTACATGTATTTTCTTTTTTAAAACATCACTACCAAAACTATGAATTCGTACTGATACTACTTACTTACAATAGACTTATTCCCAATTTCCAATATAGATGTGTATATATATTAGCAACTCTACCCTCAATTTTTTTGCATGAATTTTTTTATCAGCTTATGTAACAATCTGAAATATCAAATGCACTCAGATTCCATGATGGTGAGACAAGAAATGTATTTTATTTTTTAAAGATTTTATTTATTTATTTGAGAGAGATCACAAGTAGGCAGAGAGGCAGGTGGGGGGGGGGAAGCGGGCTCCCCGCTGAGCAGAGAGCCCAGAACCCTGAGATCATGACCTGAGCCAAAGGCAGAGGCTTAACCCACTGAGCCACCCAGGTGCCCCAAGAAATGTATTTTAAATTCTACTGTGACTATGGCTAATGAGTGGGGCACCTGGGTGGCTCAGTGGGTTAAGCCTTTGCCTTCGGCTTGGGTCATGATCCCAGGGTCCCTGGATTGAGCCCCGCATTGGGCTCTCTGCTCGGCAGGGATCCTGCTTCCCCCTCTCTCTCTGCCTGCCTCTCTGCCTACTTGTGATCTCTCTCTGTCAAATAAATAAAATCTTTTAAAAAAAGTAAATGAATGGGGAGCCTGGGTGGCTCAGTGGGCTAAAAGCCTCTGCCTTCGGCTCGGGTCATGATCCCAGGGTCCTGAGATTGAGCCCCACATCGGGCTTTCTGCTCTGCAGGGAACCTGTTTCCCTTCCTCTCTCTCTGCCTGCCTCTCTGCCTACTGTGATCTCTGTCAAATAAATTTTTAAAAATCTTTAAAAAAATAAATGAAGTTGAATTATAGAGAAAAGGGAGTTAACTGGTGATGGGTTTTAGAAGGAGAAACCATAAAATTTAAAGAAATCTCACAAATTTAACTTGAAATCTGTTGAATTTTGAAATAAAGTAAAAGAGTTACCTATTATGCAGACACATAATTGAGTACCTTCTGTGAGCTAAGTTCTCTGGAAATACAAAAATGGTATATGTAGTCCCCCCCTAGCTAGTCTACTGTCTGAAATTAAATGTAGACTCATATCCTAAGGGTCATTATATTGATTCCAGTATATGACTTTATATTCATTATACAGCTGCTATATTTTATTAAACCACATGCTGCTTGTCATAACAAAGGTTAAATACAATGGAATATCACTCAGCTGTCAAAAAGAATAAAATCTTGCCATTTTCAGGGACCTGAATAGAGCTAAAGAATATTATACTAAGTGAAATAAGTCAGACAGAAAGACAAATACCATTATGATTTCAATCATGTGGAATTCAGGAAACAAAACAGATGAATGTGTGGGAAGGGAAGAAAAAGAGAAGGAAAGAGGGGGAGGCAAACCATAAGAGACTCTTAAGGATGGAACAAATTCAGGGTTGCTGGAGGGAAGGTGGGTGGGGGAGAGCATAGATGGGTGATGGGCATTAAAGAGGGCACTGAGTTGAGTACTGAGTGTTATATGTAAGTGATGATGAATCACTGACTTCTACTCTTGAAAGCAGTATCACACTATATATTAACTAACTAGAATGTAAATAAAAATTTGGAAGAAGAAAGCTATAAAAATAAAAAGTAAATTGATATATTTTAACTGCTTCCAGAAAATAGCATTATGTAACATACTATTCCACATAGGGTCTTTCTTGGCAGCTTCTATAATCATAAATAGAAACATGCAGCAACATGTACATAAAGTTAACTAGATTGCAAGATTGGCTTAATTGGTTAAAGAGAATCAGTGCACTTAATCACTAACCTTTCACAGAATTTGCTTGGAAAGAAAACACTGATTCTGGGATCCATAAGCAAGATACAACACACTTCTAAAAAGAATAGCGGCTCACTAGAGCTTAGCTTCTTACAGGAGTAAAGGGAGAAAGAGGGAAGACAAGATTTTTATCAGAAGCTAGGGCTCATATGTATAGTTTGAAAAAGTCCTCTAAGTATCTTTTATCAGAAAAGTAGTAAATTTTAACATAGCTGTATTTGTCATTGCCCCCCTTTCTATGACTAGTTGGTGTTGTATCTTAGGAAGACCTTGTCTATCCCACTATTCTTAAATCTTTTCCTATATTTTGTTCCACTATACTCATATTTTTGAACCTGAATTTAGCTTTTCAATATGAAAAAAAAATTTTTAAAGTACAATACATAAAGTGGGGAGGATCTGACTTTATATTTTTACCAAATGGGTAGCCAGTTGTTCTAACACGACTTATTAGATAGGATAGTCTCTCTTTTCCTCCCATTTAATTTAATTGCCAACTTCATAAAAAATTAAAATGATGAACTTCAATCATGTAAACTAAAATTCACATGGATAGGCCTGTTTATAGATTCTCCTTTTGTGTTTCATTTATCTATTTTCTTTCAGTGCAATTAATGTTGCCTTCTAGAACTTTTATTGTCTGAATGGCAAGCATTTCCTACTGTATTATAGGTTAATTTGGAAGAAAATTCATATCCCATTCACTGTTGGCTCTTCACATCCAGGAATGCATATGTCCTCTATTTACTTGGATCTTCTTTTATAGGCTTTGGTGAAATTTGATAGTTTTAAAATAAATAAATAGATTTCTTTTTAGGTATATTCCTAGGTAACTTGTTTTTATTCCTATTGTCAGTGGACTCTTTTTCATTAAATTTAAATTAAATTTAATAAAATTTAATTTAATTTAACTTAATTTAATTTAAATTTAAAAATTTAATTAACTTAATTTAATTTAAATTTAAAAATTTAATTAATTTAATTTAATTTAAATTTAAAAATTTATTTAATTTAATTTAAATTTAAAAATTTAATTTAATAAAATTTCATTAAATTTTCTATTTGATTTTGTTGTGAGTAGGGAAGTATCATATACTGATCTGGTATTTGGCCACTTTAATAAACTTGCTTATTAGTCTAATACTTTTTCAGTTCATTTTCTTGAATTTTCTGAGTAGACAAACATATATGTTGAAAGTTTTTTCACTTACTATCTGTAACTCTTCTTTTCCTTTCATTTTCATGTTGCCTAGGACCACTGCTCAATGTTGAATATTCTTGACCTTAGTGAGAATGCTTCTTGAGTTTCCATTATTTTATTGATACGACGGTTATGAATTGTTCTAAATGTGTCTGCATTTGACAAGTTCTGGTTAGTTGATACATTAGTTTATAGAAATAGTGATTTGAAGTACAAGTTTGCAGTCTTCTTGAGATCTTCTAAGTATGTGAGGAATATTAATCTTATTACCATGTAAGGCCTGTTTTTAAAAAAGAAAGCGAAGTTTTGTTTGTGTTATCCTCCGTTTTTTTTCTTAATAATAAAAGTATGAAGTTGAAAAGTGTCATTGTTTCTGCTCCTCATTGTAACCCTTTTTGATTTTGATTTTGTGGCTTTCCTAGGTCATAGTCACAGAGTCACTCTATCTTTTGATGGACTCTGCCAAGGCTTCTGCCTGTGGAACATGAATTAGAAATTTATTACTTTTTAAAATAAGTCTTAGAGTTGTAACATAATTTGAAACGTAAAATTGTAGTTAACATTGTACTCTTAAAAATTATTAGAAGGTTGAAATGTACGATAAATAAATCTAATTTCAGAAAAAAATTATCCTAATTTAGATGTTATTATCCACCTCAGTTTGAACTAGTTAGCCTCAAGGCTGGAATACACTGTATGTGTTGGACAAAAGATGTCATAGTAGAGCATTGGGGTAGTTATGATAGACTCACATGGGCCATATTTTGTTCCAGAGAGGACCACTTTCTCCACATTAGTTCTGTTCTGCTTCCTATGGTAGGTTTTTATCATTTTCAGTTTCTTTTTCTTTTTTTCCTCATTGCTGTGTTCTTATATCACCAACTACTTGCCTCTTCTATTCAAGCAAAAATAATTTTGGTTGTTTTTTTCTTCATTTTGACATAGTTCAAGATTGCCATGAAAGTAATGAAATCAGCTCTTTTTATATATAATACTTTCCTGGGATGACATGACTCAGTTTTGAATAGAAATCCAAGGTTCCATTTTGAATTCTTTACCTTTTTTTGGCTTATAGCTCTGGGAGGTCAGGATCAAGAATGCTTTGTTCGTAACTAGTGGCATCCCAAACTTTTCACAGGAATTTAAAGTTGCCTTTATCATTATTGAATGAATCACACTCCTCCAAAATGACTTTTAATCTGTGATGCTGTAACTAAAGAGAGCATGTTTCGTAGGAGGCTGCTTACAATAAAAAGTAATTGTAGGTTTTCTTGCATTGTTATATATTTTAGTATATTTCATATTTTCTTTATTCAAATGTGAAATTCTTATTCACTCTAAGTTCCTCAAAAAATTTTCCATTTCTGGAATTAAGTAGCCTGCTGTTTAAAGTTATGAATAACAAACTATTACCTTTGGAAAAGGAACCATTTTGACTCAACTGTAAAATTAAAATAGACAATATTAATCTCTCTCTTACACACTTGGAAATATCTACCAATATTGTTATATCTGTCACCAACATTATTTGTAATGCTTGTAACAAATAGTTTTACTTTTTTTAAAAAATTGTATTTATTTATTTGACAGAGAATGAGCATATGCAAGCAGGGGGAGTGGCAGACCAAGGGAGAGGGAGAAGCAGGCTCCCTGCAGAGCAGGGGAAGCCCAACATGGAACTCCATACCAGGACTCTGGGATCGTGACCTGAGCGGAAGGCAGTGGTTTAACCAATTGACCCACCCAGGCACCCCTAGTTTTACTGTTTATAACATTTGCAAAGCAGTGCAAGAAATAGTTCTTAGTTTGTGGCTACTCAAGATGACTCTGTAAGTGCTTAGTTCCTTTCACAGGTTGATTTATAGTGGTCTGGAATATAGGTCTGTGTTGCAGTCAGTGGTGATGTATTTATATATATGCAAATCTTGAATCCCTTGGGGTCTTTCCATTGAAATTCACCAGTGGAGAGACTTGAGATTGAATTGAAACAGAAACTTGATAGAAGGAAGCCTGGGTGGCTCAGTCAGTTAAGTGTCTGCCTTCGGCTCAGGTCATGATCCCAGGGTCCTGGGATCAAGCCCCACATCGAGCTCCCTGCTGGATGGGAAGCCTGCTTCTCCCTCTCCCACTCCCTGTTTGTGTTCCCAATCTCTCTCTCTCTCTCTCTCTCTCTCTCTCTCTCTCTCTGTCAAATAAATAAATAAAAATAAAAATAAATCTTGTTTGAAGATTGTTTGCACAGCTGCTTTCAGGCAGAGGCCTGAGTCTTATAGAGGGGTGAATGAATATGCTCTTGTTGTCCAAGCTCAGAAGTTTTGGGGTAACACTTGGCATAATAGAAAGTGATTATATGTGTTGGGTTTTTGCCCTTGCCCTAACTTCCCCAAGCCCTACATTCTTTTTTTTCTTTCTTAGTCTCCTTTACCTAGAAGAGCGAGTTGTTTATTCTTTGTGTCTCGTGCAGGTAATTTCTTAAAAACCGTCTTCTTATATCTAGTGATCTTAAATTACATTTCCTGTTAGACAGTTTTTAAATTCTGAAAAATGAGTGAAGACAATGTCCATGTGTTTTTTTCTTCTTTTAAACTGCTGTCTATGAAACTAGACTTTTAAGCAGTAATTTAATCAGGAGAATCACAATGACTTTAACCTCCATTAACTGTTGAATTGCCAACAATATGAATCCTGGATGAAATTATGACTTGGAACTTTGCAAATGTCATCTAAAAGTTAATTCTTAAATTCCTGGCAAGCACGTGCAGTCTGCTAAGAAACAGATGTTCTGGAGGTTAATTTGTGACTAGAGAAGCAATGTTGTCTCTGCAGTAGGAGTAAGTGCAAGAGTTTTTTTAAAAGTAGGACCGTCAAACTGTTAGACACAGTAGTAGTCAAGGCCCTGGAGTCCTCCCTCACCCACTTTATTTCTGATTTGTATGTATGTATGTAGGACTTTTTTCTCCTTTCTAATTTTCCAGTATTTCTGATTCTGACCCACGTGAAGGAATTTGTGGAGTCTGAAGGGAATACAGGGAAAGCAGTGCTGACTGATACCCTTGTCCAGTTTGGCAAAAGGAGAAACTCCACTTCCTAACAGACTGTGATTACAGTAGAATGCTATCATAATGAAGGAGAATTTTACCAAACAGAGGGAAATTATGAACAATATTAGAAGATTCTTGTATTTTAGGAGCTCTTTGAGAAATGCTTAATGATAATGGGACATACGTTTGTATTGTTTGTGGTTTCTTTTCCTTTATTTTTATCTTATTTTATTTTATTATTTTTTATTAACATATGATGTATTATTTGTTTCAGGGGTACAGGTCAGTGAATCATCAGTCTTAACATAATTCACAGCACTTATCCTCCCCAATTTGAAGAACTTCCACTGCACTCTTTTGCAGTTGATAACAGTTGTTATGGTTGAGACTGTGCTCTTTTAGCCTGATGAATTTCTCCATGGACTTAACATTTTAGAAAATTAGGAAGTTTTATAAATATGCATCCTTAAAACATCCAATTAAGGATTTATTTAAATAAGCATAATTACAATTAGTTTGGAATAGCCTTTTTTTCTTTTCATTTAGTTAAAATAATATGTCTAGCTTATAGTGTGGGAAATTTGTTTCTTTGTGGTTTATAAATTTATGATGAATATTAGTTGATCATTGGGTATCATTATAAATGTATTTCCAAATTGGGACTGGTAGGACCATAAAGAACATGACTAGAGGGGTGCCTGTGTGGCTCAGTCAGTTGAGCATCTTCCTTTGGCTCAGGGCATGATCCCAGGGTTCTAGAATCAGGCTTCGAGTCAGACTCCCTGCTCAACTGGGAGTCTGCTTCGCCCTCTCCCTCTGCCACTCCCCCTGCTTCTGATCTC
This sequence comes from Martes martes, assembly GCF_963455335.1. NCBI lineage: Eukaryota > Metazoa > Chordata > Mammalia > Carnivora > Mustelidae > Martes > Martes martes. The sequence continues at coordinate 16,084,141 of NC_137897.1, forward strand.
TCTCTTTCTCACTCTTGCTATGTCAAATAAATAAATAAAATATTAGCAAAAAAAAAAAAGAACATGACTAGATATTTTGCAGCTTGTGTCTGTGTGTATTATCAGTCATCATGATTGTCCTGTTTGATAATGACCTCATCACTTGTTGAAAAAAAATCAAGTCTCTTTTTGCCTCTGACAAGCATTGCTCTGGTAATGGCCATTGTTACTTGGGAGTTTGTTAGAAATACAAAATCTCAGGCCCCATGCCAGACCAACTGAATCAGAATCTACATTTTTTAAAAGATTTTTATTTCATCATTTGAAAGTGAGAGTGTGTGCACACATGCAAGCAAGCAAGCAATCGCACATGCCTGAGCACAAGTTGGGGCAGAGGGGGAAGGAGAGAGATAAGCACACTCTGAGCTGAGCTGAGCAGGGAGCCTAAGCCTGGCTCCATCTCGGGACCCTCAACTAACTGAGCCATCCAGACGCTCTCAGAATCTACATTTTAGGGACACCTGGGTGGCTCAGTGGGTTAAAGCCTCTGCCTGTAGCTCAGGTCATGATCTCAGGGTCCTGGGATCGAGCCCCGTGTCGGGCTCTCTGCTCAGCGGGGAGCCTGCTTCCCCCTCTCTCTCTGCCTGCCTCTCTGCCTACTTGTGATCTCTGTCTGTCAAATAAATAAATAAATAAATAAATAAATAAATAAAATCTTCATTTAAAAAATCTACATTTTAATCAGATTCTCAGATGTTTTGTGTGCACATAAGATTTGAGAAGCAGTGGAAAACTGACATTGTTTTGAATTATAGTTATTAGAATTATTTTGAAGAGGTCTCAGGAATTTTTGGGGGAAATGTCAGCGCCTCCAAGTAGCCTATTTCCCTAGGTCAAGTAAAATTTACATCATAGACTAATAAAAATTATTTGGCTTTTAACATAACTGTGTATGCAATCACGTACTGATTTCATGAAGGACAATGAATACGAAATCCAATATCACCATATGTTTCATTAGACAACATAGAAATGGCTGTTGAATAAATGTAGGATTCTTTCTTTTCTTGAAAATAAATCTTTATGAATACATTTTTCTTAAAGAGTTATTTATTTTAGGGCAGGAGGGAGAGAGAGTGCACACATGTGAGTGCACACAGGGAGGAGGGGTGGAAGGAGAGGGAGAGAGAAAATCTGAAGCAAACTCCCTGCTGAGCATGGAGTCTGTACGGGTCTCAGTCTCACAACCCTGAGATCAAGACCTGAGCCAAATCCAAGAGTTGGACACTCAACCCACCCGCACCCCAAATCCTTATGAATACATTTTTACTTTGTGTTAAAAGGTCAAAATTCATAACTTTATTTTAATTTTAATATTAAGTAAAACTAAGTGATATGAAAACATTAGATGGAAAACACATGATGACAAAATTAAATTGGGTCTAATATTTTAGAACCTGTTTTAGGAGACCTAAAGATTTTAAAACACCAAAGGTTTATTTTTTGCTTGACCCTATGATATTATTGAACAGTTAATAATGCTGACATTGATTTATAGTGGGAAGGTGTGTGTGTGTGTGTGTGCGTGTTTATGTGTGTGTAACAGTGAAGGAAGCTCTAAACAGTGGATATGAAATGCTGAAAAAGATTTGTTTTGTATTAAGGGACAATTGTAGACGTGTTGAGATTAGGTTTAATGGTGGATGGCAACCTTTTTCCTTCAGTTACTTTTACGCTAGGGTTTTCTTTTGTAGAAGTTATTTCATTCAGAATTCATGAGTTCCATATGTCTGAAATAAAATGATCAGGTGTAACTTCTAAAAGCAGTTTTTATCTATTACTATACTGTTTTCTAAAATCATGATTTTAAAAGATGTTTCTACCTCTTTGTCACATTTTCCTATTGATTTTTTAAAGATGTTTTTAATTAATATATAATGTATTATTTGTTTCAGGGGTACAGGTCTGTGATTCATCAGTCTTACTGATTTTTATTTGTTATTCAGGAGACCATGGATTTAGTTTTAAACAGCACAGGTTCTACTTGTAAGTCTTTTCTTTACCTTCTTTTACCAGGAAGAGCATAAGAGTGGTATAGATCAGCACAGAGGAATAACATGGCCAAATAAAGGGCATGTTAGGTGGACCTGCATGCTTCAACTCACATAGCTGAAATGGCAAAGTGAAGGTGTTGAGCAGGAAAATGAGTTCTTGCCATGGATGATCTTTTCTTTGGCAAAAGGCTAACTGGCCACAAGTCACTGTTCTACACATTGAAGCCAGAGAGTTTTTAGAACATAAGTCTGAACACATCCTTCAGTCATGGTGGCTTTCTTTCAGTGCCCCATACTCAATGCTTTCTGCTACCCCTGTGTCTTTGCTGTTTTCAGAGTCTGATCTAATGCTCTTCCCTCACTCTTTGCCTTATAACTCGCACTTCTCCATACCTCAGTTCTTCTCCCAGAAAACCTACTCTTGATCTGTCCCATTTGGTCAAATTTTTCATTTATAGGCTTTTGGAGCACAACACACAGGTACCTTTCCTTCCCTTAAATTTACTTGCCGTGGTTACTTGTGTGAATCTTTACTAATTGTACTTTTTTCCCAGTCAACGAGTAGCTCAGTGAAGGAAAAGACCATGTCTGTTTCTACTCGCCGTTTTATTCATACTCCCTAGATTAATGCTTACTTCATAACTGGGCATTTAGTAAATATTTGTTGAGTGAATAAATGGAAGTTGATATCAGGAATTGGAAAAGCACTGGGGTAGAGATCCTGATATAGGGGACAGGAGGAGGGGAGAGATTCCATAGTTCAGCAAGCTAGCTGGTAAGATTTGAAAGTCCCGTAGAGGTCTGTGTTGTGGTAGAAATATAATGAATGGACAGTTATTGATTTAGGAAGCTGACTTAAATCTGAAGCAATCATTAAGTACTAAGGAAAGACAGGAGCTGAGATAAACCAAGATTAGATATGTCTCCAGAAGAAAAGGTGGGTCAGGAAGTTTTCCCCTTTACAATGGCACAACTCCAGGGTTTTCTCCACCACCAAATCTACCTCCTCCCACACCCCAGGAGAGACAGCCTTCTTCTTCCCATGGGCATATCCTCCCTACAGGAAGGGACTCTGTCTCAGCATTCAGACAAAGATGACTGATTCTTTATTCCTTCCAAATTTATCTGGATGGCATTTGGATACAAAATTCTTTTTTTCCCCTCTTGGTGTGTCTAATGTATGATTTTTTATAGAATTTAAAACTCACACATTGCTGAAGAAAAATTTGGCATGTCTTAACATTCAACAATGCTGTTTAAATATTAAATGAGAGCAGTAAAAAGATGGCAGCCGTATTAATAAGTCCCATTGTGATTAGGCAAGTTATTATTTTTTAAGTAGTCTTTATGCCCAATGTGGGGCTTGAACTCCACCCCAAGATGAAGAGTTGTATGCTCTACAAGCTGAGCCACACAGGTGCCCTTAGGCAAATTATTTTTCATGATGAATTAGTTTGTGCAAGATACCATATTGATGAGTCCCAAGTAAGATATACTGAATTTAGTAAATTATTGGCTTTGATGGTTTCTTCATAGTCAATAAAAAGGAAAATTGTGTTTCCATTAAATTTGATTATACCTGGACATAGCATGTATAATCATATATAAAATAGTAATTACACCTGTGATGTTCATATACCCATAATGCCTCCCCAAATGCCTAGGTCTAAGTAAAATATGAAAGTAGCAAACTTAAGCTATTTAAGATTGATCTGTTAGTTAACTTGTATTTTTCTCATTGTGGTAAAATATGTATAGTTTACTATTTTTACCATTAAAATTTTAATTGTAAAGTACACATAACATTGAATTTATTATCAGTAATATTTAAGTATATATTTCAATGATGTTTAAGTGCATTCACATTGTTGTGCTACTGTTACCACCATCTGTCCCCAGAACTATCTTCATCTTGCAAAACTGAAACTCTGTACCCATTAAACACTAACTCCCCATTCCCCTGGCAACCACTATTCTACTTTATGTCTTTATGAATTCCAGGTAGCTCATGTAAGTAGAACCATACAGTATTTGCCTTTTTGTGACTTGTTTATTTCACATAGCATAATGACTTCAGGGTTTGTGTTACAGCATGTGTCATAATTTTCTAAATTTTTAAGACTGAATAATATTCCATTATATCTATATACACACACACATACACACTATGTGTTGTTTGTCCATTCGTCTGTTTGCGTACACTTGGGGTACTTCCTTTTGGCTGTTGTGAATAATGATGCCATGAACATGAGTGTACAGATACGTTTCCAAGACCTTGCTTTCAATTCTTCTGGATATATATCCAGAAGTGGAATTTCTGGATCATATGGTAGTTCTGTTTTTAAGTTTTTGTTTTGAGTAACTATACCATACTATTTTTCATAGCAGCTGCACCATTTTACATTCCCAGCAACACTGTACAAGAGTTCCAGTCTATTCACATCCTTGCCAGTGCTTGTTATTTTCTGGGTTTTTTGTTTTTTCTTTGTTTGTTTGTTCGGTGTTTGTTTTTGTTTGATAGTAGTTATCCTAATGGGTGTGACATGATATTGTGATTTTGACTTACATTTCCTTAAGGATTAGTGATGTTGAACATTTTCTCATGGGCTTATTGGTCATCTATATATCTTCTTTGGAGAATTATCTATATAAGATTTTTTTGGGCCATTTTTAGTTTGTTTTCATTGCTATTGAAATGAAATTACAGGAATTCTTAATATATTCTCAGTGTTAGTACCCTGTCAGATTTATGATTTGTGACTATTTTCTCCCATTCTGTGGGTTGCCTTTTTCTCTGTTTGCTTGTTTGTTTTTTAGAGATTTTATTTATTTATTTGACAGAGAGAGAGAGAGAGAGAGAGCACAAGCAGGGGGAGTGGCAGGCAGAGAGAGAGGGAGAAACAGGCTCCCTGCTGAGCAATGAGCCTGATGCAGGGCTCCATTTCAGAACCCTGGGATCATGACCCCAGCCGAAGGCAGACACTCAACCGACTAAGCCACCCATGTGCCCTGTTTTTCTCTGTTTATAACATCCTTTACTGGACAAAAGTTTTTAACTTTGATAAAGTCTATTTTATTTGTTTTTTTCTTTTTTTTCCTGTGACATACTTTTTAAAATCAAAATCTGTAAACTTGCTTTTCATTTTTTTAAAGATTTTATTTATTTATTTATTTGACAGAAAGAGACACAGCGAGAGAGGGAACACAAGTAGGGAGAGTGGGGAGGGAGTAGCAGGCTTCCTGCCGACAGGGAGCCCAATGCAGGGCTCGATCCCAAGACCCTGGGATCATGATCTGAGTTGAAAGCAGATGCTTAATGACTGAGCCATCCAGGTGCCCCAGCATGCTTTTCAAGATATGAAGTATAGCAATATATGTTGTTCATTTTATTTTACTTTTTTATAAGTAGGCTCCAAGCCCAACATGGGCTTGAACTCATGACCCCGAGATCAAGAGTCACATGCTCCACCAACCGAGCCAGCCAGGTACTCCAGGAGTCTTTCATTTTAAATTGTCATTATATTGGGTAAACATATAGTATGCATCTCCAGACCATTTTAGGTACCTCTTGACAAACTATCAATTTTCTAAAGATGATTCAAACACAACTCACCTATTTATTTCTTACCATTATAAAAGAGAAACCCTGCTAGCTATTTTCTCCATGGAATTATAACCTCTGTTGATAAATTGTAACCTCTTTAAAACTGGTAAATATAAATATTTTATGATAACAAGTTATTATTTGGTGTACAATATAATATAATTTTGGGGAAAAATATATTTTAGCATTGCTGTAAAAAGCACTCCAATGGGAACTTGTGGTTGTATTTATTGAAACTGTTATTGAAGGCAGTGTTCATTGTATCACACAAGGATTTCTTCCCTTAAGAAATGGGTGAGCCTGGTGGTGGATATTAAGGAGGGCACATATTGCATGGAGCACTGGGTGTTATATGCAAACAATGAATCATGGAACTCTACATCAAAAACTAATCATGTACTAACTAACTAACATAACATAATTTTTAAAAAAGAAATCTTTTTTTCTGGTTTTAGTCAGGAATGGAGGAGTTTCTCTGAAAAACTGGCTTGCTTTTATCTAATGAATGTTTTTAACTATGTACCTAATGCTATTTTCCTCTTTATCAGTTTCTAGATAATTTTCAGCCAGTGTTCTAGCTCTTTCCATACTTCAGCAAGTGTCAAGTTCTTCACTGTTACGAATTTCTTATACTGCCATTATTTCTGGCTCCCATTTTATGACTAATGGTATTTTCCTCTAACTATATTTTTCTCATCTACTTTTGATTTGTGTCACCTTTCTGAATTCTGCATGGGTGGGTGTGTAAACAACATATTTAAATCCATTTTGATACAAAGGGTAATTTAAATACATGTTCTTTAAAACAATGTATCTAAAGTTTTAAATTGAAAGTAAAAAAATATTTTTGGCATAACACCTTTTGGTATGGTACAGGTGGTCAGTTTGCGAACAATCCTTTTGAGGATTGGAAACAACCCTTTCCACCCTTCACCAGCTTCCTCTAATTTAGCTTAGGCTTTAAGGGCAGGGATTTGGAGTCAGACAGACTTGGGTTTAGACCTTGCCTTTCTATTTATTAAGCTGTAGGATCCTGGGTATGGTCTCTAAATCTCAATTTTTTATCTGTAAAATCCAAATAACAACATGTAATTCATAAGATTGTTCTAAGGATTAAATGAGAAAATATTTGTGAAGTATTTGAAACCGTGCTTAGCACAGGGTGAGCACAAAAAATAAATGAAAAATATTACTGTTGATCAGCATCAGTTCTTCCATTTGGAGTTAATGGAAGATTATTTCCAGCTTAGCATTTTCTAAAAGAAATTAGGACAGAGTAAATGAGAAAAGGCCCAGAAGAAAGTTGTCCTTCTTTTCTCTATTTTATTTGGCTTGATTAGGAATCCCCATGAAAAGAAATCATATACTATTTGTTATAAAGCAACTGTTTGCTTGTAGGAGGAGGGTGACTGAAGGATGGCATTGAGGAACTAGGAAGAATTCTCAAGTAAGTGTGTAGTGCATTGATTTCAGGGACATTGCTCCTTTCATTCATTTTAATGCAACCTCAAAACAGATGTCAACTGGGTACTGTACACTGTTCAATTCATCAGGGTATATTAGCGTGGAATTTGGTCCTTGGTAGTTTTTTTTAGAGTGGGGGAGGGACAGAGGGAAAGGGACAGAGAGAATCTCAAGCAGGTGCCATGCCCAGCATGAGCCTGATGTGGGGCTCAATCTCACGACCCTGAGATCATGACCTGAGCCAAAATCAAGAGTTAGACGCTTAACCGATTGAGCCACCCAGGCACCCCCAGTCCTTGGTAGTTTTAAATAATTTCTTTCATGTAGGTCTGTAAGAGCATGATTTTATTAGCCACTGTTTTACATTATCCCTTCTTCATTTTAATAACTGTATGTTGCAGTCAAGCTTCATTTAGTTGTTTGTAAGCGTATAAATCTGCTTTATTGTGAAGATATATTTTTTCAGTCTTAAAATAGTCTGATGTAGTCAAAATAGACTGAACTTCAGAATCCTCTGGGAGTAGGTTTTAATTCTTGCTCTGCCAGTCAGTTACTTACTGTGTGGATTTAGGAACCTACTTAATTTCACAAAGATTTTGTTCCTTCATCTCTAAAATTGGCATAAGAATAGTCCCTTTGACCTGGCATGACACTTCCCTGTCCACTCCAGTCCTCACCAATACTACGTAATCTCCTAAAAAAATATTCCATATGCAAGCCCTCTACTTTCTCACCTATCAACTCTTAGGTCCTGTCTAACTTCTATTTCTTTCATTATAATACTCTCTGGTTAAAGTCACTGATAATCTCTTAATTTTCAAATTCAGAGTGGGCTTTGAACTCTAGTAATCTGACCCATAGATTGGGATATTTTGTTTTGGTTTTGGCTTTGGTTTGGTTTGGTTTGGTTTTTGGTTTTTTTGTTTTGTTTTGTTTTGTTTTGTTTTGTTTTGTTTTGTTTTGTTTTTTACCACAGTCCTTTACTGTCAGTCTTGAAACATTTTCTTCCATTGGCTTCCATCACACCACACTTTCTTCATTTTTTTTTTTTCATTCCTCTCTGGCTGCACTTCCTTAGTTTTGTTTGTGGGTTTGCCTGTAACAAGCCTTTCCTTTTTGGGGTTTCTTCAAGTTCAGTTCTAAATTCTCTTTTTGCTCTACTCCTTTTCCCTATTTAGTCTCAATAACACTCATGGCTTCAATTGTCTACCTAGATGCCAGTGACTTTGAAATATATTTTTCCAGAGCAGATCTTTGTTTTTGACTGACTATTCAGCATTTCTACCTGCCTGTCTCAAAGGAACTGTAATCTCACTATGTCCAGAAGAGAGCCAGCTACCCTAACCTACCTCTGCGGTGTTTCCATTGTCTATGAATAATGGCACTATTAATCCATTTCTGTAATCCAGCAGTATAGGCATCATCTTTCCCGTGGCCACCCCTCCATCACATCTAATCCAGCATCAACTCCTGCATGTTTTATCTTCTTTCTAGTGTTCTCTTCCTTTCCTGCCATCATCCTTGGACAGACTACTAGCATTTGATAATTACATTATTTCAAATGTCACCCAACCTGCATCTCTTGGCAGCTTCCAATTCATTTCCTATATACTACAGCTGGAATAATGTTTACAAGACACATTTTAATGCTGCTGCTTTCAAATCCTTTGATACCTTCTCATTGCTGTTGAGTCACACTGCATCATCTTTTGCCTGGCCCATCACTCTAACCCTATAATGTTCCATTCTTTTATTTCTGTATTTCAGTCACACAGAGTTCTTTCAGTTGTTCCAGTACACAGTGTTCCTTTTTGTAGCACAGGGTCTCTGCATATGGTGTTTCTTTTGCCTGCATTGTGCATGCCTCCCTTTTGCCTAGCTAACGATTTTTAAGCTTACGAATCATAATGTAGTCATCGATTCCTCAAGTAAGTCTTCCATTCCTGATTTGTCATCTCAGCATAGGGTTAAGTCTTCTTTTTTTTTTTTCTCACAGCACAGCATATTTTTTTTCCTTCATAATAGTTATCATGGCCTGTATTTATACATCTGTTTTGTCAATTAAGTTATTAATGATTAGTGGTCATCTTCAGTATTATATAAATTCCATAAAGTCAAGGGTATGTCAGTCTTTGCTCAGCAGTTGATTCCCAGTGCTTAACACATAGCAATCACCTCAGTAAATATTGATTAAATGAAGGACTGACTGATTATGTGTCAGATGCTCTCTGTGCTCAGTGCTTTATGAAGGGGTCAGTGATGTCACCCTTCAGGATTCTCTAGTCTGTTGGGAGAATAAGGCACTAATACAAAGATTATAACAAAACAGCATGAGTAATATGTACCGTAAGTGTAAAATCCATAGATATAAAGAGTAGAGAGATCTGTCTGATTTAATCATCAAGACCTGACAGGATTTCAACAACGAAATATGTAGAATATGTAAATATTATTCTGGGTAATAGGAACTATCACATTAAGGAAATAGTTTAGTTGTTCAATTTGGCTGCAACATGGGATGCATGAATGTGTAAGACAGAATGTCAGAAAAGTAGTTTGGGGCCTGAAGTTGGAGGTTCTTGAATGCTGGAATGAAAGATGTAAGGCTTAAATGGCCTTAAGCTTCCTTAAACATAACAAAAAGTAAAAAAATTATTATCTATTAAGTTGTAAAATGTAAGACATCCCTAATCTCTAGGTTTGCAGCTAATTCCTTTTGCTTGGTCTACCTGTGATTCTTATTAAAGTCATTTTTCTGTTAATAAAATATTCTTAGCAAAGACTGTAAAGACTTGCAAAGAAATAGCTTCAATGTTACTTAAAACTACGTGAAGTGGACTGTTAACTTGAGGGAGAATATGTTATCTTTGAAAACTGTTGTATATGAATTCTTAAGTATATAATGGCTTTAAGCTTCATGATAAAACCGGTCAGTCTTTGTTTATTGAACATGTTATTAAAATCATTTTAGACTCTGTTTTTAAAAATTAAAAGATGAAAGCGCAGAATAATTGTACAATATTTTGAATTTTTATTTCCTGTTTATTAAAGAACATTTAAAAAGCTTATAAGCCGGGCAGCTGGATGGCTGTCAGTTAACTGTCTGCCTTTGGCTCAGGTCTTGATCTCAGGGTCCTGGGATTGAGCCCACGTCAGGCTCCACACTCTGCGGGGAGTCTGCTTCTCCCTCTGCCTCTCCCCTCCCTCGTGCACTCTCTCTCTCTGTCTCTCTTTCTCAAATAAATAAATAAAAGTCTTTTTGGGAAAAAAAAAAAAGCTTATCAGCTTTCCTAAAAATCACTTTGAGAACAACTGCTTGTCCAGCCACTCCACCAAATTCTGGATACAAAACTTTGAAAATTAAAAATTATAAAATCATTCAAACGTTGTTTTGTGTCTTGTGCATTTTAAGGTTGTTATCTCAGATTACCATATATCACTATTTTAAAACTGAGCAGTTTTAAGCAACTTGATCTTATGTCCATGGATTACTTTGTCCTCTTTTGTTGTTGGCCATGATGTAGTGTTATCACTGGATATGTTTTTAAGGACTTTTTTGTGACTATTGTGATTTGCTATGTCATAACAAAAACTTGGGTATTTTCATGTAGTCAAATCATACATCTGTCTTTTTCTTTACTGTTTCTGGCTCTGGTTTGATGCAGAACCTAGATTTCTTCTAATACCTTTTTTTTTAACATTAAATTTTGAATCTTTTAGGTAGTTGGCACTGTCTTCTGGTTTCACTGCTGATTAAGTGTTCCTCTTTACTTTTTCTTTCTTTCGGTCATATTGTAGAGAGGAGAGTTTTAAACCAGATATTTCTTGGAAATTCATTTTGAAATTGTCTGGCATTTAAAAATCTATTCTGGTTTAAAATGAAGAACCAGAAACAGATTGTGAGGAAGCTGAATTATTTTTCAAAATGGAACAATTGCATACTGTTACCCAGTCAAGATTTTTTTTTTTAGTCTCTTAAAGACAAAATTAAATTGTTAGAGAAACAAAGTAGGTCTGAGAAGAGAAGAAATGATGACGATCAGTGTAGTGAGGCTTGGGCTTCTCAGAAGTCTTCCAGAGACCACAGGCATCTGTGATTGGTTTTCCAGAGCATCAGTCTACACACCGTGTATTCTTTTTTTTTTAAAGATTTTATTTATCTATTTGACAGAGAGAGATCTCAAGTAGGCAGAGAGGCAGGCAGAGAGAGAGGGGGAAGCAGCCTTCCCACTGAGCAGAGAGCCCAATGCGGGGCTGGATCAATAACTTATTTCAGAGTTGCCATTTGCACACAGCATAATACCTTTGAGATCCATCCATGTTGTATATATCAATAGTTCCCTTTTTATTCCTGAGTAGTATTTCATGCCATGCCCCACAGTTGGTTATTCTTGTTCACATTGTTTTTCAGTTGTTAAAACACATACTGCTTTTTTTGTTGTTGGAATTTAGAATTTTCTAGTGGCGTAAACTTTTCCTTATTTTTTTTTTTGGTTGAACAAAATATAAACTGGAATAAAATCAAAAGCACAGCAAAAAGTAAATATACTTTTACTTACTAAGTAAGGGTGATGGGCAGCTCATCTGTGAATTAAAGCAAGAATTTATAAGTCTATATCATCCGAGAACTATATGGAAATTGTTAAACAAATTTTTAACTACATAGGTTCTAGATCAAAATCTCATTTTTCTAGAATATTTCAGGAATTTATTAAATATTCTGAGTATGTTAAGTAGCTTGTATATTTACATAGGTTAGCCAGTTTTCCAATAATTAGAATACAGTAAAGTCATTTAGTGCCAAAATGCTTTAGAATGTAATTTCATCCTTTTCAGATGGTTTAGGAAATATCCCAAGATCTTAAATAGGAATTATCTTTTGCTAGATCATTTATCGTTATGTATCATCCTGTGCATAAAAGAAAAGCATGGTTACATGAGCTTTCTGGCTGTTTATAATGTAGAAAATGCTTTTATTGTCTATAGTAGTTGTTGCAATTAATACACAAATGCTAACTGATAATAACATCCAAGACTCCTTCCCCCAAAAAGCCTTAAAAATAAGAAAAAAGATTTTTGAATTTTAACCTTTTGGCAGGAAGACTCTGACATTTTTTGAATTGGGAAATGGCTTGATCAAAGAGTGTTTTTAGAGATCTGACAGTGATAGACTAGGCAGACTGATGCCAGGGGGAGCAGATGTGCATCAGGGCAGGCTGTACAGCGTGAGTAAGCTGGTGACAATGAGATCAGGAATGAAAGGACAGAGCAGCAGCTATTTTGAATGAAGAAATTATGTTCTTTACTAACTGACAAGATAAGAGATTAAATCGGGGAATCATCTAAGATGGTTCTGAGACTAGAATAAATGGTGGCAGAAATAGAGAAATTACTTGCTTAGGGAGAATGAGATTGTAAATGAGGCAGTTGAGTCTGGTGTGATTTTGGTCCTTAGAAAAAAAGCAGTGTCAGTGAAATAAGGGGAATGAAAACTACATTAAAATTAAGACCTTCTGCTTTGAGTTATCATTCATGTATTTGACTCCAGCAAACAGATATTGAATTAATATGTGTTCATTTTTAATCTCCTGACCTTATTTTGCAAAAGGGACAGAGGTCCTCACAAATCTTCATTTGTTGGTCTTTGTTCTTCACAGTAAATAGTGGCAACAGAACTCTAACAAATGAATTTACATTTTTATTTTTTGCTTTAAATATCAGAGTGTTCTGTTTATAGATAAGAGCACATGTATTATGTATAAAATGGTGTATAAAGTAAAATTTCCTGGAGTAGGGAGAGAGTCATCTTCTTAATACCATTTTAAGTTGGTTTTTAAGATTTTGAACATTAGGGTGCCTGGGTGGCTCAGTCGGTTAAGCATTTGACTCTCGGTTGGGGCTCAGGTCATGTTCTTCCAGTCTGGGATCCAGCCCTGCAATGAGCTCCACACTCAGTGCAGGGTCTGCTTCAGATTCTTTCTCCTTCCCCCTCTAACCCTCCCCGCTCATGCATGCTCTCTCAATTTCTCAAATAAATAAAATCTTTTTAAAAAAAAAAGAGATTTTGAACATTGAATATAATAGTTTACATCTTTCATATCTACTTCCACATATAGTAGATTAATTTATTTTACTCTGTCTTCTGTGATATTGTTGATTTACTGGAAATTTGTGCATCCTTAGGAGATATCTTGTCATCATTTTGTAATCTGCCATTATTTTTGGAACATCTTTCTAGATCCATTATTATGTTAATTCCTCTTCCCTGCAGTTGGTGGGAAGCAGTGTAATTCACTTTGAAAAAGTCAGAGACACATGTCATAGTAATGATTTCAAGCCTTCTTCTTAATTGTTTTAAGGCGTGGTTTTTTAAGACAAAAAATGCATATAGTTTAATGTTTCATTCGACAAAAGTGCACAATTTTCTTCGTGGTACACTTGTGTGGTTTTTAGAGTATGGATCAAAATTTATTTTCTGTATGTTTTCTTGAGAATAACAGCAATTTGTAAGTGGAGCTTATAAAATTTACTTATAATTATTTAGAATATTGGTCAACTTAGGATAAAATTTGGTGGAAAGTAAAGAAATATTTTATGCCACATTAAAGCTTTTTTAAAAAGAGGTACATAACCACTTTTAAAATCTGGTATATATTTGTTCCCATTTTATCTATTGAATAAATGTTACAGTGTTGAAGACTAGTCATAATCACCAAAGAACTTCTCATTCTTGAAAATGGGACAATTCTTCTTTAAATAAAATAGTATATGAGTGAGTGAGGAGGTTTTAATTGTTACATGTATGCTGTATAGATCCCAGAATCATGAAGTTCGGGCCTTTAGGCCAGTAGTATGATGTATTCGTTTTTGTGATTTTTGTAGATGACTTTTTGGACCATATTTTCTCCATACACAGATTTGAGATGTTGATTTTGACCTTTCAGTCAAAATAACAAAATAAGGTCATTTATTATTTATAATTCAAGTAGGAAAAATATATATAAAAGCACCTTATAGTTCATAAATATGCATATTGACACAAAGTGACATTATTATATTTTATTATAATATCCTAGCTGTGTATTTGCCATATATTTTACATTTTAAATACAGGAGCCAAGATACTTCCTATATGATGGGGTACACATATTGATAGTTAAATTAGGCAGCAATTAATGTGATCTCTCCCTTATTTCTCCTCTGCCACATATTATGTGACTTTGTCTGTAACCTTGCTAATGATGCTGGTGGTGCTGGTGCTCTAAGAGATCCTTTATCATTCCTTTACATAGAAGAATCATAAGAAAAATCAACTCAAAATAATAGCATTCTGTCTCCTCTTACTCTGCAATGTGTTAAGACATGAGTGACTCAAAATGCCACATACCAAATGTTCCTTCCCTCCACTCTTATTTTTAGATTTAGCTCTTATCTAAAATGTTCCTGATTTTCTCTGACCAGGTGATATAACATAAAATTATGTCTGATTTGTTCATTTTACACTTAATTGAGCCCTACTCTTTGTTAGTCACTGTGCTAAGCCCTGGATTTTCATTCAGAAGACACAGTCCTCAACTTCAAGGAATTTCCAGGCTATTTATTGGTCATATAGAGATGGGAACAAAATTTAATACAATGTGGGCATTGTTGTAAAGGAGGTCTGTAGTGTAGAATGGGAGATTGTGGAGTGTGTCTGGAATAAGTCATATAGGAAGGCAAGGTCCAGATCAGGAAGGGCCTTGAACACTATATAAAGGAGTTCAGATTATATTCTGTCATAAATATGAAGAAACTGAAAAGTTTTGAGATAAAGAATGACATCAGAATTTTTATGTTGGGAGAAATGAATTGGAGGGGATAGTGACTCGCAGCAGGAAACCCATAAAACAGTTTTAGTCTGGATGAGAGATATTTATGGCCTGATTTAAGATTAAGATCTTTCAGTTTTTGTTAATTGCCTCATTTTCTTGGTGCTCCTTACTTAAAAATCTGGAGAAAAGTGATCTTGTTAGTTCAGTTCACCATTTGTTCATCATTTGTATCAGGTTATTTCATAGGTAGTTGAAGCTGACCCGTCTATAGCCTGGCCATTCACTTATAAAGTGCCCTCAGTGATCCTGAAAAATGTATCCACTCTGGATTCCACTTTCGAATTTGGGTAAAATCTAAATGTTAGTGGATAAGGGAGTACAGTGCAGGTGGGATAAAAAGGTAAGGAACTTGGCTCTGAAGTGAATAACAAACCAGGGCGGGGATACATGATCTAAGAAATCAAGGAAAGGTTTTTTGTTTATTTTGTTTTTTTTAAGCTGGCAGAGGTTTGAATACAGGAGTCAGTGGCTAAGAAATGGTTGAAATAAAGAGAGCATTTAATTTTTTTAATTGTTGAAGTAGTGTTAAGGTGGCATATGGTGGGTTTCCAGAGCACAGGAAGATCTATTAGTCTTGTACAGGAAGGAAGGATAACTCTCCCTCTGCAGTGGGGTTAAAGAAGAAAGGAAGAGTGAGATGTAGGTAAGTTTAGAAGTGGGGAGAACCTGCTTATTAACACACTTTATGAAATAACTAGCAAAGAGAAATGCTTGAAAAAAGTGAGGTAAAGATTTCCTATAATTGCTGAGAAAAATTCAAATAAGAGTCTAATAACTAGGGATATCATAAAGTAGTTTTTTGCCTCCTGCAATCCATATATGGGTTGAGAAAAAGTGGATGATTGAACTAGTTCAGAGTTGAAACAGACTTAACTTGTGACTTGGTAGGAGTTAATGCTTATTTTATTTTCTTTTTCTTTTTTTTTTAAAGATTTTATTTATTTATTTGACAGATCACAAGTAGGCAGAGAGGCAGGCAGAGAGAGAGAGGAGGAAGCAGGCTCCCTGCTGAGCACAGAGCCTGATGCGGGGCTCGATTCCAGGACCCTGGGATCATGACCTGAGCCGAAGGCAGAGGCTTAACCCACTGAGCCACCCAGGCGCCCCTTATTTTATTTTTTCTGTTTGTTTGGTTCCACTGTTTTTTTTCATTCTGGTCTTCCATATTTTTCTTCTGCAGGTCTTGATGACTGTTTGCAGCAGTATATTAAGAACTTCGAGAGGGAGAAGATCAGTGGAGACCAGCTGCTACGCATTACGCATCAGGAGCTAGAAGATCTGGGGGTCAGCCGCATTGGCCATCAGGAATTGATCTTGGAAGCAGTTGACCTTCTGTGTGCACTGGTAAGGACATTAAGTGGTTGGAAAGGAAACTTGTATTATTTCCGTTTAAATTTTTTTCCTCTTTTAGTTTTTTTCCTTCTTCTTCTTCTCTTTTTAAAAATAATTTAAATGCAATTAGGAAAAACTCCTCTGACTAGAAGTGGTATTTTCCTCCTTTATTAAATTTGGTATACTATATAGTGCCAAATTAAAACTTAAAGAGGCTTATAACTCAACCAATGACATGACATTTAGTTCAGAAACTTGTGTTAGAGTTCTCACAGCATCATTTGGGATATACAATTGTATATAATCAGTTATAAAGTCCATTCCCATCTAAAAGTTTTGATTTATGGGGTACCTGGGTGGCTCAGTGGGTTAAAGCCTCTGCCTTCAGCTCAGGTCATGATCTCAGGGTCCTGGGATCGAGCCCCACATCAGGCTCTCTGCTCAGCGGGGAACCTGCTTCCACTTCTCTCTCTGCCTGCCTCTCTGCCTACTTGTGATCTCTGTCTGTCAAATAAATAAATAAAATATTTAAAAAAATAAAATAAATGTTTTGATTTAGTAACATAAAGAAATCTTATTTTAGAAAAATCACCCTTAAGCAAATTATTTGAATGTTCTAAATGTATACATCCAATAAAAATTGAATATCATATATTATAAGGTTACTTTTATTGACATACAAGAGAAATCAATGTCAAAATAATCCTGCAAGATTCTGATAATACACTAAATATTCCAAAAGGAACATAGATTTTTTTCCATGTTAGGTAAGATGACATTTGATTGGTTTTAAATTCTTATAGATATTTGTAAGGGGGCTAGAGCTACAGTGAGATAAAAAAAAAAATCAGTCTTATAATAATTGGTGATTTAAATTAGGCTCAGTCAGTTACTGACACTTGTGGGCAAGTAATTTCATCATAACCTTGGTTTATTTATTTATTTTTTATTACTTTTTTTTTAAAGATTTATTTATTTATTTGGAGGGGGCAGAAGGAGAGAGAAAGAAGCAAACTCCCCACTGAGCATGGAGCCTGATGCAGGGCTCACACTCACAACCTGAGATCATGACCTGAGCTGAAATCAAGAGTCAGACACTTAACTGACTGAGCCACCCAGGTGCCCCACCTTGGTTTTTCAATATAAAATGGAGATAATAACAGTTGACTCTTGGAGGTATTGTGAAAAGCAAATGAGATGGAATTTGTGTGGTGCCTGATTCAGTGCCTGACACACAGTAGGTATTCAATAAGTAGTTAACTATTAAGATGATGATAATTAACAAGAAATGAGTAAATAATTATATATAATTCAAGAGTCAGTTAATATACGAGAACTTGTGTGTCAGATGTAAGATGTATTTCCTGCCCTCTTGAAAAGCCTATGGGGGAGGGAGTGACACACAAATAATCACAATACTGTATTATAAGTACTAAAATAAAAGTATGAACTAAGTATTATGGGGGCACAGAGGAGAAAATAACTAGCTTAAACTATGACAGATGGGTTCATATTGCAAAAGAAGTGATATTTAAGGAAACTAGAGGAAGATGAGCATGTGTTTGGAAGAACAAGAGGGAAGGGCATTCTGTGTAGATAAAACAATGCATACACAGGCACACAGAATAAAGAGGATGGCTGGTGGGTTTGAACAAAGGTTAGCATTTTTAGACAACAAAATACATGGGAAACAGTGGCAAAAAATTAGTCTTTAAAAGGCCCAATAGGCCCAGACTATAAAGTATCTAAACATCATGATAAGAGATTTATACTTTCTAGGGTGGATATTGGAGAACCATGTAGGAATGATCAAATACTTGTTTTAAAAATGTAACTGATGGTAGTAAAAAGGAGGGAATGGAGTGGGTATAATCTAAAGACCAGATGAATAGTTCAGAAATGTTTTATTTTTTTTAAAGATTTCATCTATTTATTTGAGAGAGAGAGAGTGAGAGAGAGAGAGAGAGAGCACTGGATGGGAGAGGGTCAGAGGGAGAAGCAAACTCTCTGCTGAGCGGGGAACCTGAGAGGGCTCGGTCCTGGGACTCTGGGATCATGACCTGAGCCGAAGGCAGATGCTTAACTGACTGAGTCACTCAGGCACTCCAGAAATGTTTTAAATAATCTACTTAGGCTATGAGTAGGGCTTAAACTAAGGATGAACAGGAATAGAGAAGATCTGATGAATATGAGAGGTGAGATAAAGGGAGAAGATGAGAAAGATTCCATGTTTTCTAGCTGCAAAGATAGTGTAGATAATTTTGCAATAATGAAGGTGGGCAATAGTAGCAAGAATAGATTTAGGTGGGAATATAAATTGAGTTTCAGATTCATTGAATTTGAGTCATCTCTGAGTTATCCAGAAAGAGATATTCGTCAAACAGTTGAACATATGAATTTGGAGCTTGAGAAGTAGCTGAAGATAGAGATTTGGGCGTCTCTAGGGTATAAGGATTGAATCCATAGAGAGAGAGAGAGAGATCACCCAGGGAGGGACTCAGCTCCATCCTGGGGCTGGGAAGGAAGAAGAGACTACAGAGGAGGTTTACAAAGTGGGTGGAGAAATGTGAAGACAGCTTCAAAATCATTGTCAAAAAAGCAAGGGGGAGTGTTTTTTGTTTTTTTTTTTTCAGTAAGGAACATCATTAATATCAAATTTCGCTAAAAGCCAATAGGATAGGCAAGGAAAAACAACCTGACTGTGTGGCACCAGACTGGATCACTTGGTAGAGGATGTGGATCTTGGCCCTCAGGGTCATGAGTTCAAGCCCTATGTTGAGTGTGGAACCTATTTTTAAAAAAATGTATTAGATGGTTAAATGTCCGCATTCTGCTCAGGTCATGATCCCAGTGTCCACGGATCAAGCCTCACGTTGGGCATCCAGCTCAGCAGGGAGTCTGCTCCTCCCTCTCCCTCTGCCTCTCCCCCTGCTTGTGCTCTCTTGCTCTCAAACGAATAAATAAAATCTTAAAAAAATAAATAAATAATAGACCTGACTGAAAACACTTTCTAAAGAAGAGTACAATGTGGAACCACACTGATTGACTATTACCTCCCATTTACACATCTCAGTCTTAACCTTAATTGTCAGCTCCTCACAAAAACATTCTCTAATTATTCCCTCACCACTGGTCGAGTTTAGCCCCTTACTGTTATTCTTTTAACCCTCATCTCATTTTCTAATTACATATTTATATGTGTATTTATCAGTTTAATGTCTGTTTCTTTTGCTAGACTGTAAGCTGTGTGGGAAAAGTAACGACGCTTACTAAATACCTAGTGTGTAGCACAGATGCCTGGCAATAGTGGATGCTGAATACTTTTTGAAAGTGGCATTGTAAGAGTCTTGAGATGTTTTTCATATGATAGTTTGGGATCTTCTTATTTTCCTATTCCTGAGATCAGAGAAATCAGCTTCGACTAGAATACACACTTGCACTCTATCCCTTATCAGAATCAGGTCACAGAAATCATGCCAGGCATAGGAGATAGTACTTAACGTAAGGTAGGAGACCTCATTGTTTTTGTCTACTGATCTCCAAATCTGGGTCATTGTGGCCATGAAGGTGCAACAGAAGTGGCTTGGAGATGCGTGCATGATCTAGCAGTCCTCTATTTGCCATATCTTTCTTTTTTTTTTTAAGAGAGGGAGAGAGTGGGGAGGGGCAGGGGAAGAGAGAGAATCTTAAGTGGGCTCTATGCTCAGCACAGATCCTGATGTGGGGCTTGGTCTCACAACCCTGCAGTCATGGATCATGACCTGAGCTGAAATCAAGAGTTGAATGCTTAACCAACTGAGCCACCCAGGTGCCCCTATTTGCCACATCTTTTATAACAGTAAATAGTTGGGTGTGTCAGAGTTTGAAATTCAGGATGTTATGTTCCATAAGCAGGACTCCTCAGAGATAAACCACTTATGTGCTGGATTTCGAGCTGTCAGTTTGAAGAAGGAAATAAGATTGATGATTGCAGTGCTACCTACAAATAGTCTGAACCTCCAGGCGGAGTCTGGCCCATGAAAAATCTATGCTGACCTAAACTTACTTAGAAAGATGGCATGAGAGATAGATGTCTAGACCATTTCAGTGTTCTCACCGTAGAGCTGTGGTACATCTCTTCATATGCTGAGTTTTAATTCCTCCACAGTTCTGGGTTTAAGCACCATAGTGTTGCATCGTTTTCTAGGGGGAAAAAACACATTAAATTCATTCCTTCTGTGCTTATTCAGCAATAAATTGGTCATATTCTCCAAAGAGGACAAATACTAAATCTCCCTTCCACCACTTCCTAGTGACTATACATCAGCAAGTTAGAAGTAAAGATATCTTCCATTTTATGCAATAGATATTTTCCAGTGAATATCAAGTGGATTTCTGAGCAATGAATTCTGATTTACTTCTACATACCATTATAAAATTACGAGGTGAGATCCTTCATCAGCAAGCTGAGTTGACTAGACCAGGAGGTGTGCTGTTGGGAATGGGGAATTGTTTATTATCTCTTTAAAACTTTAATATCTCTACTGGTTTTCTACTTTATTTCTTATGTCTATTGTTTTTATTTCTTTTAACAATTATGTGTTCATGCTCAAACAGCGATACCACAGGAATTACAAAGATGAAAAAGGCATAGTCAGTGCCCTTTTTTTTTTAAGAATTTATTTACTTATTTGATAGACAGAGATCACAAGTAGGCAGAGAGGCAGGCAGAAAGAGAGGGGAAGCCGGCTCCCCGCAGAGCAGAAAGCCCGATGAGGGGCTTGATCCCAGGAACCTGGGATCATGACCTGAGCCGAAGACAAAGGCTTTAATGCACTGAGCCACCCAGGCGCCCCATAATCGGTGCTCTTAAAATGTATACAGTCCAGTAAAGAAGACAATAGTCATTAAAAGATTATACAGATTTAAAGAGATCCCAGGAGAGTTCAGAAGGAAATGATGAACACTACTGTGGGGATCCAGGAAGTGTAGGTGGGATTTGCATTGGGAATTGCAGGATAAGTAGATGTTCACCAGACGGAAAGTTGGGGAAAAGTTATCTAGGCAGAAGAAATACCATGTGTAAAGACAGAATTGTGAAAGAATATGAAGTATGCAGAGAAATATGACAATTTTGATTTGGCTGGTGCAGAGTGGGAAGTGATAGGAAGAAAGGCAACTTGTGTTTTGTATCACATTACAATTTTTTGCTTAGATTTTTTAGGTTCCCTGCTGAGTCCTTAGCACATAGAGGATATTAAATTAATGTTATCTTACTGAATGAAGTTCTCTGCTTTTACCCAGAGCACTGTAATTTTTTTCTCTTGCCTCTGACTCTGAAGTTTCTGTTCCTAGTATAAGGAAGATGCAGAACATTTATCAAATTCCTCTGTTTCTTTCAAGCTATGGAATATTTTCATCTGCTTTATTTTAAAGTTAGTCCTGATGGGGAATAAATGTTATGGCAGTTGATGAAAATCAAAGGTTTGTATAGTACTTGTTCATTCATGCAACATATATGTATTTAAGCACCAACTATATTGTTTGTACCATATTATTCTAGAAAGAAGTAAGCTGTTCATGATTTGGAGGTGTGTTAACTTTTTCCTGCTGTTACGATATCATTTAGTATGCTTCAATAGCGAGTACAGCATATTAACTGAAATAGTAAAACATAAATAAAATATCAATGTATAGCCCTTAATTTATGCTCTGACAATACACCTGGTTATTGAGAAGTATAAGTGAATCATTTATGACAGGATAAGAACAGTTTTCATTTCAATCTTCATGCGCTTTTCATATAATAGGTATTTTGCATGAAAATTTAGATGTTTGTAATTGCTAGGATTTGTTTCTTTGCAACATAATTGCTTGGTTCATTCATCTCAAAATCATTCATTTCTCAAAAATATTCATTAAAGCAGTCCTTTTACGACTCACTCACATTTAAGGAGCAAAGTATCATGAAACCTAACACCTGCTCCATGATGCAATCAAATTAAGAGCTCTGAATAAAATAGCATTGACATTGTAAAATATGTGGTGCCAATATTGAATATTTTGTTGTGTTTAGAGAATTCACCACTAGTGAGGATATAGCCAACTTGATCTTCTAAAATGTGAAGTGTATCCTTCATTTGTTTCTTGTGCTTTTGCATGCATGCAATTAAAACAGAAGAACAGTATGAAATTAGCACCAATTATTTATTAGCTATGTTGAATCAGTGGCTATGTTGAATCAGTGTAGCCACAACAGGTTCCTGGCAGACATATATGTAAACAAATAGGTAGCATATAAGACAAAGAAAATAGCTAACTACAGGCCATGTCTAAGCTTTTGTTTTCTTGATGTAGTTCTTTCCAAATCAGTAGTAATGCATATTTGTCCCATGCATATCTAGTACAAAGCAAGACTGTAATGAATAAATCTGCACTTTTTAAAAGTTGAGGGAATAGGTAGGAGAGGAAGATGGTGGCAGAGTAGGAGGACCCAAGGCTCATCTCACAAACACGCCTGGATAACTATTTAGTCATCCTAAATACCCCAGAAATCGACCAAAAAGAGCACAGACCAAGCTCCACAACTACAGGGACAGAAGAGGCCACATCATAAAAGATAGGAAGTGTGAAGACATGGTTTAGGGGAGAAACAGATGAGGGTGTTGCAGAGGGAAGAGAGCCATGGTCCCAGAGAAGGGCTACAGAGAGAAGAACACACAAGGGAGCACATAAGTTAAACATTTCCCCAAAGCCATTGGCTTAGAAAACAAGAGGTTGAATTTTGTGAGTTTTTGCAACCAGGCTTAAAGCCTAGAGTTTTAAAGATCAATGGGCTTGGCTGGGATGGGGCCCTGAGGGCACTGCACTACTCCTGAGGAGAAGGCAGGCAAACGACCTGGGGGAAAACAGCCTGAATTAGCAATTTGAAAAATGCCAGGGGCTGACAGGGGAGGAATTATTCACTCAGAATGCATCCCTGAGAGGCAGCTTTCACAGAGACATCTCTGTCCCTAGGAATAAAGGAGTTAGCTAGTGCCATTTCCCTCCCCCACCTCTCAGCAGGAACACAGGCTACCTAACTTGTTTATACCAAGCCCCACCCACCACACTCTGGCAGGACTGCCCTTTGCAATCAGGTTTGCCTCAGTCCCAGCACAGCAGGACTCTCCCACAGAAGACCAGCACAGACTCCTACCCACACCACATCTCCAGACCAGAGAGTCCTGCAGGGCCTCAGTTCTAGTGGAGCTGGTGTCAGGTCTCATTTGACAAGCAGGCCAGGGCATACCTTTAAAACTCTCCATATTCAGGCCAGGTACAAAACACTGCCTACAGCAGGCAAGGAGAGCCTCTGCAGATGACTGGCCTGAAGAATAGACCAGCCAGAACACAATAGCAGAGCACATGAAGCACACATCAGAGACACTCCGTGAAGTGCCAGACCCTGGGCACTATATGACCTCTTCTTATAAAGTAATTACTTTCAGAGGCAGGAGACATAACTGACTTTTCTAACACACAGAAGCAGAGACTTAGATGAAATGCTAAGATGGAGTGATTTACCCCAAATGAAAAAAGAAGATAAGGCCATGGCCAGATATCTAAGCAAAATTATAAAAGTAACAAGCCTGATGGAGAATTTAAAGTAACAATCCTAAGGATACTCACTGGGATTGAAAAAAGAATAGAAGACAACAGTGAGACCCTTACCACAGAGCTAAAAGCGTTAAAAAAGAATCAGAGATGAAGAATGCAAATAACAAGATCGGAAACAGGCTTGATGCAGTAAACAGCAGGCTGGAAAAGCAGAGGAATGAGTTAGTGACCTAGAAGACAAAATAATAGGAAGTAATGATGCTGAACAAAAAAGAGAAGGATTATGAAACACAAGAATATACTTAGGGAATCAGTGACTCTATCAAACATAATAGCATTCATATTATGAGAGTCCCAAAAGAAGAAGAGAGAAAAGGGGGGCAAAAAACTTATCTGAAGATATAATAGCTGAAGTTTTCAGCTGGGTAAGGAAAATGGACATCCATATCCAGAAGTCACAAAAAACTGTCATCAAAATCAATTTTTAAAAAAGCGAACACCAAGACATTGTAATTCTGTTTGCAAAATGTAGTGTTAAAGAAAATGTCTTAAAAGCAGCAAAATAGAAGAAGTCCCTAACTTACAAAGGAAAGACCCATATGGCTAGGTCGAGATTTCTCAGCAGAAACATGGGATGCCAGAAGGCAATGGCAGGATATATTCAAAGTGCTGAATGGGAAAAACCTACAGCCAAGAATACTCTATCCAGCAAGGCTATCATTCAGAGAAGAAGGAGAGCTAGAGTTTCCCAGACAAAAACTGAAGAAGTTCATGACCACTGAGCCAGCTCTACAAAAAATATTAGAGCGGACTCTTTGAGTGGAAAAGAGACCCAAAATGACAAAGACAAGAAAGGATTAGTGGAAATCTCCAGGCACAACAACAAAACAAGTAATAATATGGCACTAAATAGGTATATATCAATAATTACTTTAAAATGTAAATGGACTAAATGCTCCAATCAAAAGACATATGATGTCAGAATGGATAAAATATCAAGACCTATCTATATGCTACCTCCAAGAGACTCATTTTAGACCTAGAGACATCTGCAGATTGAAAGTGAGGGGAAAGAGAAACAATTATCATGCAAACAGATGTCAAAAGAATGCCAGAGTAGCAATACTTGTATCAGAAAAACTAGACTTTAAAATGAAGTCTGTAAAAAGACACAGTGAAGAGCAGTATATAATCATAAAGGGAACAATCCAACAAAAAGATATAAAAATTTTAATTATTTATGCACCCAGATGGGAGCACTGACATATATAAAACAATAACAAATATAAAGGAAAGAGAGGAGCAAGAAGATAGAGGAGTAGGAGGCTTAAATTTCATCTGGTCCCAGGAATTTGCTAGATAGTGATCAAACCATTCTGAACACCTACAAATTCAGCAGGAGATCAAAGAGAAGAATAGCACCAATTCTATGAACAGAAACATGACCGCTTTCTGGACATGCAGGGAAGTGAACTGAGGTGATATACGGGAAGATAGACTGTGGGGAGGAGGTGGGGGAGAGAGCCTCTATCAGCCAGCTCCCAGCAACTGACAGATTTGTGGGGCACAAAACCAGAAGTTTTAGAAGTCTGCTCCACAGAGGGACCTCATTTCAGTGGCTAAGCAGTGTGGAATCCTCACGGGGAAAGTGTGGTCTCAGGACCCTCAGGGTCCCAGAAATCCCAGTGGTGCCTGAGTATGGCAGCACTCCCAGGTATCAGAGCAGGGAAGCCAGCTGCAAAGATGGAGTCGAGGAGTGGCCTCTCAGCTTGGGGTTGCCAAAAACTGTGATCTGAGGCAAAGTCGGACCACTACTCTTCGAGCAGGGATTCCACAAATGGCAGATCCGGAAAGCCTCCCCTTCCTCCCTGCAGGAGGAGCGACACAGGAGCATGCTGCAGGAATCTGCTGGGTTTGGAGACTCCAAACAGGGTCGTGTGCCAGAGAAAGAAATTCCTGGTCACAGGTCGGGTGTCGTTTTTACCCTTTAGCATTTTGTTCTCTCATTCATCTGTTCTTCTCTGAACAAAATGACAAAATGAAAAAAACTCACCTCAGAAAAAAGAACGAAAGACAGTACCACCTGCTAGGGACCTAATCAATACAGACATTAGTAAATGTCAGAACTAGAGTTCAGAATAATGATTATAAAGATACTAGCTGGGCTTGAAAATAGCATAGAAAATACTAGAGAATCCCTTTCTGGAGAAATAAAAGAACTAAAATCTAATGAAGTTGAAATAAAAAAAAGCTGTTAATGAGGTGCAATAAAAAATGGAGGCTCTTACTGCTAGGATAAATGAAGCAGAAGAGAGAATTAGTGAAATAAAAGACCAAATAATGGAGAACAAAGAAATTGAGGAAAAGATGAACAACTACTAGATCATGAGGGAACAATTCGAGAGATAAGTGATACCGTAAAACAAAGCAATATTAGAATAATTGGGATCCCAAAAGAAGAAGAGAGAGCGGAGCAGAAGGTGCATTGGAGCAAATTATAGCAGAGAACTTCCCTAATTTGGGGAAGGAAACAGGCATCAAACTCCAGGAGGCACAGAGAACCCTTCTCAAAATCAATGAAAATAGGTCAACACCCCACCATCTAATAGTAAAACTTAAAAGTTTCAGAGACAGAGAAAATCCTGAAAGCAGTTCAGGACAAGAGGTATATAACCTACAACAGTTGAAATATTACATTGGCCGAAGACCTATCCACAGAGACCTGGCAGGCCAGAAAGGATTGGCATGGTATATTCAGAGCATTAAATGAGAAAAATATGCAGCCAAGAATACTATATTAAGCTAGGCTGTCACTGAAAATAGGAGAAATAAAAAAGCTTCCAAGACAAACAGAAACTAAAAGAATTTGCAAACACCAAACCAGTCCTACAGGAATTATTGAAAAGGGTCCTCTAAACAAAGAGAGAGCTTAAAAGTACCATAGACCAGAAAGGAATAGAGAAAATATACAGTAACTGTCACCTTAGAGGCAATATAATGGCACTAAATTCATATCTTTCAATAGTTACATTGAATGTAAATGGGCTAAATGCCCCCAATCAAAAGACACAGGGTATAAGAATGGATTAAAAAAAACAACAACAACAAGACCCTCCAATATGCCTTCTGCATGAAACTCATTATAGACCCAAGGACACCTCCAGGTTTAAAGGGAGAGGGTGAAAAATAGTTTACCATGTTAATGATCATCAAAATAAAGCTGGGGTGGCAATCCTTATATCAGACAAATTAGATTTTAAAACAAAGACTATAATAAGAGATGAGAAAGGACATTATATCATACTTAACGGGACTGTCCAACAAGAAGATCTAACCATTTTAAATATCTATGCCCCTAACATGGGGTCAGCTGATTATATAAACCAATAGATAACAAAATCAAAGAAACACATCAACAATAATGCAGTAGTAGTAGAGGACTTTAACATGCCCCTCACTAAAATGGACAGATCATCTAAGCAAAAGATCAACAAATAAAGGCTTTAAATGACACACTGGACCAGATGGACATGAAAGATACATTCATAACATTCCATCCCAAAGCAACAGAATACACATTCTTCTCTAGTGCACATGGAACATTCTCCATAATAGATCATATCCTGGGCCACAAATCAGGTCTCAACCAGTACCAAAAGATTGGGATTATTCCCTGCATATTTCCAGACCACAATGCTTTGAAACTACAACTCAACCACAAGAGGAAAGTTAGAAAAAACTCAAATACATGGAGGCTAAAGAGCATCCTACTAAAGAATAAATGGGTCAACCAGGGAATTAAAGAATTTAAAAAATTCATGGAAACAAATGAACATGAAAACACAACTGCTCAAAATCTTTGGGATGCAACAAAGGTGGTCCTAAGAGGAAAGTATATAGCAATACAAGTCTTTCTCAAGAAATAAGAAAGATCTCAAACACACAGCCTAACCTTACACCTAAAGGAGCTGGAGAAAGAACAGCAAATAAAGCCTAAACCCAGCAGTAGAAGAGAAATAATAAAGATCAGAGCAGAAATCAATGAACTAGAAACCAGAAGAACAGTAGAACAGATCAATAAAAGTAGGAGCTCATTCTTTGAAAGAATTAATAAGATTGATAACCCCTGGCCAGACTTACAAAAAGAAAGGAGAAAGGACCCAAATAAATAAAATCATGAATGAAAGAGGAGCAATCACAACCAACACCAAAGAAAAACAAACAATTATAAGAACATATTATAAGTAACTTTATGCCAGCAAATTGGACAATTTGGAAAAAATGGATGCATTCCTAGAGACGTTTAAACTACCAAAACTGAACCAAGAAGAAACAGAAAACCTGAACAGACCCATAACCAGTAAGGAGATTGAAGCACTCATCAAAAATCTCCCAACAAACAAGAGCCCAGGGCCAGATGGCTTTCCAGGAGAATTCTACCAAACATTTGAAGAAGAATTAATACCTATTCTTCTGAAACTGTTCCAAAAATAGAAATGGAAGGAAAACTTCAAAACTCATTTTATGAGGCCAGCATTACCTTGATCCCAAAACCAGACAAAGACCCCATCAAAAAGGAGAATTACAGACCAATATCCTTGATGAACACAGGTGCGAAAATTCTCACCAAAATACTAGCCAGTAGGATCCAACAATACAGTAAAAGGATTATTCACCACGACCAAGTGGGATTTATTCCTGGGCTGCAAGGTTGGTTCAGCATCCTCAAATCAATCAATGCGACACAATACATTAATAAAAGAAAGAACAGGAACCATATGATACTCTCAGTAGATGCTGAAAAAACATTCGACAAAGTACAGCATCTTTTCTTGATCAAAACTTTTCAAAGTGGAGGGATAGAGGGTACATTATCATCAAAGCTATCAATGAAAAACTCACAGGGAATATTCTTTTCAATGGGGAAAAACTGAGAGCTTTTCCCCTAAGGTCTGGAATATGACAGGGATGTCCCTTATCACCACTGCTATTCAATATAGTACTAGAGAGAAGTCCTAGCCTCAGCAATCAGACAACAAAAAGGAATAAAAAGCATCTGAATCAGCAAAGAATAAGTCACACCCTCAATATTTGCAGATGATATGACACTTCATGTGGAAAACCCAAAAGACTCCTCTCCAAAACTGCTAGAACTCGCTCAGGAATTCAGTAAAGTGTCAGGATATAAAATCAATGTACATAAATCGGTAGCATTTCTTTTTTTTTTTTTAAGATTTTATTTATTTATTTGACAGAGAAGTAGGCAGAGAGGCAGGCAGAGAGTGAGAGAGGGAAGCAAGCTCCCTGCTGAGCAGAGAGCCTGATGCAGGGCTCGATCCCAGGACCCTGGGATCATGACCTGAGCTGAAGGCAGAGGCTTTAAACCACTGAGCCACCCAGGCACCCCAAATCAGTAGCATTTCTATAGATCAACAACAAGACAAAACAAAGAGAAATTAAGGAGTTAATCCCATTTACAGTTGCATCCAAAACCATGAGATACCTAAGAATAAATCTAACCAAAGAGGCAAAGAATCTGTACTCAGAAAACTATAGAATACTCATGAAAGAAATTGAGGAAGACTCAAAGAAGTGGAAGAACATTCCATGCTCATGGATTAGAAGAAAAATATTGTGAAAATGGCTATGCTACTAGAACAATCTACACATTTAATGCAGTCCCTATCAAAATACCATCAACTTTTTTCAAAGAAATGAAACAAATAATCCTAAAATGTGTATGGAACTAGAAAAGTCCCCTAAGAGCTAAAGGAATGTTGAAAAAGAAAACCAAAGTTGGCAATATCAGAATTCCATAATTCAAGCTCTATTACAAAGCTGTAAACATCAAGACAGTATGGTACTGGCACAAAAACAGACACATAGATCAGTGGAACAAAATAGAGCCCAGAAATAGACCCTCAACTCTATGGTTAACTAATCTTCATCGAAGCGAAAGACAAATATATGATCTCTCTGATCTAAGGAATTAAAGGACAAGACAGAGGATCATAGGGGAAGGGAGGGAAAAATGAAAGAAGATGAAACCAGAGAGGGAGACAAACCATAAGAGACTCTTAATCTCAAGAAACAAACTGAAGGTTGCAGGAGGGGAGGGATGTAGGAGGGTTAGGGTGACTGGGTGATGGACATTGGGGAGGGTATGTGCTATGGTGAGTGTTATGAATTGTGTAAGACTGATGAATCACAGACTTGTACTTCTGAGACAATACATTATGTGTTAATAAAAAATAATAAAATAAAGGAACTAGTTGATAATAACTCAATGATAGTAGTGGACATTAGTACCCCACTTACATCAATGGACAAATTATCTAAACAGAAAATACACAAGAAAACATGGATTTGAATGACACACTGAATGAGATAGACATAACAAATATATTCAGAACATTCCATCCTAAAAAATCAGAATACATGTTCTTTTCATGTGTGCATGGAATATTCTCCAGAACAGATTACACATTAGATCACAAAACAAGCCTCAACAAGTTCAAAGAGATTGAAATCATATCAAGCACCTTTTCTGCCCACAACACTGTGAAGCTGGAAGTTAACCACAAGAAAAAAAGTTAGAAATATAAATAAATGGAGGTTAAACTACAGGAATCAAAGAAATTTAAAAATACATGGAAACAAATGAAAATGAAAACACAATGGCCCAAAACCTTTGGGATGCAGCAACAGTGGTCCTAATAGGTAAGTATGTAGCAATGTAGGCCTACCTCAAAGCAGGAAAAATCTCAAATAAACAACCTAACCTTACACATAAATAGCTAGAAAAAGAACAACAAATGAAAGCTAAAGCCAGCAGAAGAAAGGAAATAATAAAAATTAGAGCATAAATAAATGATATAGAAACTAAGAAAACAGCAGAACAGAGCATTGGACCTGGAGCTGGTTCATTGAAAAAATTAATTACATTGATAACCCTCTAGCCAGACTTACCAAGAAGAAAAGAGGAAGCACCCAAATAAATAAAATCACAAATGAGAGGGGCAAAATAACAACAACTGCCTTGTAAAAGCAATTATTAAGAGAATATCATGAAAAATTACATGCCAAAACATTGGACAACCTGGAAGAAATGGTTAAATTCTTAGAAACATAAACTACCAAAACTGAAACAGGAAGAAAGAAAACTTGAAGAGACAAATAACCAATGAAGAGATTGAATCAGTACTCAAAAATCCCCCAACAAACAAAAGTCCGGGGACAGATGACTTCATGGAAATTCTACCATACATTTAAAGATAAGTTAATACTTATTCTTCTGAAACTATTCCAAAAAATAGAAAAGGAAGAAAAACTTACAAATTAATTCTATGAGTTTAGCATTACCTAATTCCAAAACCGGATAAAGACTCCACTAAAAAAGAGAATTACAGGCCAATATCTCTGACACTATATCTCTGACAATACATTAAAAAATCATTCACCATGATCAAATGGGAATTATTCCTGAATTGCAAGAGTGGGTGAATATTTGCAAATCAATGTGATACATCACATTAATAGAAGAAAGAATAAGAACCAAATGATCATTTCAATGATGCAGAAAAAGAATTTGACAAAGTATAATATCCCTTCATGATAAAAATTCTCAACAAAGTAGGTTTAAAGGTATCATACTTGAACATAATAAAGGCTATCTATGAAAAATTCACAGCCAACATTATCATCAATAGGGAAAAACAGAGCTTTTCCTATTCAGTCAGACATATTACAGGGGTGTCCACTCTCATCACTGTAATTTAACATAGTACTGGATGTCGTAGCGAAAGCAGTTAGGCAACATTAAGAAATAAAAGGCATCCAAATTGGCAAGGAAGAAGTCACATTTTCACTATTTGCCAATGACATGAAACTCTCTATGGAAAACCTGAAAGACTCCACCAAAAAACTGCTAGAACTGATAGAGGAATTCAGTAAAGTCACAGTGTACAAAATCAATGTATAGGAATCTGTTGCATTTCTATACACAAATACCGAAGCAGCAGAAAGAGAAATTAAGGAGTCAGTCTCATTTACAATTGCACCAAAATCAGTAAGATGCTAGGGATAAACCTAACCAAAGAGGTAAAAGATCTGTACTCTGAAAATTGTAAAATACTCATGAAAGAAATTGAAGATGACGGAAACAAGAGGCAAGATATTCCTTGCTTGTGGATTCAAAGAACAAATATTGTTAAAATGATTATACAACTCAAAGCAATCTACACATTTAATGCAATTCCTATCAAAATACCACCAGCATTTTTTGCAGAACTGGAACAGTCCTAAAATGTGTGTGGAACCAGAAAAGACCCCAAATAGCCAGAGCAATACTGAAAAAGAAAAGCAACGCTGGAGGCATAACAATTCCAGACTTTAAGTTATATCACAAAACTGTAGCCATCAAGACAGTATGGTACTGGCACAAAAACAAACACATAGATCAATGGAACAGAATAGAGAACTGTATGGTCAGTTAATCCTTGACAAAGCAGGAAAAGAATATCCAGTGAGAAAAAAGACAGTCTCTTCAACAGACAGTGTTGGGAAAAGTGAACAGCAACATGCAAAAGAATGAAACTGGACCACTTTCTTATACCACACACAAGAATAAATTCAAAATGGATTAAAGACCTAAATGTGTTATAGACCTGAAACTGCAAAAAACTAGAGGAGAACATAGGTAGTAGACTCTTTGATATCAGCCATAGCAACTTCTTTATAGGTATGTCTCCTGAGGCAAGGGGGGGAAAAAGGAAAAATAAACTTTTGGGATTTCATCAAGATAAAAAGCTTCTGCACAACAAAGGATACGATCAATAAAACTAAAAGGCAGCCCTCAGAATGTAAGGAAACAATTGCAAATGACATGTCTGGCAAAGGGTTAGTATCCAAAACATATAAAGAACTTTAAAAACTCAAACTCAAAGAACAAATAATCCAATTAAAAAATGGGCAAAGACATGAACAGACATTTCTCCAAAGAACACATCCAGATGGCCAACAGACACATGAAAAAGTACTTAACATCACTGATCATCAGGGAAATACAAATCAAAACTACAGTGAGATATCACCTCACACCTGTCAGAATGGCAAAAATCAATGACACATGAAACAACAGGTGTTGGTGAGGATGTGGAGAAAAGGGAAACCTCTTGCACTGTTGGTGGGAATGCACACTGTTACAACCACTCTGGAAAACAGTGGAGAGATTCCTAAATAAGTTAAAAATAGAACTGTTCTATGATCCAGCAATCACATTACTAGGTATTTACCCAAAGAATACAAAAATACTAATTCAAAAAGATTCGTGCACCCTGATGTTAAGATTAACATTATCTAAATAGCCAAATTACGAAAGAGTCCCAATTGTCCATCGACTGATGAATGGATATAGAAGTGCTGTGTACATACAATGGGATATTAACTCAGCCATCAAGAGTCTCTTAAATATAGGAAACAAACTGAGGGTTGCTGGTGGGGAGGTGAAAAAGGATGGGATAATTTGTGATGGGCATTAAGGAGGGCATGTGATATGGTGGGCACTGGGTGTTATATGCAACTGATGAATTATTACAGTCTACATCTGAAACTAATGATGCACTACATGTTGGCTAATTGCATTTAAATTTAAAAAAATAATAAAAATAAGGAAGAGAATGAAATCTTGCCATTCCCAACAATGTGGATGAACTAGAGTGTATTATGCTAAGTGGAGTAAGTCAGATAAAGGCAAATACTATATGATTTCACTCACATGTAGAATTTAAGAAACAAAACAATCAAAGGGGCAAAAATAAGAGAAAAGAGAGACAAACCAAGAAAGACTCTTACCTGTAGAGAATAAACTGATGGTTACCAGAGGGGTGGTGGCTGGGAGGATGGGTGAAATAGGTGATGGGGTTTAAGGAGTGCACATGTTGTGATGATCACAGGGTGATGTATGGAAGTGTTGAATCACTACAGTGTATGCCTGAAACTAATATAACACTGTATGTTATCTAACTGAAATTTAAATTAAAGTTTTTAAAAAATAAAATTTGAGTCAGTACTTATTGTCTGCATACTTCTGGACCAAAGCAGAGGAGTGCATTATTCGCTTGTCACTTCTTAATGTAGGAGACACAGGAGCATGATTTACTGGTGACTTAGTGAGACACAGCACATTATCTGCTTTCATGAAGGAAATAGGAAGAAGATCTATATATTGTCAGTAATTAATTTTGAGTTATTTAGAATTGAGAACTTTGATGATAAAAATTAACTTGAGATCAACTAATCTATCCCTTATGTTAAAATAGTACCACACAGACACTTATATACAGATAAGCTTCTAACCTATTTTTATAGTCTTATAGAATTTTCTTTCTTTTTTTTTTTTTTTAAGTTAAGTCCCTGTGTGGGGCTTGAACTCACAACCCTGAGATCAAGACCTGACCTGAAATTGAGAGTCAGCCACTTAACTGACTGAGCCACCCAGGCACCCCATTGTCTTGAGAATTTTCTTAAAAATGCTTTTGAGTTATTGGTTTAACTAGTTTTATTGTATTTATTTTTATTGGTTTAACTCGAATTAGTTTTAAGAATTTCCCTCTCCATCCTCTACTACATATATTTTGTCTCTTTTTGCCCTCTATATTCCTCTGTCCTCCTCATCTTTCCCCTCTGGTCCATGTAGGATATTTCTTTAGTAGATTTCCAATTTAGGAGAAGTTCTCTCAGGGTATCCTTCTAGGTTTTTTTCCACAAGATTTTTTTATTCCCTAATTCTTGAGTTGTATTTTAAAAAATAATTTTAGTATCATCTTAAATTTTGAAGGCTTCAAAGTAGTTTTACTTTACCTTCATATTTTTATTTATAAGATCTATGTTATTTGTTTTACATTATTCTGACCCTTTCTAAGAAAATATTGAGATGCTAGTATTATATATAAAGGAAATTAATGTTGTACAGCAACCAATGGCTATAGAATGAAAGTTACATTACAGGTTCATTGATTAGTTTCCTCTCTAGTGAAATATTATTATTTGAGCTTCTTTAAGAAATTGTTATGTTTATAAACAGATGTTTTCTAATGAAAATCATTAATATACAAAAATGAAAAATGAGAATCCTTTTATACTTCAGGGAAGATGCTTTAACACAGGGGAAAACTTCTGAAAATCGTTTCAGGAAAGCACTTCAGATGCGTCATTGAAATTTAGTTGATAGAGTCTCCAAAGGGCAGCAGGGAATGAGCTTTGGAGGGGACCAGCTTATGTTCCTGACTTTGGAGAAGGCCTTTCCTTTCCTCCAGCGAGTGAGTGACATGCATATTCAGATGTGATTGAAGATCTTAACAGGGGGAGATTAATTTTGATTACCCAGGTGGGCTCCAAATCCAATCACAAAGGTCCTCATGAGGGAGAGGCAGAGGGAGATTTGGTACACACAGAAGAGGTGGCCATATGACCTCAGAGGCAGAGACAGGAGTTATGCCCACAAATCAAGGAATGTCAACAGCCACCAGATTCTTTTTGAGGCAAGGATTAGAGCTTCCAGAAGAAGCATGTATCTGCCAACATTGTGATTTTAGCCCAGTGGTAGTGATTTTGGATTTCTGATTTCTAAAGTAAGAGAAAATAAATTTTTGTTGTTTCAAGCCAAATTAATAAATAAGTTCGTATAAATTGCTCTTATCTAGTCATTAGATAATATCTTCAATAAACTTATAAAAGGATTTCCTTCTTAATATACTGACAAGGTAGATAAAAACTCCCAAATGTTTCAGAGAATCCATGCTCAGATGCAAGAGAATCTGAATAGAATGTTGTTTTATTTGTGCAAAGAAAATCTTTTGACTTGAGAGAATATTGCAATTCAAATTTAGTAGTGGGTATTTAATATACTATGTTGTGTTTTTTGTTTTTTGTTTTTTGTTTTAAAGAGATCCTTGGGGCACCTGGGTGGCTCAGAGGGTTAAGGCTCTGCCTTCAGCTCAGGTCATGATCTCAGGGTCCTGGGATCGAGTCCCACATCAGGCTCTCTGCTCAGCAGGGAGCCTGCTTCCCTCTCTCTCTGTCTACTTGTGATCTCTGTCTGTCAAATAAATAAATGAAATCTTTAAAATAAATAAATAAATAATAAATAAATAAAATAAAAATAAAAAGAGATCCATGGCTCCAAAAAGAATATTCTTTTAATAAAAAATGTAAATTTTTAGCAAAGAACATTCAGACTTTTTATCACTATGAGACCTCCAATGGTAACATACATAACTTTGGTATTTATTCATATGTATATGTATATATGTATGTGTATATATATGTATGTATATATATGTTTTTATGTAACTTGGTATTTAATGTTTATGTGTCCAAACCCTCCTCTAGTCCCTCATTTTTTCCTCCTCCAAGTTTCTTTTCTTAAATTACCATAGAGGAAATAAATTTCATATGAAGTAGTTACCCAGTGGTTGTTGACTTAATACAGCTAAATTTATTGTGCCATTTGCTTCCCTTTTTCATACCCCTAGTATTTTATCTACCCTTTCACTTAGACATCCCCTCACATATGGCCTTGTGACTTGTAGTCCCATTCTGAACTCTGTCTACTCTAAGCTCTGTAAGCACACAGAAAATCTCCCTGTGCCTCATTGTCCTCAACTGTAAAAGGAGAATAAATCAAACTTAGAATTCATTTGGGCTTCAGAAGCTATCTAAAATTCTTTGGGTTTTATGATTTTCTATAAGGTAGTAATACTTTTAATTTTACACATGACAATAACATATATGCTGCTAAGTAGTTTAATGAAAGTCATCCTTTGAGCAGGTTAACCAGCCTTTCTTGGAGGTGTTTTACAACTCACAATCAGCTCTTTTAAAATTTAATTGTAACTTATGAAATCTTTCCCTAAGGTTTATTTGTGGAGATCTTAGAGTGTTTTGCATTGAATGTGTTTTTTTAAAGTTTATTTATATTGATTCATATAACTTCGTTCTGCATTAATTTATACACATAATATTTAAAGTGAAATAGTAAATATTACTGCAAATTCAAAAGTGAGACCAAGGAAATACAAGAAAACAAAGTTAGCAAAAAGCCAGTATGATTGTTTTCGATGTGCTTCATATTTGACTGTGAGCTAGTGCAACCATGACAAAAATAAAAATTGTTTCATAATTTGTATTATAAAAAGGAGAAAGATTATTGGTTCCACTGAGGAATTAGTTTTCTTCTGGTACCATATTATAGAAGAAATTTCTTATGTGTCATTATGGAGAGGACACAAAATAAAGCTATATTGTATATGATTTATTTCTTTTTCATTTTATTGTTAGGTTGTGCTTTCTTTGCTCACTTGGGGAAAGCAGAATTTTTCATAGCATCTACATTCATGACTATGCATATACTAATAGAATAGATATTTAAAAATAATTACTGGGGTGCCTGGGTAGCTCATTCGGTTAAGCATCTGCCTTCAGCTGGGGTCATGATCCCAACTGGGGTCCTTGGATTGAGCCTCTGTGCTGGGCTTCCTACTCAGCAGGGATCCTGCTTCTGCCTTTCCCTCTGCTCCACCCCCAGCTCATGCTTACATGCACTCTTTATCTCTCAAATAAGTAAAACCTTTTAATAAAAAAATAATTACTGATAAAAATGAATTTCACAAGTAAATGAACTTAAGTTTGGGTTTAAAAAAATGCTTATGAGTCCTAATAATCTTTCTTTCTTGTGTGGCATAGTTCCAAGAGATAATACCCTTCTCTTTGCATGTTCACACTAGCATTTAACACATTTTATTGTAATTTGTTCATCTGACATTTGCCCATTTGATCCTCACTTGACTGTGGGCTCTTCTGGGCCAGGAATTCTATCTTATTCATTTTAACTCTTAGTACTAATTTTATTGCCTGTACATAGTAACATATTCAGTAAATATTTTAGTGAATGAATATAATATTGACTTCAAGTATATTTGTTTTCTCTCTTTTTATAATTCAGAATTATGGCTTGGAAACAGAAAATCTAAAAACCCTTTCTCACAAGCTGAATGCATCTGCCAAAAATCTACAGAATTTTATAACCGGGAGGAGAAGGAGCGGCCATTATGATGGGAGAACAAGCCGAAAATTGCCAAATGACTTTCTGACTTCGGTTGTGGATCTGATAGGAGCAGCCAAGAGTCTGCTTGCCTGGTTGGACAGGTAAAATATTCCACATGTTTCCTAAGTAATCTTCCTCAGACACTATCTTGAATATAACATTATTTCATGTGTTCTCGTGAAAGAGTTGGATAGGTAAAGGAATAGCATGTTACGAATGTCTGATTACGATTCATCAAAATATAGGGGTATGATCAAATAGACATTAATCATTTGTAAATTTTTGTATCTAAGTAGCCAATTAATAATTAGTCCCTGACAGTTTCAGAATACCTTAACTGCTTTACAAGCAAAGTCATTTTTTGGCTGTCACAAGACTGATAGTACTGTTTTAACTCCTAATTTTCTTTATTCTTTGTATTAATTGGTCATATTTAAGGGAATGAGCATTAGGATTCTATTTACTATTTTAAATGGGTAATTAGACTCTGAGACTTTAATAGCATGCAGTGCATGTCTCCTTACCTTGCTAAATTCATTCTTCATTATTACTTACATTGTACAATCTTGGATATCATAAACACAGTTTAAGATTTTTTTCTAGTTAATTTTTATTTATCTTAGAACACATAAACTAACAAAAATTTTCATGATATAAAATGAAAAAATTTTAAAATATGTGGTTAAACATTGTAATGGTAAAACAAATTACAATTTTTTAATTAAGCTCTTTACTTTCATTTTTAGGATTTTTTTGTAAGGGATATGTACTATGGTATTATGGTGGTTAAATAACCAAATTTTAAAATACATTTTCTCTCTCATAACAAATTCTGGTAATACATAATTTTACCAGAATTCTTTCTTGAGTAAATGTCAGTGAGATATACATTATATATAATATTTTGCCTTTTTAAAAATCTGAGGCCTTATATAAAAATAAATATTTGTATTTTTAAACTAAAAGCTAAGATAATTTAACTGATATTATCTAAATTTATATATATTAATAATAACATATAATATGATGATACTAAATCCAAATCTTAATACTATGCTCTGGGTCATTAGCTTTTTGATAATTAATTGCTGGACAAAATATTTCTTTTGCATTATGACATCATTAAAATTTAATTCTCATAATTGTCAAAAGTATATTTATCAATTGTTTAAAGTTGTTGCACTTTAAATATGTAAATTCTATAAGTTTCATAATGATCAATAAGTAAAATATATTTAAAGATTTTATTTCTTTATTTGACAGAGGGAGAGATCACAAGTAGGCAGAGAGGCAGGCAGAGAGAGAGGGGGAAGCAGGCTCCCTCTTGAGCAGAGAGCCCGATGCGGGACTCGATCCCAGGACCCTGGGATCATAACCTGAGCTGAAGGCAGAGGCTTTAACCCACTGAGCCACCCAGGTGCCCCTAAGTAAAATATATTTAAAATATGGCTTAGTCCTTAAGTAATGTAATATATTTGTTTCAGAAGGCTTTTCAGTAATTATAAAGCTTAAAGAACACATGCTCGATTTTAGTTATATCCTCTTACACTATGACCTGCTCTATAATTGTGAATTTGCTCGACCTTAATAAATGTATTTAGTAAATTTCATTTTATATTCTTTTTACACTAGTACTTGTCAAATATGAATATAGAATATTTTTACTTTTTAGTGGCTAAAATGGCTGTCTATAGTCATATAAATAGCTTCTAGAACACTATGATAATTTCTGACATTTTACTGTATTACATAATTTTTTATTGTGACTTTTTTTATCATCTAAGAAGATGCTTTTAGTAAATGCCAGTTCACCTACAAACACATATCAGTGCACGCACACATACAAACACCACGCATAACACTCCATGAAGTCAATCAGTAGTATTTTGTGTTTGTTTCATAGGAAGGGAAAATGTGATAAAAAGCCTGAAGAAAATAATTTAAATAATCTGTTTGGCTTCTATTTCTGCAAAGGTTTTCACAATGCTTATTTTGTATTCCATCATACCACAGTGATTGATTAAATCAAAATTTAATATTTTGACCGTAAAAATGAAGTGGAAGGAAGGAAAAAAAGGAAAAAAAAGGAAAGGATAAAAAAAAGGAAAAAAAAAGACAATTTTGTGATAACTTTAAAATCATCTGCTGAGACTGTAAATTGAAAAAAGAAACTGAAGTTTATATTTTGAAGATCTTTCACAGAAAATTTCAGCTCCAGGCTGGCTTGCCTATAATGATGACGACTTTAGCAAGCTTAAGTTTTAGAAAGGAAAGAAGGAGGAAAAAAAATTTCTTACATGTTAAGGCATTTGGACTTACCTGAAGGCCTTCAGAACCTGTTTAGTAGGGTAATTGTGTTTAGGCCTCTGGATCTTGATGATTAGTAGGGCTGAAGTGTTGAGAAAGATTAAAGAAGGGTAAGGATAGAAGGAAAAGTAACTTAAGGGGCTATTTTGGGAATTACTCATGCTGCTGCTACTGTTGATGATTTTGATGCTAATACCTCTAGCCACAGTCATTTAATCAAAGCAGCCCCAGGAGGGTTGTCTTCATTTTACAGATAGAAAAACTAGCACTTATAGATGTTAAATTCAAAACCAAATGGCAAGTAAGAGGTGGAATCATTATTCAGTCCAGGCATCTGACTACAGAGTTGATCCTGCTATTTCCTGAGGTTTTTAATTAGAGGAGCAGAAGTGAGGATGGAAGAACGTTAGAGATATTTATACAGATAAATAAGATTCCAGGACCCGTAAGATCTAGAGACGACAAGAGGCATCTAGGTATTTGACTTTGCTGGCCCAGTGGATGGTGATGCCATTATCAAAACAGGAACAAGTTATGGTGGAAGATGAATGTTGAGTTGAGTGAGGCATGATAAACTGTGGGAAGTTCTTTAGATTATTGCTGCTCAGAAAAAATACATGATCTATAGAGACTTGGGAATAGTTAAAATATAGGTGATAAAGTCACAGATGTATTAATACGGTGGTCTGGGGAGAGTTTTAGAATGGATTCCTTTTATTCTGCTCTATTTGTCTTCTGTACCACTTATACCCTTCTAACATTATATCATTTTCTTGTGAATTGCTGTTTTTGTCTGATTATATGATGTATGCTTCAAGAGAGCAGGGAAATTCATCTGATTTGTTTACTGCTGCCACAATTATCTAGAAGAGTTCATGGCCTAGAGTGGGTGCTCAATAAATATTTTTGAGTAAATGAAAAGAACTGGGATACGGAGTGAGCTCTGTGACCCACCAACAACTGAAGGATGAGTAGAAGTGCAGCTTGGGGGAAAAAATGAGAAGGCATAACCGAAGAGGTAGGAGAGAATTAGATGAGAGTGTGTCACGGAAGCAAAGGTAGTGAAGA
Source organism: Martes martes (assembly GCF_963455335.1). Lineage (NCBI taxonomy): Eukaryota > Metazoa > Chordata > Mammalia > Carnivora > Mustelidae > Martes > Martes martes. The sequence goes on from NC_137897.1 coordinate 16,125,502, forward strand.
GGTATTTGTTTGTGGGTTTGTGGTGTTTTTTTTTTTTTTAGATTTCAGTATTTTCTTTTTTCCAACTTTACTGAGCTGTAATTGACAAATAACTACGTAAGTTTAAGATATACAGCATATTTAAGATACACATACATATATGTATCAAATTATATATATAATATATACATTTATATATATTATTTATATATATATTTTATATATATAAAATTCATTTCTTGTTTTTCATTTCACTATATATATACACACACATATATATATATATAGTGAAATGATTACCGCAGTAAGGTTAGCTAATACATCCATCACCTCATTTAATTACTTTTTTTGTCTGAGTTGTGAGAACATTTAATATGGTAGTAGAGTTTTAGGGGGAAAAGGAGGTGGTGAGTAGGGGCAAATGTTGCTGAGTGATTAGGTAGTTTGAGAACTGAAAGTATGTAGCGAATGAGGGAATCAGAATATATGTGACCATACTAGCAACAGTTTAGTGATTTTATTTAGAAGTCATGACAACTGGAATATATGAATTGGTTATGAATTAAAGGTGAGAATTCCTCTCTGAAGAAATTTTTCTGTGAGATGGTTTGTAGTTCAGAATAGCTTTGTGTAATGTTAACTTCCGTTTTTCATAGATTCTTAAATTTTTAGTGGTGATAGAAGAGAGGTAAATGATGAATACTACTTCTATATTTGGGAGCTTGACTTTGCTTCCTCCTCTACCGTGGATTGTATGAATATCTTAACTGTTCCTTGGCTAATATAAATTTCACAAGGTCCTGAAATCAATTTAAATATAATAGGACTTTATCTATAACTATGCCAGGTAAAATGCTTAGGCTGTTTGTTTTCCTGACGGTAACCCAGACTTTTATCAGAGATTATTAGTGGGCCTGTATTTAAGTTATATTTTTATTCCTTTCAAAGAAAAAGAAGTTTTCTGGGTAGCAACAAGAACACAAGACAACATTTCATATGTCCTCTTGTTTCACTGTGTCCTACAAGCTACACAGAAAACAAAATGCATTAATCATTGCTAGAATAGCCAAAAGAACAGTGTTCTCCATGACCATGATTGCGAATCCTGGCCAAGATGCATCATGAAGTAGTGCAAAGGAGCAAAAGGCTGAGAAAGGGTTGAATTTCAGCTCTGCCTCTAGTCCTGAGTAATCTTGAACCTTAACTTTTGTTTTTATTTTCTTTTTAAAATAGGATATAAAACCTGCAGAATTTGAAGTTCTCTTCTAAGCACTACTATTCTATAATTCCTTGACCTTGTTCACCAAAGGCATATGAGGAATATATCAAACTTATTTCCTTCTTAATAATATCAAAGGATGAACACTAACAACATTTGTTAGTTACTTGTAGAATCATTATTTAACTCCCTACCTCATCTCTAAATAAATTTAGTTAATAATTTTAAGTTCTTGAACAAAACTAAGCTCTTTATGCTTTCTTTATAAAAGGTAAGAATGTGTCCTGTCTTGTTTATTTTTGTTTGCTTTTGAAGAAGTTAGAACTTAGGTACTTAATTATAAAAATTTCCATACAAAAGACATTGACCAAAAATTCTTAATATTTTAATCTGTTGGTGTAGACTTATTTTAATTTAAAGAAACAGTGATAAATATTTTGGCATTAAATTTTGTACTGCATTTTGGGAAGAACTTGCATGCATGGCAATATGATATGTGTTTATTGCAATATTTATTTTATCACTTGAAAGGGGAGAGAGGAAAAGAAAGAATAAGTGAAAACCTTGAATTTAGTTGTAGATACTGAACTAGATGCTTCATATATATCAGCTCACTGAATTCTCATAAAGCAGGTGTCATTATTCCCATTTTACATATGAAACAGTAAGTAACTTGCCTAAAGTCATTCTTCTACCAAGAAAATTAAAATTTGAATCTATTTTTGTTTGATACCAAAGCCCTTCTTGTTTTTCATTTGTCATGTTCTTTTGTCATGCTACATCTCCTTTCCAATGTTGACTAATTCTTAAAAATTTTGAGGAAGTTATTCTTAGGAATGCAACATATATAAACATTTATTTTCATTTTGGTATTTCTCTTCAAGTGCTAAACAAGAGTGTCACTTTTCTGATTTTGGCCTAGATACTTAAAAATCACTATATAGAATTTTAATTTATAGAAAATTTAGTTCACATTCTACTTTGAAGGCATCAGTGAGATATCTTTTAATATCATTGAAAACCTTTTGGGACTCCTGGATGGCTCAGTCGGTTAAGCATCTGACTCTTGAGTTCAGCCCTGGTGATTATCTCAGGGTTGTGAGATTGAGTCCCACATTGGGCTCTGCTCTGGGCATGAGGCCTAATTAAGATTCTCTCTTTCCCTCTCTCCCTCTGCCCCCACCCCTGCTCCCACGCACATGCTCTTTCTCTCTCTTAAAAAAAGTAAAAACCTTTTGAAGTTTTAAGACTTAAAAGTTAGGGGGGAAATGTTTACAATTCACAAAACCTTCAATTTCAGTGGAGCTTTCATCCAAATAAAATTCATTTTCAAAAACCAGTCATCTGTTGAGGGGCATCTGACAATTATCATATGATTTCACTCATATGTGGGACATAAGGAATAGCACAGAGGATCATAGGGGAAGGGAGGGAAAACTGAAGGGGAAGAAATCAGAGAGGGAGACAAACAAACCATGAGAGACTATAGACTCCAGGAAACAAACTGAGGGCCTCAGAGGGGAAGTGGGCAGGGAGATGGGGTAATAAGGTGATGAGTATTAAGGAGGGCATGTGTTGTGTTGAGCACTGGGTATTATACACAACTAATGAATCATTGAAAACTACATTAAAAACTAATGATGTACTATATGTTGACTGACTGAACATAAAAAAAAAGCTCTTTACATTTCTTAAATCATATAAAATCTAAGCATAACGAAATTGCTGTTTATCCCTTCCATTTTAAATATTTACTTGAATGAAGCAGCAGACTTTCCCTGAGGAAGAGCTTCAGAGATTAATCACATTTGGTAGCTTTACTGTTTATTTTCAATGCATGGTTTACTTGTCTATTTTTAACCTACATCCTGCTGCTCTTCACACCTCATCTTTCTTGCAGTTTTATAGGGCTTTGCCAAGTCAATCTATACTTAGAGGGTTAGAGATAACTGTATGTATCACATTGTACAGTAACATCATTAACAGTGTTTGTAAGTATTATTTATAGAAAAGGTTTATTTTGTTAATTATAGCAAAAGTTCATTATTTCCTCTCATTTTTTAGCATTCACACCTAATTCCAACTGTTTGTAAACTACCTTTCAAGACCATTCTATTTTGAAGAGATCAAGGAGATATTATCTTTTTATGTCATTGAAAACTTTTAAATGTTTAAGGCACAAGAGTAGAGTGACAAGGCAAAAATATTTTCTTTGAAATCTTTTGCCCTATCTAAAAAAAAAATGGTTGAACTGATTTCTTCTTCCATAATGGAAAACTGTAGGACAAAAGCTAATTGTATACTAGGAAAAAAATTACAAAAACCAAATTACCTCAAACACTACCAGATATGTAGCCCGCTGTTGCTTGGCCTTCTTTCCTCTCGCATGCTCATTGCTCTCACTTGGCACCTCTTTAAAAAAAAAAAAAAAAGATGTTATTTTATTCATTTGACAGAGAGACACAGCGAGAGAGGGAACAGGAGCAAGGGGAGTGGAAGAGGGAGAGGAAAGCTTCCTGCCAAGCAGGGAGCCCGATGCAGGGCTTGATCCCAGGATTCTGGGATACTGACCTGAGCTGAAGATAGACACTTAAACAACTGAGCCACCCAGGTGCCCTCACTTGGCACCTTTTGTTCCAGAGATAAGCACTAATGTTAAAACTGCCACTGTTCATGGACTGCGCTCAGGCTCAGCAGTGCCAACCTGAGAAATAGTAAGGCAGTCCAGATATCCTTATTAACTTCTTAGCTTTTTAGTATTCCTTCTGGGCTTCTAATTTGTTTAGCATTTCTGAACCACTAATAACTTTTCCATAAGTGAAATACTTTTGTTGGAATAGAACGTACAAAGAATACTTTCTTACAGGGTCATAAACCTTTGCACTTGAAAGAATTATAAGCATTGTATTATCCATATGGTGATTTAAGAAGAACAGTTGCTTAACTTTTTTTTTTTAAGATTTTTATTTATTTGCCAGAGAGAGAGTACACACAAGCAGGCAGAGAGGCAGGCAGAGGCAGCAAGAGAAGCAGGCTCCCTGCCGAGCAAGGAGCCCGATGCGGGACTCCATCCTAGGACCCTGGGATCATGACCTGAGCCAAAGGCAGTGGCTTAACCAACTGAGCCACCCAGGTGTCCCTGCTTAACTTTTTTTAATTTTATTTTTTCAGTGTTCCAAGATTCATTGTTTATGCACCACACCCAGTGCTCCATGCAATATGTGCCCTCCTTAGTACCCACCACCAGGCTCACCCAACCCTCCACTCTCCTCCCCTTCAAAACCCTAGTTTGTTTCTCAGAGTCCAGTCTCTCATGATTTGTCTCTCCCTCCGATTTACCCCAACTTTTAAGATCTAAATAGGATAGTTCCTGTAATGGCTGTTTATTGATGAGCCAAGGAATTTTTTTTAAACTTTCTGGCATCAGAAAGCTTTCCTGCCATGAATTTAATATCCTTTACTTGGAGTCACTGTGTTCATTTTTGTAAGTAGCCTGAGCTCTAGCTTGGCCTTTTTTTTTTTTTTTCTTCAGACTGAAAAATAAATTTCTCTTTCTTTTTTTGTTTTGTGTATGAACTGATTGTGCTCATGTACTCTACAGAGCTCTGTTTCTTTATCTAGATGATCATTAAGTCATGACTGAGTAATCATCTTCAGTAACTCATAAAGATTGGAACCTGTCAGTCTTCATTTATTTACATATATGTATAGCCAAAATAATCATACCAAACATTAACATCTTCAGGATAAGAATGGTTCTTTAGTATACTTATACATGATTTGCCTTTAAAATAAAAACTCAGGGGAATTCCCTACAAGAGGATATCAGTGTTTTCTTTAGTGTATGCTTAGAGTTTTTCCCCTAGTTTTCTTGACATTTAATCTTGAGCTAGAAACTTGTCTTACTTGAAATATGAGTGGTCAAGAAAGTGGAAAACATGCCTTAGAATTCAGTTCGCTACAGGCATTGGGTCATCAAATAGATTTTTCCTTTTATATATTTTGAAGATCAAATTTATGGGACAAATCATGCTGTATTTCATCTTATCACTTTTGAATGAAGTTTTTAGATTTTATTAACAGACTTTGACCTTTTCAAGCCTAAGAACCTAAACTATTTCTACTCATGCCAGAAGCATGTTGAATTCTTAATTAAAATGCCAATTTTTATGCTTCAGTGCAACAAAAATGGCCTTTACTTTTAAAAAAATTATTTTGTCTTAGAAATGTTTATATTTTACATCTTTTTAAAAAATGGCTTTATTGAGGCCTAATTTAAATTCTATAAAATTCACCCATTTTAGGTGTACAGTTTAATGAGCTTTAGTAGATTCAGATACACCTATGCAACATCTCTATATTCCAGTTTCAGACAACTTTCATAAGAATAAATTTTTTAAAGCTGATTACTCACAAAGAAGTTAATTTTTTAAACTGAGAATGTAGATTAATTAATTACATATTTTCCCAATTAACTTTATTTGAATTCGGATTGTCTCTGTTTTAGTAAATTATGGTGAAAAATATACTGAATTTTTGGAATGTAGATTAGTAGAAGACAGCCTAAAATAGGCTATGGTATATAGAATTATTTAGAAAACAATACATTAAAACCACTGGAGAGGGGCACTTGGGTGGCTCAGTCATTAATCGTCTGCCTTTGACTCCCGTCATGATCCCAGGGTCCTGGGATCGAGCCCCACATCAGGCTCCCTGCTCGGCGGGAAGCCTGCTTCTCTCTCTCCCACTCCCCCTACTTGTGTTCCTGCTCTCGCTCTCTCTCCATCAAAAAAATAAATAAAATCTTAAAAAAAACTACTGGAGAGAAAAGGGTCATTTAATAAATAGTATTGGGACACCTGATAAAGCCTGAACCCTAATTTTAAGTATGTCACTTATTTAAGTGGAAAATAAACCCATGAGAAAATACATACAAAAAATGATTGCTAGATGTAGAAAGACTTAAGTATTTAAAAATATGGAATAAAATACAAATGAACATCCCAGTTGACTTTCACTTACAAAAAACTGAAAAATGTGACAAAGTATAAAACAGATGACCAACTGGGAAAAATAAATACTTGCAACAAACATATGAGAAACAGAATGTTAATATGTACTATGTGAATATTACCTTTGTATTTTTTTTAAAGATTTTATTTATTTATTTGACAGAGAGAGAGAGATCACAAGTAGGCAAAGAGTCAGGCAGAGAGAGAGGGGGAAGCAGGCTCCCTGCCGAACAGAGAGTCTGATGCGGGGCTTGATCCCAGGACTCCGAGACCATGACCTGAGCCGAAGGCAGCTGCTTAATCCAGTGAGCCACCCAGGCACCCTTACCTTCGTATTTTAAAAATACCAAAATGTAGTAGATGAGCACATAGACATTTCAAAAGAGAGGACACAGAAATTACTGATAAGATGTATGCACCAAACTTCAGAGCTCGGAATTAAAAACTGATGGAACAAGAAGAAAAGGACAAATCCACAGTTATAATTGGGTATTTCATATCCACTCTCTTGATATTGATAAAACTATCAGACATAAATTCAGTAAGGATTAGAAGAACTGAATGCCACCACAAAAACATTATACAATTGACATTTTTAGAGTACTTCATTCAACAGGAGCAGAATACAAATTCTTTTTAAGTGCCCGTTGGAACATTCACCAGGATAGAACACATCTGCATCATAAGGCATACTTTGACACATTTAAAAGAATTAAAATCCAGGGGTACCTGGGTGGCTCAGTGGGTTAAAGCCTCTGCCTTCAGCTCAGGTCATGATCCCAGGGTCCTGGGATCGAGCCCCACATCGGGCTCTCTGCGCATCAGGGAGCCTGCTTCCCTTCCTCTCTCTCTGCCTGCCTCTCTGCCTACTTGTGATCTCTGTCTGTCAAATAAGTGAATAAAATCTTTAAAAAAAAAGAATTAAAATCCAGTTAGAGTATATTTCTAACCATAATGGAACCAAACTAGAAATCAAACAACACATTTCCAAGTAGTACATGGAAAAAAGAGGAAGTCTCAAGGGAAGTAAAAAAATATATTAAACAGAATGAGAAGAGAACAAATAATAACTTTTGTGGCACACAGTGATAAAAGAAAAATTTATAGTACTGAATGCTTATATCAGAAAAAAAAATCTCACCAATCAGCTAAGCTTCTATTTTAAGAAAGTGGGAAAATAATAGCTAATCAATGTGTATAAATTTTCAGTTAAGCAAGATGAACATTTCTAGAGGTCTCATATAAAATATTGTACCTGTAGTTAATGATACCATCTTGTACACTTAAGGTTTTGTAGAGGGTAAATCTTGTGATAAGTATTCTTATAATAAAAGAAAATAGAAAAATAAGAACAAAATAAAACTAAAGCAAAACAGGGTAATAATGACAAAGGATTAAAAATCACTGAAACTGAAAACAAACACAGTGGAAAAGTTGATCAAAATAAAAGGATCATGAAGGAATACTACAAATAGGTCTTCATACATAAATTTTACAGCTTAGACGAAATTGACCAATTTCAGTTCCTTAAAAAAACACAAACCAAAATTTACTTAAGATGAAATATTATCAATAATCCATTGAGTATTAAAGAATTTGAATTGTACTTAGAAACATTTTTTGTTGGGATATAAAAGGTCCAGGCCCAAATGATTTCCTTGGTGGATACTACTATATGTTTAAAGAGGAAATAATGCCAATTCACACAATGTTCCAGAAGATAGATGAGTAGGTAATTCTTCCCATCTCATTTTATGAGATGATCACGATCCTGATCCCAATACTCGATGAAAACAGTACAAAAAAAAGAAAACTGTGGACTGGTATCTTATGAACTTATATGTTAACTTGTTAACTTACATGTTAAAATCCTCCACAAAATATTGGTAGACCCAATCCAACCATATATAAATATAATTATACACCATGACTAAGTAGGAGTTATCCCAGGTATGCAATGCTGCCTTAACACTCAAAAATAAATCAGTGTAACCCACCACATCAATGGGTTAAAGAATGAAAATCATATGATGTAATGTAAAAAAGAGCATTTGGTAGAATCCTATAAAAAAAAGAGCATTTGGTAGAATCCTATAAAATCCTATAAAAAATCCTATAAAATCTTATAAAAAATCCTATAAAATCCTATAAAAAAAGAGCATTTGGTAGAATCCTATACCATTCCTTTAGAAAAATTCTCAGCAAGGTAAGAACAGACTAGTAATACCTGAACTTGATATAAAGCATATATAAAATGCAACAGCTAAACTTACACTTTCATTATGAAATACTGAATGCTTTCCTCTTAAGACTGGGAATAGGGTAATACTGTCTGATATCATCCCTTCAATTTAATAACCTATTGGATGTCATATCAAGGGCAGTAGGCAAAAAAAGGAAACAAAAGGCCTAGAGATTAGAATGAAAAAATAAAACCTCCCCTATTTGCAGATTATATATATCCTTGGATAGAAGATTCCAACCTATCTACAAAACATCTGTTAGAACTAATAAGTAAATAGCAAGGTTGTAGGATACAAAGTCCACACACAAAAATTAATTAGATTCCTGTATACTAACAATGAATAACTAGAAACCAAAATTAAAAACACGGTACAATTTACAGTTGCTTCAAAAGTAGTGAGTTGCCTACACATAAATTTAGCAAAATATCTACAGGATCAGTATGTGAAAACTATAAAACACTGATATAGGATATCAAATAAGATAAAATAAATGGAGATGCATGCTGTATACTATGTTCATGGATTGGAAGACTCAGTAAAAATATCCATTCTCAAGTCTCTCTACAGATATAATGAAATTCTTATGAAAATTCCAGCAGGATTTTTGTATAGCCACAGGCTGTATGATTCTAAGTTTATATTAGAAAGAAAAAAACTAGAGTTGTATATCAGTTTTGAAAAAGATATTACTCAGTTTGAACTATTATATAACTATAGTAATCAAAACTGTTGGTGGTGACTGGATAGACTCTGAGAGTCCAGACTGTTCCTTTATAGGTCTGGTTAGCTGATTTTTTTAAAAAGATTTTATTTATTTATTTGACAGACAGAGATCACAAGTAGGCAGAGAGGCGGGCAGAGAGAGAGGAGGAAGCAGGCTGTCCGCGGAGCAGAGAGCCCGATGCGGGGCTCGATCCCAGGACCCTGGGATCATGACCTGAGCCGAAGGCAGAGGCTTTGACCCACTGAGCCACCCAGGTGCCCCTGATTAGCTGATTTTTGACAGTGGAGAATGGACAGCCTTTCACAAATGGTTTTGGAGCAGTTGGATAGGCATAGGGGAGAAAGTGAAACTTGACCCAGACCTTACACCTTATGTAAAAATTGACTCAAAAATGGACCACAGATCTAAAGGCAAAACATAAAACTATAAAACTTTCATAAGAAAATATGACTTATGATCAGGTGAAGATTTTCTGAGATATAGGACTAAAGGTATAATCCAGAAAAAATTAGTAAGTTTGACCTCATTAAAATTAAAAACCTGGTATGCTAAAGATCCTGTTAAGAGGATGGAAAGACAAGCCATGGACTGAGAAGAAATATTACAGGTCACCTATTCAACAAATAATTTGCATACAAAATGTGTTAGGAACTCTCTAAATTCAACAGTAGGAATACTAAAAATTCAAAAGCAAATGGACAAAGGGTGTGAGGAGCCATTTCACTGAAGACTATATATATATATAGATAGGAAATATGCACATGAGGCTGTTCAGTATCATTACCAATTAGAAACCCACTCAGGAAATACAGATAACTATTAGATATAGGTAATAAATAACATAAATATAGATAAAACACCTTGGTGGGATTAAAGACCTCAGTGTGAGACCTGAAACCATAAAAATCCTAGAAAAGAATATAGGCGTTTATTTCTCTGACATTGGCCATAGCAACTTCTTTCTAAATATGTCGACTGAGGCAAGGGAGAGAAGCAAAAATAAACTACTGGGACTGCATCAAAATAAAAAGCTTCTGCACAGTGGAGGAAACAATAAAACTAAAAGGCAACTTATGGAATGGGAGAAGATGTTTGCAAATGATGTATCTGATAACAGGTTAGTATCCAAAATATATAAAGAACTTATAAAACTCAACACCCAGAAAACAAATAATCTAATTAAAATAGGTCAGAAGACATGAAGAGAGATTTTTCCAAAGAAGACATCCAGATGGCCAACAGACATATGAAAAGATGCTCAACATCACTGATCATCAGAGAAATGCAAATTGAAACTACAATGAGATATCACATCATACCTGTCAGAATGGCTAAGATCAATAACACAAGAAACAGGTATTGGTGAGGATGAGGAGAAAAAGGAACGCTCAAGCACTGTTGGGAATGCAAACTGGTGTGGCCACTGTAGAAAACAGGATGGAGATTCCTCAAAAAATTAAAAGTACAATTACCATAGGATCTAGTAATTCCACTACTGGGTGTTTACCCAAAGAATACAAAAACACTAGTTCAAAAAGATAGAGGCACCCCTATGTTTATTGCAGCATTGTTTACAATAACTAAAATATGGAAGCAACTGAAGTGTCCATGGATAGATGAATGGATAAAGGAGAAGTGCTGTATATATACAATGGAATATTATTCAGCCATAATAAGAAGGAAATTTTGCCATTTTCAACAACACAAATGGACCTAGAGGATGTGATGCTAAGTAAAATAAGTCAGAGAAAAACAAATCCCATATGATTTCACTCGTGTGGAATTCAAGGGAAAAAAGACAAATGAGCAAAGGGGAAAGAAAGGTGACAAAGCAAGGAACAGACTCTTAACTCTAGAGAACAAACTAAACTGATGGTTACCAGAGGAGAGATGGGTCGGGGGATGGGTGAAATAGTTAATGGGGATTATGGAGTGCACTGGTCATGATGAGCAACAGGTGATTAAAATAAAAACTTTTTAAAAAAGAAGAAATATTTTGGGGGAATTCAAATTATATAGCTAACAGAATGGCCAACATCAAAAATATGTAAGTGAAAAATAGGTTTAAAAAATGTAACCAATAAAGGATATCTCTTACACAGACTTATGTGAGAGTGGGAGGTGCTTGAGTTGTAGAGTTTGCTAGAAGAAACAAATTATTTATAACCCAGAGGCAGTTCCATATATGCATTTTTAGTAAATTGCCTGAAGAGATATCAAATAGAAGGAGGTCTAAAGCACTAAGGATGCAATAATTTCACTAAATTTTCACCTCCATGCCTTCTTTTATATTAGTGATTTTATTTTCTTTTCATTAAACTGAGCCTCCCAAATCCTATAAAATTTGGCCTTAAAAAACCTGATGGGCATTCACAGGTGAGAGTGGATAAGAAGTAATGGAAAGTCACTATGAATTCTTTTGGTGGCAAAACACTTGGTAAGAAAGACTGCTGCTATTTGTCTCTGACAACCTTGTAAATATAAACCTTATACCAGAATATATTTGTTATTTGTCTACCACATTATTTGAAAAAAGGATGTGAAGTGGCATTAATAATTGGTTTATTACAAGATAAAACCTAGTAAGTAAGTTCATAGAGGCAGTATATGTATATTAGTGTTTAACTCTGTGGAGTGTGGGTTCAGACTTCCTTGGTTTGAATACCAGCTCCTCCCACTTACTAGTTGCCACTTAACCTTTTTGTATCTCAGTGTTCTCATATGTTAAATGGGAATAATAGTGGTGCCTACTACATAGAAGCTTTGTGAAAATAACTTATTACATGTAAAGCATTTAGAAGAGTACCTGGCACATAATAAGTCCTCAGTAGGTGTTAGCTCTCATTACTAGCTCTGAATCGTGAATGTTTCAAGAAGATACTATATTCAGAATCTTCACTTGAAAATAAACTAAAATATTGTCTTTGTTTAAAGTACTCCTTCATTTGTTTTATTTTAGGTGTAGTGAAGAGACCTTATAGGTACCAAAGAACCAATAAATATCACAAACTAAAAAAAGAAATTTGATGAAAAGCAAACATTATGTTTCTTGGGGTGCCTGGGTGGTGCAGTCAGTTATGCTTCCAAGTCTTGGTTTCTGCTTAGGTCAAGATCTCTGGGTTGTGAGATCAAGCCCTGAGTCAGTCTGCTTGAGATTCTGTCTGTCCCTCTGCCCCTCCTTGCCACATACTCTCTCTTTCTCTAAAATAAATAAATAAAATTTTTAGAGAAAAAAAAAGAAAAGTAAACATTATGTTTCTTGAATTTACTTCTCTTCTAATTTCTGAATTAAAAATAAAATAATTTAAAAAAATAAAATTTCTGCATTTTCATCTAAAATATATAATAATTTTTTTTTCTAAAATCTGAATACTTTTTGTCGCTTTGTGAACTTTAGAACAACTCATTTCCTATCATTCAAGATCTTGACTTAAGGCTTTTGCGTTTGGGGACTTTCAAAATCTGTTCCTATTTTTTTAAAAGATATTATTTATTTATTTGACAGAGAGACACAGTGAGAGAGGGAATACAAGCAGGGGGAATGGGAGAGGGAGGAGCAGGCTTCCCACCAAGCAGGAAGCCTGATACGGGGCTCAATCCCCCCTGGGATCATGACCTGAGCCAAAGGCAGACACTTAATGACTGAGCCACACAGGTGCCCCAAAATCTGTTCCTATTGCTCACAATTTTCGTTTTCCCTTTATAGGTCACCATTTGCTGCTGTCACAGACTACTCAGTTACAAGGAATAATGTCATACAGCTCTGCTTGGAATTGACGACAATAGTGCAACAGGTATTAGCTGATAACCTTTCTTTCTGTTAATTTATTATCTATTTCATACTCTAACAACGCAAAGTATTCCTTTTTACCAATAGTTTATAAGATACTGGTTTGGGAGTTTCTTACTCTAAGACAAATGGTTCTAAATAAACTTACATATGATTTGAGAAACTATTCATGTAGCCCAATAAGCAAGCTTTTTATTTACCAGAAGATGTAAAAAAGTAAACTGAACCTCTAGAGAAATCACTATTAGATTGTAGGTCTGGTAGTCTCACGTTTTAGTGGGAAGGGTTGTACTTCCTTTCACAAAATGAAATTGCCCCATTTAGATAACAGCTAAAACTTTTGCTCTAAGGCGCTGTTCTTTAGTTTCACTTATATATTGCACATATGAGAAAATATACATAATAGCTTTTAACAGTGATCTATTTACATGTCCTAGTTTCTTACTTTAAATATTATCCAACCCAACGATCCCCAAATCAAATGCCTTCAGGAGTGCTGCAGCTAATATAAATGTTTGAATCAAGCCTAGGACAAGGTATGAAGAAACATTATAGTGGTAAATTGACTAGTACATATTTTACAATATTTAATTAAAGGTAATAATAAAACACATCTGTGAAGTCTGAAGCCCACTGTTACCATGCTGCTTAAGCCCCAGTGGCAGCCTGTTGCCTCTGTGTTCTCAGGCCCAGCATTTGTTAACCTATCCAGTGATGCAGAAAGAAAGCAGATGACAAAATAAGATGATACAGAAGATTACTGGGGAAGCTGATGATTTATTCTTCTACTCCCTGTCCTTTATTACCAGGGCTAATTATAGGAAGAAGAGTAAGTTCATGACTTTTAATTGTGGAACACATCGGACATTCATCAGGACTCTATCATGGCAGTGAGAAAGCAACTCGTGGTTACTCAGAGACATGCGTGGAGATTGTGAATGTTTTTATGAGCTTTGAGATATATTAACAGTCTCACTGCATGTCTTTATATTTGATAGCAGTATATTTAACTTCTGAATTTCAAAAATCTCAACTGGATAATGGGGAGAAGAGTGGTGTTTTAGGACAAAGGTCAACAAACTTTTTTCTAAGAGTCAGATATTGAGGATTTAAGGTTTTATAGGCTGTGTAGTGCAGGCTATCAGGGTGTGTTGCAACTACTCAGCTCTGTTGTAGACCAAAAGGAGCCAGAGACAATGCGTGAATGGTTGGGGGTGGTTAAATATCTGTAAAACATGTTTTGAAAAAAAAGTGCTACAGGGTGAATTTGGCCCATAGGCCATCTTTAGCTTACTGGTGTTCTAGGGCAGTGCTAGGCCAGGGTGGTCTGTAGATGAGCAGTATTATCATCACATGAAAACCTGTTAGAAATTCAGATACTTGGCATACATCCGAAATGTACTGTGGGACGTTCCCAGGAATCTGCATGTTTGCTAGTTTTTCAGGTGATTCTGGTTTTCCTACATTGTTCTAGGGCCCAGGAGTAAAAGCATTAATATAATCTATGGGTTATTTTTCTTATAGTTCTTTATTATCAGTGACACTTCTTAAAAATGTATTTTCTACAACACTATTTCTTTTAAAGACATTAAACTAAACCAAAGATTTGAGGTATGGATAACAGATTATTAGAAATTCTCTCTGATTTAGGGATATATATTACACAGTATTTGTATGATAATCTTGCATAGCCTTTTAATATAGGTATGTGCTCAGTAACAATCTGTATTAAGCAATCCTAATAAAACAAGAATTACTAAGTGCTCCATATCCAGATCTGTGATAACTGTATTATAATTGTTTTGTAAGCTTTTTATTTATACATGAGACCGAAAACAATTGATTAAAGGTAGAATTAAGTGTGAGGATTAAAAATATATATTTTTTAACTTTTTATACTTGAGAAACTCCTATTTATTGTCAGTTCTATGAGAATGTAATCCATCTGATATCAGCTTGCAAGATAACTTCATTTCCAAGCATAATTATGACAGAAAGTTGTGTTTTTCAGTTCTTTCCTCTCCTCCAAACGTCTGGACCTGAATACCCTATTTAAAGTTTGCTTTTGAGTAATTGGACAACTCTCTGTTGCTTTATAAACCGAGAGTGCAAATCTAAATGGCAATTATGTTGTTTTCATGACAAAGAGTACGCAGGTGTATTCATTTTCGCTTGATTAATACAGAATGTTTTCCCATATCAAAAGGGGATCAACAAAGTGATCTTGAAAAAAAATTAGCTTTAGTTAAGTATAGAGCAAGTTCATAAATGAAGAGTTTTCTCTGTTTAGGACTTACAGGTTCCAGAGCATACCTTTTCTAACCTTCAAATGTTACATTGAGAAGAAAGTCTGAAATTATTTTCAGTGAATTAAGATCTTCTGTAGAGAGATTGTCCAGTGGTGAAAGTGTGGCTTATGTCAGATATGATGAACCAACTCCTACCCAGTCTGCTATTTTAAGAATCTATTATCCAGGTGACAAGTGGTTCAGCTTTTGTGTCCAGAATGTATGAATATCTGCTATTGACAACTACTTCACAATAAACATATGCCGTTCTGATACTGCCCTCAGAGGCTGTTTATGCTCTCAGCAGGACCTCTAACAGCTTGCACTGTGTGGCCTGACATTCTCCTTAGGAATCTGCTTCAAGGTATTAATGGGTTTAAGTCTTTCTCTTTACAGGTCAGGAAACATTAGGTAGAGTAGAGAGAGATGTTTTCACAAGTTGAACTGTGTGTACATTCTGACTTGACCACATACAGAATTACTGAAAATACTCCAAATAATTGAAATACTCCAAATATGCTCAGATGTTGAAGGACCTTCTGTACTCTCCACCCACTGTACACTCTGTTCTAAAGAAGATCCCTTGCCCTTCATAGGTCATATTGCTCTAACACTACCTGTTTCTATTTTTTGAAGTTCAGCAGCTTGTAATATATGTCACAGTTCCTTCTAACTCGCTCTCATTTTCCCATGACATGTCCTGTTCCATGTGTCACCTTTAAGATGCTTCTGAACAAAAACCTCTGTACCTAGCTGGTTTTGGTTCTTGCCTTGCCATCCCAACATGCACCTGACCAGATATCTTAAATCATCTACTTTAACTAGGTCTTCTTTGTTGTACCTTTTTAAAAAAGATTTTATTTATTTGAGAGAGAGAGAGAGTGAGAGCACAGGGGCAGACTCCCCACAGATCAGGGAGCCAGACTCAGGACTTGATCCCAGGGCCTTGGGACTATGACCTGAGCCAAAGGCAGACGCTTAACTGGCTGAGCCATTCAGGTGCCCCTATTCTGTTGTACCTTAAAGGAAATGTTAAGATACCATTTTCCCTTAACAAAACGTATTTTCATGACATCCTGATTTAATTTACTTACAAGTATAGAATGTATCATTGTCATATGGTCATCCCAAAGCCCAGCTTTAATTTTGTTATTTTTAGCAATTTTCTTCTGATTTCCAAATTGATTAGAAACTCTTTTCTTTGGAATTCATGGGGATTCCAAGCAGGGTCCTACCATTATTTCAGTTTTATCTTCCAGTACTCCCATATATTTTAATTGTAGTCTAGTTCATGTGGATGAGTTATTGTGTAAAATAGATTTTGTAGTCTCATCTTTCTAGGGTGCGGGGTCTCCTCAGGACATGCTCCATATATTTTCTTATCTCAGCCTGGTAGAATTATGTTCTATTCTTTTTTTTTTTTTTAGATTTTATTTATTTATTTGACAGACAGAGATCACAAGTTGGCATAGAGGCAGACAGAGAGAGAGAGGAAAGGAAGCAGGCTCTCTGCTGGGCAGAGAGCCCGATGCGGGGCCCGATCCCAGGACCCTGGGATCACGACCTGAGCCAAAGGCAGAGGCTTTAACCCACCGAGCCACCCAGGCGCCCCGAATTATGTTCTATTCTTTAAAGCCTCTAGGAAGTGCCTTATTCGTGAAACTGTTACTATTTCCCACAACTCTTTGTACCTTCTTCCTACTTAGACCATTTATATTTAATGTTACTATTTATTCGGTTGACATCAAATATACTACCTCGCTGTTTGTCTTCTGTTTCCCATCTGTTCTTTGTTCTTTATTTTTTCTGTGTACGTTTTTCTTAATTACTTTTTGTTACTATATTTTGTCCTCTTTGTTGACTTATTAGCTATAATTCTTTGTTGTGTGGGAAAATGTAGAAATCCCTTGATCTTACTTTACATAGCATTTCATATCTCACCTATGGCAGTTATATTCTGCTATGAATAATAATTGTCTGACTTCTGTTAGATTATGAACTCCTTGAAGACAAGAATGTTGTCTTGTTTATTTTCATATGTAGTAGGTGCCAATTACATCCTTGTTAAAATAAATTGACCTGAGACCCAGTTGTCCCCTATGGCTAGCACATGCTCATTTGTACTCTTCCAAGAAAAAGTTGGAATTAAATGCTTGAAGTGTTCCTCACTTTATTTCATCTACTTTAGTTCTATCTTTGCTAGTTATATAAAGAATCCCAGAGATATCCAGAGATAGCCATCACTTTACATTTTAGTTTATTCATGAGTTAAAATAAGAGAATAGATCCTCATAACCACTTTCCAATGCTAGAATGAAAGTGAACAAAACTTCTGAAACACATGCAAATATAGAATGCTAACAGGACATGTCTTTTAGAGGAAAACTAATTATAAGCATGATATATTAGTGTTTATAAATCATCTCTTAAATAATCTCTTATTTTTCTACTGTTACATGATGTCATATCTTTGGTACTGGGTTTTTCTGGGCTCTTGTCTGTTACTACCTATCATAACAATAGGAATGATGTTGATGGATAAAATAATGAAATAAAATAGGTGTTTATTGGGGCGCCTGGGTGGCTCAGTTGGCTAAGCATCTGCCTCCCGCTCAGGTCATGATCCCAGGGTCCTGGAATCAAGCCCACATCCGGCTCCCTGCTCAGCAGGAAGTGCGATTCTCCCTCTCCTCCCCACTGGTGCTCTCTGTTATCTTTGTCTCTGTCTTTCTCTCTCTCTCAAATAAATAAATAAAATCTTTTTAAAAACTAGGTGTTGTTTCCTGATAATGAAATTATGAGGGATTTTCATTTAGACTACTTTCCTTTATTTTCTGTATTTTCTTTTGTTTTAATTATCTTTATTAACATGTAATGTATTATTTGTCCCAGAGGTACAGGTCTGTGAACCATCAGTCTTACACACTTCACAGCACTCACCATAGCACATACCCTCCCCAATGTCCATAATGCTACCACCCTCTCCATACCCCCTATTTTCTGTATTTTCTAAAATGAATTTGAGCTGTGAGAAAAAAAATGCTATATACATTAAAGTAATACTTTGATAAAAGAGCACAGCATAGACAATTACTTACTATATTTTTTTTAGATTTTTATTTGTTTATTTATTTGACAAAGAGAGAGAGAGAGAACACAAGCAGGGGGGTGGGAGAGAGAGATGAAACATTCCCACTGAGCAGGGAGCCCAACGTTGGCCAATCTGAGCACACTGGCATCATGACCTGAGCCAAAGGCAGACACTTAATGACTGAGCCCCCCAAGTGCCCCCACTTACTATATTTTAAAATAAATGATGCAGTTTACAGTCAGTGTCCATCTAATGATCTCATTCAGCCATTGTATACACACTAATCACTGCATTCACTTGGAATTGTACGCAGTATCAGAAGACAGGAATTAAACTTAAGCTACCAGTAAAAGAGGCCAGTCGGAATAAGCAAAGTGTAGATTTAAAAAAAAAAATCTAGGGCATGCATTTATTACCAGGCTTTCAAGAAATCTCATCTGAACAGTTATGATGATAGTTACGCTTTGAAATATGCTGTACTTCAAATTATTTTTCACTCAACTTTAATTATTTTTATTCCCTTTGCAGCAAGAGGAGATGATCAATATCTAAAAATAAACTGTCACAAATAGCTTTTTTCCCCTTCTTAACACAAAGGGGTGGTACTATGAAGTAAGTGGAAAGTGCCTCTTGATATTGGCTACCTATATTTAAAGTGGTGCTAACATTAGAGGAGAAAGAGACTATAAATTTCTTTTAACAAGCTCTGTTTGGAGGAATTGATTTAATCTATTATATTTGTTTTAATTATTTACAGTTGTGATGAGTTGAGATAATTATATTTAAAGTCTTTTAAAAAGAACCCTCCCTCAACACTTTCCTTTCCACATAAGGTTGGTTGTAATAACACATTTGAGCAAAGGGAAACTAGTTTTAAAATCGTAAATGGAAGAATTCTCAGAGAACTGAAGCTTCATTTAGAGCACTGTCAGAAACAGAATCAGGAAAATGAGACAGGTACCATGCACTTATTTATTTGAGAGAGAAAGAGAGTGGGTGAAAGAAAGAGAGAGGCCAAGTACAAGTCACAAGGGTGGGGGGAGGCAGAGAGACTCCCCACTGAGCAGTCCCCAAGGCACAGAACTCAGTCCAAGGACCCCAGGATCATGACCTGAGCCAAAGGCAGATTCTTAACTGACTGAGCCACCCAGGTGCCCCAGCACCCATTTACTGCTTGTCGGTATTGAAATAATTTCTATGATGCCTGCCCTAACGGGTAGCAGCTCGATCGAAAATTATTCTACTGTGCCATTTTTATATTTTCCACTTCAGACACAAAAATAATTAGATTGTCACTAGTTAAGAAATGGACACAAGGGGCACCTGGGTGGCTCAGTGGGTTAAGCCTCTGCCTTCGGCTCAGGTCATGATCTCAGGGTCCTGGGATCGAGCCCCACATCAGGCTCTCTGCTCAGCAGGGAGCCTGCTTCCCTTCCTCTCTCTCTGTGCCTGCCTCTCTGCCTACTTGTGACCTCTGCCTGTCAAATAAATGAATAAAAAAATCTAAAAAAATAAAAAAGAAAAGAAAAGAAATGGACACAAAATATCAGTTTGTAAGTGAAGTTTTGGTGGAATTCAGAATACTTGAAGCAAAGGACCAACGGTAGAGATCGTGAATATTGGGAGACTTGAGGCTTAGCCCTCAAGGGTTTGAGCCCTTAGCCTTATTGCTTTATGACAAACCGTGTGCATTTGCTTGTGCCATCTATAAACAGTAATTCTGTTGTGAACAGAACAGTAATTCTGTTGTGAGAATCCGATTAGACTAAAAATGGTTCACAAATGTGAAGTAAAGTAAAAAACAAAAGGAAAGTAATATTTACAGAATGGGTGAGAAATAGAGACTTGATAAAAGAAATTAGAATAACAACTTTGTTTTAAATAGTGAATACAGATTTTTTTTTTCTGCATTTGGTGTTCATTTTCTTTAGCTGCATCTACAGTGAAATCTGATTACATGCTGAGAGAAAAATTTCAACAGGTTGTGAAACACTGTAGATCAGATTTTGAAATGTTGTATACCAGGTTCTGGTAATTTACTTTTACCTGAAATGTCTCCTCTAAATTGTGTATATTAAAATGTCTTTCTGTTTTCTTATGGGCTTGCTCATTTTTCAACCTTTTTAGATCCATTTTCTCAGTCCTTGGATATCACTGGCTTTTTTAATAGTGTTTGAAACATTGCTTTAGCTTACCATTCCCAGATGAAAGTTGGGTGAAAAAGAGAAAAGATCAGTAGTCTTTCACATGAGATTGTTTAAATTAACTTGTGAATGCAAATGCAAAGAAAAAGGAAATTCTAGAAACTTTTCTTAAAAGGTCCTATTTTAAGTGTGTAATTGTTACCTACTGCTCAGTCAACACTTTCCTTCTCCATCCTTCAAAATTTAAAGAAATAGCATGTAGTGTTCAAAAATCTTAACTGAATCATCATCAAGAACTGAAATTTCATTTAGATGTTGAATTCTTATGATCTTTGCTTGCATTCATTCCATTGATGTTTTATGCCATCAATATAAAGGTTTATATATAGTACATCTTATAGTATAATTTTTCTATATCTTTAAAAATTACAGAAGTAATATACACTTTATGGAAAAATTTGAAATTTTGAAAAGAAAAAAAATTGCTTATAATCCTTCCACTCAAAGAAAATTCTTGTCATCATTTTGCTTATTTTATTTCATATTTAGTTTTATGCCATTTTTTTATTTTACCACATCATTCATATTAGGACTTATTAAAAATTCCAGTGTAATTAATATACAGTGTTACTTTATTTTCAGATGTACAATATAATCCAACAATTCTATATGTTACTCAGTGTTCATCGTGCTAACTATACTCTTACTCCCCATCACCTATTTTACCCATTCCCCCCATCCATTTCCCCCTGGTAACCACGAGTTTGTTCTCTGTTTAAGTGTCTGTTTGTATCCCTTTTTTTGTGTTCATTTTGTTTTCTTAAATTCCATGTATCAGTGAAATAATATGGCATTTGTCTTTCTCTGACTGACTTATTTCACTTAGCATTATACCCTCTAGATTTATCCATGTTGTTGCAAATGGCAAGATTTCAGCCATATTTATGGCTAAGTAATATTGCATTGTATGTGTGTTTATCCATTCATCTATCGATGGACCATTGGCCTGCTTCTATATTTTGGCTGTTGTAAACAATGCTGAAATAAACATAGGGTTACATATATCTTTTTGAATTAGCTTTTTTGTATTCTTTAAGACTTTGTTTTTTTAAAAAAAGTTTATAAAGTGACAATATTCATTCATCTTTTAAAATACAGTAAACTATAAAAAATATTTACAGACATCCCAACCTAAGCACCAGAAAAAGCTGTGCTATTGCTTTGAGCTTTCCTACAATAAATATCTGTATTTAAATTGTGAGTCTGACTTTTTTACAATTCATTTGTTCCATTTTATTCTACATTTACTCATCAGATGTATTTTATTTCTTTTATTTTTAAACTTACTATTTTTATTATTTTTAAAATTGAAGTATAACTGACATAAAATATCATATTAGTTTCAAGTATACAACATAGTGATTTGGTATTTCTATACATGATGAATTTCACAATAAGTCTAGTTGCTATGTCACCATTCAAAATTATTACAGTATTATTGACTATATTTCCTATGCTTTAAATTATATCCCCATGAATTACCTTTTTTTAATGACTGCAAGTTTGTACCTCTTAATCCCCTTTACTTATTTTGCTTGTCTTCCTGACTTTGCCCTCTGGTAACCAGCAGTTTGTTTCTTCTGTCTATGAGTCTGTTTCTGTTTTGTTTGTTTGTTTGCTTGCTTGCTTTTTTAGATTCCACATGTAAGAGAAATCATACAGGATTTGTCCTTCTCTCCCTGACTTATTTCACTTAGCATAATGCCCCCTAGGTCAATCCATCTTGTTGCACATGACAAGAGTTCATTCTTTTTTATGGCTGAGTAGTACTCCATTGTGTGTGTGTGTGTGTATATATATATGTGTGTGTGTGTGTGTGTGTGTGTGTGTGTATATACACACATATATGTACATATATATACACACATACACACACATATATACACACACACACACACACACATATATATATATACACACACAACGTCTTTATCTACTCCTCTGTGGATAGACACTTAGTTTGCTTCCTTATCTTAGCTATTGTAAATAATGCTGCAATGAACATGTATCTCTTTGAATTGGTATTACCATTTTCTTTGGATAAATACCCAGAAATGGAATTGCTAGGTCATATGGTAATTCTCTTTGTAATTTTTTGAGGAACCTCCAGTGTTTTCCATAGTGGTGACACCAATTTACATTCCCGCCAAAAGTGTAGGAGTGTTCCCTTTTCTTCCTATCCTTACCAACACTTGTTACTTTTTGTCTTCTTGATAATAGCCAATCTGACCGGTGTTACTTTATTTTTCAATCTTTATTCAAGAAAATGGAAAAAATATTCTTCAAAAATCAATATTGAAAGTGTTTATTTCTGATGGACAACTCAGTCTAGATTATGTATATATGTTTTCTAATCTCTTTTCTTACCTCTACACTATTTTAAATACAAATCAGTGAAAGTAAATTGTTTACAAAGTATTTTCTAAATATGCATTTTGAAATAAAAATATAAATGAACATATTGAGTGTATTGCCCTTTTTAAAATGTATTCCTACCTGAATCTAATCTATTTTAAGCCAGTTGTTATTTACTCAAGATAAATACTTAAGAGAAAAGAAGAGCTTTTTTAGGACTTATTGAATTGGTATTTGTGGTTTAAATTCTTAGAACATATATTTGTGAATACTAAAAAACATAAAAATTAAAAATAAAGATTGTATAATTTTGTAAAAATAAATAGCCTAGAAGTGATTTTAAAATTTCATTAAGGATTGGGGTGCCTAGGTGGCTCAGTTGGTTAAGCATCTGCCTTCGGCTCAGATCATGATGCCAGGGTCCAGGGATCGAGCCCCACAATGGGCTCCCTGCTCATTGGGAGCCCACTTCTCCCTCTCTTCCTCACTCGTGCTCTCTCTCATTATCTCCCTATAAAATCTTTAAAAATAATAAATAAATTTCATTAAAAATTTATGGAAGGAAATTTGGCCTTTAAATTTTCTGACAATAGCTATTATATTTTGCTTCATTATACCTTATCTGTATGAACAGTACCTGCTTTACCTTCTTGATTGACATTTTTTTTTATTTTATTTCATTTTATTTTATTTACTTACTTATTTTTTTAAGAAAAACAGTCACCCAGTGTGGAGCCCAACACGAGTCTTGAACTCACAATGCTGAGATCAAGACCTGGGCTGAGATCAAGAGTTGAACACTTAACCAACCAAGCCACCCAGGCACCCCTTGGTTAACATTTTATATCATTTAGTCTTCTATTTTATGGCAAAATAGTGTAATGAGCTTTGATATAAAGTATAGCTGAATTCGTTATCTTAGCTCTGCTTTTTGATACCGTGTATGAACTTTAACAAATCATTTCACATTTCTGATACATTTTGTTTTATTTGTAAAAATGGGTCATATCTCATTGGATTATGGTAGGGTTGTTGTGAATAAAGGAAATTGATCTAGCCCATAATCTGACATTCAGTGGGAGCTTAATAAATGGCCATTTTAACTATCTTATATAGCAAGAAAGCCCTTGGAAACTGAACTCAGGTAGTTTTTACCCTGTAAAAATTAGAAGGAGTGATGCTCTGATAACTTTCAGTATTGCGTACCAGTGAAGAAAGACCTATTTCTAGAATGAGTGCTTTTTAAAAAAGGACTTTGATTTAATTTAGGGTGCTCTTTAGATTTAGATTTAGCAAACTGATGACTGTGCTTCATATTTTGGAAGATATTTTAATGTAATACAGTAGCAAATTTTGGCCACCTGTGAACTTGCCATCCCATCCACATATTCACAATACCTAGAGTTGAAAATGGAGAACTCAAAACACATAAAAAGTACAATGCCTGTGTATTATACTCAGTCCTACATAATGTGTGTTGTAAAAGGGATATTAAGATTCAAGTAGTAAATCTATGTGAAGTTTTAAAGTTGGGATATAAATTATACTGGGGTAGGCATGGTATATATTATACGGGTCATGTAGTCAGTATTAAAACCTATAAAAGCCCAGCCAGGATAGCTTCTCATTCATCTCAGACACAACTTTAAATACTATTTTTGCTATATTAGGGTTAGTGTTTAAACCTTCCTGAATCAGACATTCTAGGTGACCTGAAAATTAGACTGGGGCTCTTGAGATAGAAACTGGGGCATTTCAGACAGAAAACCAGGACAAGTTTTATATGTAAATTTTAAACAATATGGATTGTATTACTTAGCATACTTGTTGATGGAAACATTAAAGGTGATTCTGGTTTCTTTACTTTGTATTTAAACAAACATTATATTTAGTTCAGTGTAATTATACTTAATCCTTTGTTTTCTTCAGCTGTTTTACTTGATCATGAAGTAGGAAAACCAGTATTTTTTTTAAGATTTTATTTATTTATTTATTTGACAGACAGAGATCACAAGTAGGCAGAGAGGCAGGCAGAGAGAGAGGAGGAAACAGGCTCCCCACTGAGCAGAGAGCCTGACGACACAAGGCTCAATCCCAGGACCCTGGTACCATCACCTGAGCTGAAGGCAGAGGCTTTAATCCACTGAGCCTCCCAGGTGCCCCGCAAAACCAGTATTTTTTAAAACTTCTTTATATAGTCCTTATATAGTGAATCAGAAGTTAGATCTAAAACTATTAGACATAATACCCAGATAACTTGAGGACTTTTATTCTAAAGACAAATGTAAAACTAAAAATATATAGAATTTGCAAAACTGAGATTATATTATATATGTATGCCTGTATCTTTTTAAAAGGCCTAGAATACAGTTTTATAACTGACATAAATATAAACACACAGAGAAATCCTCATTCTTGATATAAAACATTTATTGGTAGCTATAAATTTTCTGAAAGCTCAGGATGAAAAGGTAAATAAGAGTGATAAGATTACTGCATGCTAAGACTTTAGGAAAGCACTATTTAGAACACTGGGACATAATCACTTAATATCCTTCCAGCTTTCTGACACTGGCCTGACTTATGAAAAAAACCTAAAAATTTGCATATATTATATAAAAATGAATGCTGAAATAGATTGTTTTCATAGCTTTATTTTTTTTGAAAACCTAGACTATATTATATTATATATGAGCATCCTGCCGAACACTTTTAAAGATGTAGACAGTATCACCATCAGCAATAAGAGAACTGGAGGTATGGTGTACTATACTTGCCCAATTCTTTTACATGGCAAGTGGCAGGATACTATTTCTCAGACTTCTGTTTTCTTCCATGCGTTATATTTAAAAATTTATGTAATACTTTATATATATATGCAAGAGAATGCATGCCATATATATGTTATGAGGCATAACAATCAAATACTCGTGAATGTGTCATCTAATAAGTAGAACATTACCAGTATTGTTTTTTTTTGTTTTTTTTGTTTTTTCATAAAAGAATTGGTTTTCTTTTTTTTTCTTTTTTTTTAAATTTTTTTATTTTAATAAACATATAATGTATTTTTATCCCCAGGGGTACAGGTCTGTGAATCGCTAGGTTTACACATTTCATAGCACTCATCATAGCCCATACCCTCCCCAATGTCCATTTCCCCCCACCACCCTCTCCCGTCCCCCCTCCCCCCCGCTACCAGTATTGTTTTAGATACATTTGTGCTTCTCCCCTATCTCATTACCCCCACCTCTCCTCAGAGTGTTTATTGGTTTTTTTCCCCTTAAAATAATTTTTTTTAAGATTTTATTCATGTATTTATTTTAGACAGAGAGGGAGAGAGAGAGAGTAAGTGTGCAGGGGAGGGGAAGGAGCTAAGGGAGAGGGACAAGCAGGCACTGCATTTATTGTGAATCCGGAGCAGGGCTCAGTCTCCCAACCCAGAGGTCATGACCTTAGCTGAAATCAAGAGTCGGAGGCTTAACCAACTGCACCACGAG
Source organism: Martes martes (assembly GCF_963455335.1). Lineage (NCBI taxonomy): Eukaryota > Metazoa > Chordata > Mammalia > Carnivora > Mustelidae > Martes > Martes martes. Next base: position 16,151,907 of record NC_137897.1, read on the forward strand.
CCACCCCTCTTTAAAATAGTTTTATATATTTTTCTTAAACATACCATTTAGTTATGGTTGTCTTTGAGCTTTGTAAAAAATGGTATCACTGTGCATATTGTTTCACTTGATTTGTGTTTCTGAATTCATTCATCTTTTGTCCATTTATGTAGTTCATTCACTTCATATAATACTTAATTGTGTATCTACTCCATATTTATTCACTTTGCTGACCATAGACATTTGGATACATGCCTACTTTTAAATATCTTACATGGAAGGGTAATTAGACATGCACGTCTTTATAATTGTACTACATCCTGTTCTGAAAGTTTTATTGCTTATTTATGTAATGTACTTTCATTGTCTTCCTACTCTCTGAATTACAATATGTTTGCCATGCTGTCTTATTATGTATTTCATCTTTCAAGAGGCTATTAAAATTTTCTCACAAAGACCCTAACAAGATAGAACTTTTACCATTGTTGCTATGTTATGTGCATGGAAGCAGATATAGAAAGATGGATTATGGGCGCCTGGGTGGCTCAGTGGGTTAAGCCTCTGCCTTCGGCTCAGGTCATGATCCCAGGGTCCTGGGACGGAGCCCCGCATTGGGCTCTCTGCTCAGCAGGGAGCCTGCTTCCCTCTCTCTCTCTCTCTGCCTGCCTCTCTGCTTACTTGTGATCTCTGTCTGCCAAATAAATAAATAAAGTCTTTAAAAAAAAAAAAAAGATGGGTTACATGATTCTTATCCCTACAGGTGATAAAATAAACTTCAGGAGAGAGTCCCTGATATGTTACCATTTGTCTTATACCATGATGATTCTTTTTAAAGATAAAATCAAAAGTAATACCAGTCCATTTAAGAAAAGATTTGCTGTGGGAGACTTGGTGAAAGCAGGTATCTGCCTCATGCATTTCTGTGTCTCTCTGGTGCCTGGCAAACAAATGTTTGTTGAAAGAATGAAAGGACTCATTTCCCCTTAAGATTCCCCCCCCCCCCAAAAAGGACTACAGATTGTAGGTTTAGCTGCTGTAACTCACTGTAATGCTGATGAAGACCTAAAGAGAATTAAGCATGAAAAGAAAAAAAAACAAAGCAATTCTTTTCAAAGTCGCTGAAATCCAGTTCTATTGTCATTATTACAAATACACAATTAGTCCTTAAAATTTTAAGGCTGCTTCTTCCTATCCTTTCTCCTACTAACCCTTGCAACTTCAGGAAGATGAGTGGGGGAGGCAGGAAACAGTGGTGATAGTACCAGTATCCTCCATGAAACAGGTAATGAGCTGGTGAATTGGGGAAGGGAGAGAAGATGAGAGGAAAGAAGAGGGGAGGGCAAGAGAGGACCAGAGTCTAGGAGGAGAGGGCTAGTTTCGGAGTTAGAAAAGGTTACGATTACTGTCCAGTCTGCTCAGCCTTCCCAAATAAATCCATGTGTGCATTTCTGAGCATCATTTGGAATGCTTTTGTAGCTTTAAAATTCCAGTTTTGATTTGATACCAAATTTGGAAACCTGAGCTGTAAAGGAATATAGAATATAATGTTGAGACTGTGTAGTGCCAGAGTAGGAGTTATAAAAGTACCTAAGCAGGAAAAAAGAAAAGGTTCGATTACATACTTTTATTTGTCCTAGTTCTGTAACTATTTCATGTATCTTGCTACAGTTTAAGTGCCATCCCCAACGGCATTTTAAAATGCCTTTTAAAATGTCTACAGTTGTGCTATTCAGCAGTTACTAATAATATAACTGTTAATTTCCATTTTAATGTTTCACTATCTTCCACAGGCCTCCTTACCCTACAAAATATCTCACTAGGCTTTCTGTTTCTTTACATTTAAACTGTCTACAGAAATATTTTCCTGCTTTCTCTCCCAACTGAACTGCCTTTTAGAATTGAAGTATACTCCTCTGGGCTCTTCTGTCCATTTTTGTACCCCTCCCTCAAACCCTATCTAGATGAACCCTATTCCTTATGACATTTAAAAATTATTGGAAGAACAAAATGTCTATACAAAGTTTAATGGTCAGGGAATAATAACACTGCTATTTTGAGGTTGGCCAAGTGCTTTTACAACATGTTATCAGAATCAGATTTTTTCCCTCACAATAACCCAGTGAAGTAGGTAGACCAGATGTCATTATCTCAATTTTGTAAGTGAGTAAATGGAATTTCAGAGAGGGAAAATGACACAATAAGTGATATGGCCAGGACTTAGATCCATGCTTTGGATCTAAGCATGGATCCATTGTAATACTTTCTGCTCATTTCTCCTCATGTTTGGCTTTTCCTTAGAATGAAGCAAGGAGCTTTTTAAAAGCCCTGATATCTGTGCTCCATGAGACTTATTAAATTAGACTCTTTATCATCAGGCTTGGCATGAGTAGTTTTTAAATGATGCCTCCATTGATTCTAACATGAAGCCAAAGTTGATAACCACTGTGCTCATAATTAACTGATTTAGAATGAGAGGAGTACGAGGTGAGAAGAAAATGTATGGATTCAAGAATAGTGTTTTCTCAAAGCCTCGTTCATGGTCTATAATTCACCTGGGGAAGCTGTTAAGAGGCAAATTCCCCAAACTCTACAATAGGTTGGATGACTGAGAACTGCGGATCAGTAGGTTCAACTATTTATAGGTGATATCAACCCAGAGGTGACACATTTATAGAGGAGGCTAGTTAAACATGTTCTTTAAGACATCAAACATAAGATATTAATGAAAATGGTCATTGTGCATTTATAATAAGGGAGAAATCAATGTTAGAAACTAATGTGCTGGGAACTTAATAAAATAAGAAGAAATAATAACATTTTCAGCATGTTATGAATCCTTATGTCCTACATAGATTATCATTAAATCATTACAAGTTTTCATACTTATAAAAGATTAAAGCATACCAAAAAAATATAGGGAGCTACTAGTTACAGGCACCAATTTTCTAAGGCATTTGTCTCTACTGACAAAGTAGTTTTTAATAACCCAGATCCCTTGGGTTGGGTCAGAATGACAACCAACAGCAGACAGGTAATTCAGATGAAATTAGGCCCTAACACAAGTGAAATAATGGACTGAGATTATACTTGATATTGGCATGTTTGAAGAACTGGTCAGAATTAAGTAATTAGGACAGGTGAGCATAGATAAGACTAATAAAAAGAGACAAAAATGATGTACAAACACGAGATGGTGAAAGACTAGATTTTAATGAAGTTAAGAGTGTAATCTGAGGCTGACTGCAAATTGCAGTGTGTAAGGAAAGACATAGCATTTCTGAAAAGTAGTACATTTCCCGAAATGAAGTACAGCATGTAAAATTTATAAAATGGGGGCTCCTGTCTGGCTCAAGTCGGTAGAGCATGTGACTCTTGATCTCAGGGTTGTAAGTTCAAGCCCCCCATTGAGTGTAGAGCTGACATTTAAAAAATCACGGAATAGTTATTGCATTAAACTCTGCATTGGTTAGGTCTTCATTTTCATATGTGTTCTAGCTTTACCCCTTCTATCTGGTGGAAGATTGTATCAGTCGAGTTAAGCTAGATTATGCTGCAGTAATAAACAACCCAGAAATATTTGTGCTTTTAATATCACTCATGTCCAGTGCTCATGCTTCATATCCAGCCTGGATTACTATAGCTCTACTCTGCTTCCTCCTCACTTCAAAGCCCAGAGTAGCCTCTTTTTGAACATTGCTGGTCATTACAGCAGAGAGGAAAGAACATGGTATAACTATCAACTAGTTCTTAATGTTTCTGCAAATGGGACAAGTACATCTGCCCACATTTCATTGGACAAAGTAAGTCATACAGCAATGGCTGACTTCAGTAACTACAGGAAGTTTAATATTTTCTTTAAAAGAAGGGAACATATATTTAGAAAGCATAATACAAGTCTGGTATAGCAATGAATATATAAAGAATTCCAGTATAGCATTATACCAGAATTTTAAGGATAATAATCTTGTTTATTTGAACATAAGGAAAGCACCATAAAATTAAATTATGTGGAAAAATTTTGAAATATCCAAAAAATATGTTGGTAAAAGTTGAGTTCAAAGAATTTCTTCTCTCTTCTCAATGATGTGTTCTTATGCATTGGTGTGTCTCTTAGTATCTTAACTAATCTACTGCAATATTGGTGATAGGTTTTGTGGGAAGGGGAAGACCTCTTGAAGTTTTTCAAAGCATAAAATTCTGTCTTATAATCACTCAGTGTTACTACTAGGAAACCCTAAATGGATACTGATTATTTATGATAATGATTTCTGAGGGTGTACAAAAGTAAGCCTAGATGTAGGCTGGTATTGTTACTTGGACAATTTAGTATTTATTAGGATTTAAGTATATTATTATCATTAATGATCTAAAAATATTTATTGAGTGCCTGAGTATCAATGTTACCTTTTCAGATGTACATATTAAAAAGAAATGCTTCCATTTTGTCCAAGAAAATGCAATCTAAAGAGATATAAGGGATAAATATATATGGACTAAAGAATTTTTAAGACTAATACTTGGAATTTGTTTCAAATATACCATAATTTGCATTTATTTTTCAGGCAGCCAAGTGGATGATCTTGAACTGATGTAGTAATGTTTAATTTATATTTTCATTTATTAGGGGTCATAGTATTTATCTTTGCTTGAGCTCCTTAGTTGAATTTGTCACAAGGGAAAAATTGTCTTTCATTACTCAGACCCTATAGATATTCTTTCCCTTAAGATATATTAGATGGTCATTGCAGTAAGTAACTTGAACATTTGGAAGCTAGAGAGACTTTTTGTTACAAAGAAATGTTAACTTTATTGTGCGAATATAAAATTCTTGATGTCTTTTACATAATATGAATCTTCACGCATTCAGAGAAAGCCCAATTATTTTTGTTGTAAATATCTGCTGAGATCATGCAGATTAAAGTTTAAAACTAAGCTCATCTTGGGGCACCTGGGTGGCTCAGTGGGTTAAAGCCTCTGCTTTCGGCTCAGGTCATGATCCCAGGATCCTGGGATCGAGCCCCACATCGGGCTTTCTGCTCCGTGGAGAGCCTGCTTCCTCCTCTCTCTCCCTGCCTGGCTCTCTTGCCTACTTGTAATCTGTCTGTCAAATAAATAAATGAAATCTTAAAAAAAAAAAAAAAACTAAGCTCATCTTTAAAATTATTTTAAAACTGAAACTCAGTCTATTTTGGTACAAAATTAGAGTGTAAAGAAACTAAGTGTACTGTGCTAGCTTGGCAATTAGAAATTTTATTTTTTAAAAAATGGCTTTAATTTTAAATAAAAATAAATAAATAAATAAATAAATAAATAAATAATTTTAGATAAAAATTAAAAAATTTTAAATAAAAAATGGCTTTAATTTTAAAAAATGGCTTCATTTGTGTACCTAATCTCTAAAGCCAATGTGAAATGTTTATTATAGAATGTGAAAATAGAGAATCAATGGAATAAAATACTCATAGCTGATAAATTGAGACTATTCTTATAGAGTGAAAAGAGAACCTCGAGAATTTAAGACACAATTGAGTTCGTTCTTTGAAAATACTGACCATCTAATGGGAGAGAGTAAGATTAACAGATAACCTGTGGAAACATAAAATATAGGACATAGGTCTTTCAAAAATGTTTAGGTCTTACGATGCCTGGGTGGCTCAGTTGTTGAGTGTCTGCCTTCGGCTCAGGTCATGATCCCAGAGTTCTGGGATAGAGCCCCACATCGGGCTCTCTTCTCCGCAGGGAGCCTGCTTTTCCCTCTTCCACTCCTCCTGCTTGTGTTCCCTCTCTTGCCGTATCTCTCTCTGTCAAATAAATAAATAAAATCTTTTAAAAATATATTTAGGTCTTGATTCAAGACATGCAGAATAAACAAACTTAGCTCATGATGGGGATTAGCTCACTGCTTCTTCAGGTTGTCAAAATAAAGCTATTAAAGTTATAGGGATCACAGTTACCCTAATGAGTTTTCTGGTTATTAATACCTTAACTTGACATTTTTACTCTTTATCCCTTTTGACACTCAATCTTGATTAGCCTGAGTAGTTTTTAGATTTATTACAGAGTCATTAAGATGCTGAAAAAACAATCAGCCTTACTTCTCTGCCTGCATTTCCAAGTCTCTATATGCTAGATTAGTTTCCATATGCATTCAACTACTGAGACAGTAGTCTTTCGTTGTGAAGTGAAGACTAGAGTGATTAAAGCCAGACTGGAGGGACACCTGGGTGTCTGGGTCAGTTACGCATCTGACTTTTGATTTCCGCTCAGGTTGTGATCTCAGAGTCTTGAGATCAAGGCCCATGTTGAGTTCCGTGCTCAGCGGAAAATCTGCTTCTCTCCTTCTCCTTCTCCCTCTGCCCCTCACCCAGTTCGTGCTCTCTCTCTCTCTCTCTCAAATAAATAAATGAATCTTTTAAAAAAATACTAAATCCAAATGCGGTTTCATTTTAGATGGCCTCTGAGGGGGTGGGGGAGAAGTAGACAGAATTTTGAAGAGGAATATGATGCAAGGTGCAGATGAAAATGGCTGTGTTCCCTGATGGAAAGACTACAGATGACCACTAAGGTCATGCCCACTCACATTCTCCTCCCATCCCTTGTTTATTGCTCTTTGTATGTTACAACTCAATACATTATTTAACCCAATGAAAAATATTAGCTATTTCTTTTCAAAATGGGTCATTTGAAAATTTCAAGAGGGGCACCTGAGTGGCTCAGTCAGTTAAGCATCTGACTCTTGGTTTCAGCTCAGGTTATGATCTCAAAGTCCTGAGATCAAGACCCACTTCAGGTGGCTCTGCCATCAGCACAGAGTTGCTTCAGAATCTCTCTCCCAGGGCGCCTGGGTGGCTCAGTGGGTTAAGCCTCTGCCTTCGGCTCAGGTCATGATCTCAGGGTCCCATCGGGCTCTCTGCTCAGCAGGGAGCCTGCTTCCTCCTCTCTCTCTCTGCCTGTCTCTCTGCCTACTTGTGATATCTCTCTCTGTCAAATAAATAAAAACTTAAAAAAAAAAAAGAATCTCTCTCTCTCTCCTTCTCCCCCCATTGTTCATGTGCTCTCTCTTTCTAAAATAAATAAATAATATCTTTTTTTTTTAAGTTTAGGTTCTTTTTTTTTACATTGTATTTTTTCATTGTGTTATGTTAGTCACCATAAAATACATCATTAGTTTTTGATACAGTGCTCGAAGATTCATACCATTCTTCATGAATTCTCTTTTCATTCCCAAAACAATAGCAAGAAGACTGCTCCAACAAGTTTTTGGTCATTAAGCTAGCCAAAATGGTGAAAGTGTTGCCAAGGAGGTACTTGTGCAGTGGTTGGTTATACCTTTGCATCCCTTGTTTGCCAAGGATATTTACAGATCTGAAATTTAACAGTAACATTTTGATAACACATTCAAGAAGACCGATGACTGTCTGTTCACTATGGACATTCTTTTCACTCAGGGCCCTCAGTCAGCTTTTGCTCTTTCAATGCATCCAAATTTTGTTTGGACTTTTATCTTCCATCCATTGCAAAGCCTTTACCCCTGGCACTGCTTTCTCTGTGCCCACAAAGCTAGGTGATGACTACTTCGAATTCCTTTCAATAGCTCTTTTCTGTGTATCATCCTACAGAAGGAATTGCTTTCATTGTACTATGCTGCTACTGTAAATGTCACAATAGACCGGAATCAGCTCTTGTGGGAGGGAAAAAAAAAGTGAAGCATCTGGTCAATAACTGGAAACTAAACTCTTTCATGTCTTTCTTTTCAGTGCTGCTTTATTGTTATTTGTTGGAAAATCTTGTTAAATGGCTTCCCATTTCTTAACTGTTGGAAGGACCATAGTATATTTCTCTAGACCTGACCTTCCGGCTAGCATGGTGACCACTAGCTCTATGTGGCAACTAAAATATAAATTTAAATTAACTAAAACTAAGTAAAATTACAAATCCAGTTCCTTCTTTGCACATTTTAATTGCTCAGGAGCCACATATGTCTAAAAATTACCAAATTTGGGGGTGCCTGTGTGGCTCACTGTGTTAAGCCTCTGCTTTCAGCTCAGGTCATGATCCCACAGTCCTGGGATTGAGCCCTGCATTGGGCTCTCTACTCAGTAGGGAGCCTACTTACCCCTCTCTCTCTGCCTGCCTCTCTGCCTACTTGTGATCTCTCTCTGTCTGTCAAGTAAATAAATAAAATCTTTAAAAAAAATAAAAACTACTGAATTTCAAGCAGCACAGACATAGAGCATAATTGTGATAATCCTCTTACCACTATAAGTTTTAACAAATATGTCTCTGTAGTACCACTTTCTACCCCTTACTCTTGGCCACACAACTAACCCTTCCTTCCCAGACAATGTAAGCATTGTCTGAGCTTCTGTCCTCTGCTGTCTTCTCACTATACATTTTCTTTTTTAACGAATTTATTGTTGTTTTCTTGGGCCTTTAACTGTCACTTCAGTGTAAATACTTACAGGTCTGGCTTTATTTTACATCCAGTTCAGTTTACTCAGTTGCTTGCTGGACAGCTATGTATAAAATGTCCTATCTTTCAGCCACCTCTAATTTCACATGCCCAAAATATAATTATTTTATTCTCCCCAGAGTCTCTCCTAACATTTCTACTCAGCCATCCATCCATTTGCTCAGGTTTGAACCCCTGGAGTATTATTTAACTTTCCTCTCCCCATCATCCTCTGTGCCTGATGAATCAGTCACCCAATTCTTATTATTGGCTACATGTATGTCGGCCACTTCTCCTCAACTTGGTTTCCACCATCATAAACTCAGTTCAAGCTTGGATTACATATTACATTTTCTATTGAAAGAGCATCCCAACTGATCTTGCTACCTCCAGTTTTCTTCCATTCCAAATCCACAATTTCTTCCCCATTGTTTTCATAAAACATATATATGACCACATACTTCCGATGTTCAGACATCTCTGAGCACTTCCTTGAATTTGAGTAAAGTATACACTCCTCCATCCTCCCCAGAGATGAAATGTCTACTTAGTATATCTAGAAAGATACACAGCTTTACAGAGATTCATTATCTGAAAATGACTCTTGTAACTAAGGGAAAGGAAAAAAAAAAAAAAAACATGAGTAAAGGAACAAGAAGAAATGGCTATTAGAGTTGTTAGCTGGATCACAGAGTTTGGACTCCTCTCCTTCTCCCCTTGCCCGCAGCACACACACTCACCATTTTAATGTTGCTGTTTAACACCAGCCATGGCACTATGTAAGCTACCCTGACTTTAACCCCTTCCAAAATAAAGTCACAAGAAATTATCAGTTGACCAGTTAAAGTGCTGTCCTGGTTGAACGGGGCTTCAAAATAGATTGTCACGAAAAATAAAAATTGTATTCCCTTCAAAACAAAATTTCTCCAGCCTAACATTGGTAGCTCTCTACAGTATGACCTCATGTTATTTTCTAGACTTTCTTTCCTGTTGCATTCATTCCACATATCTTATGCTCTAGCCTGGTGTGCTTACTTCTCATTGTGCCTTCGTTCATTGTGTTTGCACAAGCTGAAATGTTTGTTCCCTGTGAACCCCCAATTTCCAGATTCAAAAGCTATTTAAGGTCAGTAAAGTACCTCCTCCAGAAAGTCATTCCAGATTATCAAGTTAGGATTTATCTCTTTTTTATGAGATCTTCTGTGAGCATTTCTCATGTACCTTATATTATTATTTGATCAATTTCTCCACTAAAGAATGATGGCCAAGGGCCAAGTTTAATTTATCTTTGATTACCTGATAGTGCCTGACATTGAATTGCACTTACAAGATGCCCCAGAAACCATTTTTGGTGAATGGAATTGTGACTTGAGTAAATGAATGAGTGATGAATAAAATAAACACTAACTCATATTAATTAATCACTTAAACATTGAAGACATTTTGGTACCTTGACAATCGAATATGTGAAATATTTGGTATGAAGGTGTCATTATTAAAAGTTTGCATAGATGGATTATTTAAATATTACATGTAAGCAAACAATATTTTTTAGGGGCACCTGGGTGGCTCAGTCAGTTAAGCATCCGACTCAATTTTGGCTCAGGTCCTGATCTCAGGGTCATGAGAGAGCCCTGTCTCAGGCTCTGAGCCTGGAGCCTGCTTGATATTCTCTCTCCCTCTTCCTCTACCCTTCCCTTTGCATGCGGGTATGCTGTCTTTCAAAAAAAAAAAAAAAACAATAGTTTTATATTATATGTACGTGTATATTATAATATACCAAAAAAAGATATGAAAACTTAGAGCATTCATAGTTCCAAAGTTCCATGAAATGTAATTGTATACAGCATTAGAAACATACCCCATTTGTCTTCACTCTCTTTATGTATTCAATGTTAATGAGCTATTCCTATGACTATAATACACAGTTGATGAGAGATAATTACTTTTACTGAACATCATGACCCCAGGATGCTTAAGATGTGTTGACAAAGTAGGGAACATCAGTGATAGCTCTCACAGGATAGAAGGGTTTCTATGTGTGCGGCTCCATATGGCCGTTCCATCACTGTTTCACAAGAACAATAACTGATTATGATCCTGTGTGGGCACATAACTCATCTGTGGAGGACGGTTTCTATGCATACTTAGCCTTCTCAAAAAGAAGAAATTGATCAAAACTGAAGAAACACTCATTATCTTTATGAATATTGTCTTGTTAGGAATTTGATACATTTAAATGTGCATCACATAGTTTGTAGAAGCATTATATGGAAAAGAATAAAGAAGAAATTGCAAGTGTCATTTTCCATGCACAGTAAGAGACAGAGCATGAGCTACTGAAGAGAATTCCTAGGAGTATATAGCAGCATAGCTCTAAATCCACTTTTAAAAATCTAAATTTAATCCTAACCTAAAAATAAGTAGAACGTCAGAGGTGTACCTTTTCTTAGCATGAATAGGTCCTTAAAAATGTGAATTTCTCCATATTCAGTGCTATTTTCTTTTTAAAACTTGGGATATGATTTTTGGGGGGAAAATATTTGGCCCTAAGTTTTAATAAAACCCACACTTGAGGAGCCAATATTTTAAATTCATGTCTTGATGGAAATAAAATAACTTATTAATAAAATGAATCCCGTAAGGTATCTACGGCTATTTAAATATTCAGCATAATAAAATGGACTCCTCAACATGATAGCTTAAGTAAATAGAACATAGTCATTTAGTTTCTGTTCTTCTCCCTAACATAAAGTAGCAGATTAATACATACTTTTTTGTATTGTTTTATTCTGTTTGGTTTTTATTATGCTGTGTCCCAACCTTTGTGAAAGCCTTTGGCTTTCAATAATGAACAGGCCCATCTGGCTGAAAGAAGGTAGAGATAGAAACAAATAGAAGCAGTTATTCAAAGTGATGAGCAGTTGAAGAAAGAAATAAGTTTACTGGGTGTAAAAAAGGAAAAGTTAATCAATAAATTGGGGAGAATGTGAAACAAAAGCAGATAGTTCCGAGGAGTTGAGAACTGTTTCAAGTGAGCCAGCAGATACTATTTTCGAATCAGTTTATGGTCTTTCAGGTTCTATATATTTGGTCATTTTTGGTTTGATTTGCTTTGGTGTTCTTCTATCACATCTTATCCTATAATATAGATTGTCTTTCAAAATACCATCTTCATCAAAATCATGATGGGGCCCCCACTCCAGGTCTACCCTGTCCATTTATCTGGGGCTGAACCCAGAAATCTGCATTTTAACCCACTTTGCAAGTAATTCTTACATGTATACAGAGCTAAAATCTGAAAATTATTGCAGTAGCTTAGAAGTGTTTGAGGGTAGTTTTATTGCTTTTGCAGTAGTGCTGCCTTTATTTTCTTTACCTAAAAACCTACTTTTTCCAAGACTCAATTTAAAGTCACCCTTCCTGATTTTTTTAAGGCAGTTAGGTGTTTCCTCCTCTGCTCCCCCAGCCCTATGACCCTGCCTTTATTATGGTAATTGCAAGTGTCCCAAATGTGTTAGTGCATATTTAAGCTTTAATAAAGTCATATATGTGAATATGCTACAAACATAATGTAAACATCCTTTCAAAATTTAATTATTCCAATTTATTTTATAGTCATTTGGTTTTGTTTGTTTCAGTAGTAAGTTTTTAATTTTGATATTTGTGATAGTTTTTTAGACTGGTGGAAAACCTTGTCCACTTCAGTCACCTGATGTATCTCTTTCAGACTTTGTCGTGTTGGCCATGTCAGAATCGTCAAGTATGCATCAGTATTTCATTCTTTGAATAATCTTAAAGCTCAGATTATAGATATAATCCTTCTGGTCACTGAGAAGCAGGAGCTGATGAATGTGTTTACGAAGTTTGAAATTTGACTTGAGCAAGTGTATGGCACAATACAGTAGGCACTTTGCATTTTAATGAGAAATATATCAGTATTATAAAATTTTAAATAATTGGCCTTTCACATATTGATTTCTATATTTTGTGGCCTTCATGCTTGTGAAGTTATTGAAACTTAAACTTTATGAAGACTTTGGCATTCTACATATTTTAACTTATTTGTGTGAATGCCTATCTCCCTAACCTGTGCTTTTTCTAAGTCATGGGCCATGTTTAATATATGCAGTATTATACAACTGTTACTAAATAATTTTGGTTGTATCTGGTATATATAAAATTAATCATCAACTGTATTAATATGTATAATAATTAATATGTACTTTACTGTTTCCATCCGTTGTAACTATTATTTTTTTTAGTTTCCCAAATTGCTCCATCTTTGGCCAGTAAGAGTCACTTAATGTTGACTTCCGAATCCTGCTGAATCCTTCCGAATCAAACCTTATAGAGTTTAATAGCTTCTTCTTATCTGTGTCACAGTACAATCCAAGCTCATCTTTTACATTTCCCACCCCAGATTTGGAATCCACCATTTTCCTAGAAGGCCCAGGAAATGATATTTGAAAATCACTAACTGAGGAATTTATTCATTATTCAGTTGATTGTGTCTTTTCAGTGGGCGACACTAAGCAATACATACATACGTGTACCACATGATACATCAAGAGACTCTAGGTGCTACCTACCTTCTTGTATATGTATCTACTTTATCTCATGCTAAAATTACTTAGGACACCAAAACTGATAGAATGATAGTAGTATCGCATAACTGTTTAGTTGCTTCATCCTATAAAACACAGTAGTTTCAGCAAAACAGTAAAGATTGAAGACACTACTACCAATAAACAATATGATTACTGACAATAGTATAAGATTTTATTTACCAGTTCTTTTTGTTATGTTACACTAGGGATGTGCAAATAAAGTATGATATTTTGAAGAACTTGAAATAGTTATTCTCTGTGTGATTATTGTATCACTCGCAGGATATCCATTTAGATCATATTTGCTTTTTTCCTTGAGGAGAATCCCTTTGAAGTTTGAACATTTAATCATATTCTCTGATTCGGGGAAGGTAGGTAAATAATCAAACTTGCATCCATTATAGCTGAAGCAAGTTGTACAGGCAGCTTGGGGAAACTGGGCAACTTTCCAACTTTTCCCAAATCATCTCTTACCAGTATAATTGTGTTTGAAATTAATTCTGTAAAATTGGACTTTTCCAAATTCAGATGTAAGTACAGTGTACTTTCCCAGTATAAATACTTTATCTATACCTTGTCTCCCCTGTACACATAATTCATACTTAATTTATAGAGACATGAATATGGCTAAATTCGTAACCGACTTCTTCGTCAGCACAGAAACCCTTCAGTATGGCAAGGCCCAGTCCTTAAGTATTTCTATTAATTTTTGAAATAAATCACCTAAATTTAACTCTAAAACTTTTGCCCCTGATAAGAATACGTAATATTTTTGACAAGTTATTTTGGTGAAATGGCATTGTCAAAAACTATGTTCAACAAGATCCATTTTTTAAAAAATTAAATTCAGGGGAAAAAATGAAATGGGCTAACATTCCTTAAAATATGCAGTACTGTGAAACATGGTTGTTCTTTCAAAATTAGATGGTCAAATAGTAATTAGTTAACTTTATATTTTGAAGTAAAGGTAATTAGTTTAAATTTTTAAAATAAAGATAGAACAACAACAATTCATGGTTAAAATGTATTTCTCACTTACTGTATGCCAGATACTATGCTAAGCCATTTATCCATTTTCTCATTTATTCCTCACAATACCCTCATTGGGTTACTACTAATATCATTCCTATTTTATAAATTTCTTAAGAAAAATGAGACATAGAAGCAAAGATCACTTCGCTGTATTTCTGCTCATTATAAATCTAGCAACTGCAGGTAAAAAGACAATGGTGATTTTTAAAAATAATTATAATTTTAAAGATTCAAATTTAAGTAAAAAACTATGAACTTGATATTTATAAGTAGTGTATATCAGTTTTAAATGCATAGTGTAAAGGATATTTGATAGCCTACAACAGTTGAAAATATAAAAGAATTTTTGAAACTAAGACTATTGAAATAAATATTAATGTTTTTCCTAATGTTCCAATCTATAAAAAATTAGTATTTGAAATATTGGGAATACTTTAACAAAAAGTATCACACATAAAATTTAGACAGAGAATGTTACAATATTTTTTAATATTTGATTTTATTTCTGTTTAATGTAATTATTCTCTATAATATGTGTGTAAAATTAGAAAATATAGTTTAACAAAAATAAGAATATCTCTGTAACTGAACATCAGAGCTAACTACTATGAATATTTTAATATATGGCATTCTTGATTTTTTAAATTCTTATTGCTGTTTTTGCTTGAATTGTCAAGACTTTTTCAAATTGTAGTAAATTTCCTAAGAAAGTATTTTAAAAGGCATGTCTGTTTTTTTTAAACTAATGAATACGTTTCTTTTTTTTGAAGGATTGTACTGTGTATGAAACAGAGAATAAAATTCTTCATGTGGTAAGTATGTTTGGATTTATTTTCATCTTTATTAGAAAATATTTCTTTAGTAATTAAATAAAAAGGTATAGCCTATAAAAATGAGCTCTGCTTATCTCATAGGAAAAGTACAAAAGAATATAAAAAGTATAAAAGAACAGGTTAAATTAGTTACAACCATTCTTTTGTATCCTAATGGGAAAATATGATAAAATGTGATACAAATTTTAAGATTGTAGTATGTAGCAAGGTTGGAATATAACGAAAAACCTAAAAAAAGAGAATTTGAAATCAGAAATTTTTTGTGACAAAAAAAGAGAAAAGTATTTGGTTGTGGAATGGGGTAAACAACCTGTCATCGTTTGGATGAAATACTTAATAGAATAATCAATCTGCCCTTGATAAGATTCTATACTCAGCAGAGAACCTTCCAAATTTTAATTTGGCAATATTTATTTAGTCAATTAATGACTTTGCAGATATTTTATTTTATTACTAGAAATGGAATGTGAGTACATTAAACTTTATAGAAAGGTATTTCCTTTCTTGTTAATGAACAATTTGCTACTTTTCTTTGTAAAACTATAATTTGGCTGATGCTCAAATCAGTCCTGATAACTTCTTCACCTCTTTTAGAAATAAGTGACAATATAAGTAACAGTGAAGAAGTTTAGAAGTGAATGCAATTTATTACTTTGGCAATTTCACATTCCAGCTAGTGAGAATTTAAAGATCCTGTCTGATGATGATTGAGACTGTGGGTGGCATTAACCAATCAGTTCAGCTTGGAAAGCACTTGTATTTCCTTCTTTTTTAGAGTTCTCCTATTCTTTTATTTTTTATTAACATTTTTAAAGTTTTTATTTAAATTCCATTTAGTTACCATGCAGTGTGATACTAGTTCCAGGTGTACAATATAGTGATTCAACGCTCCCTGGTGCTCATCACAAGTGCCCTCCTTAATCACCATCACCTGTTTCACCCACCCTTCCACCCACCTCCCCTCTGGTAACCATCACATTGCTCTCTGTAGTTAAGAATCTGCCTCTCTCTTTTTTTCGCCCCCTTTGCTTGTTTGTTCAGTTTCTTAAATTCCACATATGGTGAAATCATGTGGTATTTGTCTATTTCCACTTCTTCCTTCCTGGCCTTTTAATGTGCTAGCTTTCAGTAGGTTATATACTTGTGTGTTACTTCTCACAGTAAGACTCTTTTCAAAAAATAATAAAATAATATTGAGTTATTCCAACCACTTGGTATATGATGCTGGAATACTTTCTTTAAAACAAAATATTTTAAAAGTCTCTTTCCATATTTTCTGTAGTGTAAAGGAAATCACATTAAGTCTAAAGAACTATCTGAACCCTAATTCTAACATTTTGTATATCCATGACCTTAGTCAAGTGTTTGAACTTTCTTTGAGATTTTTTAAGGTAAATTTTAACAATTAAAAAAATTTATTGCTATAATTGACATATAACATTATATTAGTTTCAGGTATATGACAATGATTTGATATTTGTAGGAGACTTTGTTCTTAATATCTAAAATGAGAATATTAATATCTGCTAAGTACAATCATATGTAATCTCATGACCTTCTTTCCAGTATTTATGTTTCTAGTTTCCCTTTTTCTTTTTTATGTGCACCACAAAATAAAAACCTGAGTTTTCATATAACTTGTTTAGAATCAAGTTGTGACTGAATTTGAATGTTCTCTTTGTTACTATAATAATTGAGTCAGAGTACTTATATAAATGAGTAGAGACTACAGTAGCTTGAAATATGCACTAGAACATCATCTGTCTCAGCCCAGACCCAATCCCTATATCTTTATTTTGCCTGGAGGGTAGGGAAGGCAATTATGAAGAGGAAGGAGAACTTCTCACTTATGAAAGCCTTCTATATCCTAGGAGTTCCATAGGCAATATAAGCATCAGAGTACTCTTCAGTACCTGGACAAATTGACATAACTCAGAAAAGTTATGAGGTGTGTCTTTTCTTGAGACAGATTTTTATTTAAGGATGGGTAAAGAAAAAGAATGGGAAAGAGAAGAAGTATCTTCTCATATATCAGAAGAAAATCCTTCCCCATGCAATAAGTTTATTAAGAACATCTATTTAATGATCTCAGTAAGAATCAGAAGAACATTGTTTGCATCAAAACAGAATACCATATTGTAAAGAAGGCAAAACCACGATAAGCTGAGCACAAAATGAACTTTAAAAAAAAAAGTCTTTAAAAATAAGAACATGTAAATAGAAATTAAACCATGCTGTTAGCTATAAAAAAAATGCTGGTTATTCCAGAAAATTAAAACAATGAGACACAAAATAAACTTTATTGACTCTCAGATTTTTAGTAAATTAATAAAAAGACAAAACATGAGAGAAGATAATGGCCATAGAAGATAGGTTATGGTTAATGCACCCTCAACTAATTATTAGTTTCTAAAGAAGAAAACAATAGAAAATAATTAAGGATATAATAGAAAAATTTAGGAATAGAAATTGGGAAAATTGAATTTTTCAACAAAGTCAGAAAATGAATTGGAAAAATAACAGCTTCAAGATATTTTCTGGTAACATTTTACAGTTTTATGGCAAGAAGCAACTACGTTCATTTAGCCACGGGCAGAGACACATGAAAGGTTTGACTTCAAAGAAACAGAAATTATATTGTATTTGGATGTGTACTGTGAAACCATAACTGCCAGAAGACAATGAAAGAAAATCCGTAAATCTTTTAAGAAAAGTAATGTCCCAAATGTTAATATCTAAATTATCATTCATGTGTGAAAGCAACAAAAAGATATTTTTGGATCAGTAAGATCACTAAGGTACCTTTTTGAAAAATATATTTGAGTAAGTTTACCAAATAAATGAAGCTGAAGTTTCTAATTCCAGAATAGGAAACTTGTACTAGCAAAAGACTGGAGTGAACAACAAAATCAGATGCCATTCATGCTGCTATAACAAAAATACTCTAGCCTGGGGGGTTTAACCAACAAACATTTCTTACACTTCTGGAGGCTGGGCAGTCCAACATAAGAGCACCTACAGATTCGGTGTCTAGTGAGGGCCTGTTCCCTGGTTCATAGAGAGTCTTCACATAGTGGAAGGTGTGAGACCCTCTGGAGTCTCTTTTTTTTTTAAAGGAGAAGAGCAGGATACATGTTATTATGGAATATGCAGTACATTAGAATGTGATGTGCATTACAGGCAATGAAATTGGACCATTCCCTTACACCACACACAAAGATAAACTCAAAATGGATGAAAGACCTCAATGTGAGACAGGAATCCATCAGAATCCTAGAGGAGAACATAGGCAATAACCTCTTGGGGTCTCTTTTATAAGGACACTAATCCAATCCAATTTAAGAGGGCTCAGCCCTTATGACCTAGTCACCTCTCAATAATTCCACTCCCCAAAACCATCATATTTGGTCTCAACATAAGAATTTAGAGGGAGGCATAAACATTGAGTCTATAACACTGAGGAATAAAAAAATATATATATGTGAGTGCTATTTTTTAAATGAAGGTTATTAAATAAATCAAATAAGTATCATTAGATAAATCAGAAAGATAATGCAAATATCAATGGATTTATTTATTTCTTAAAGAGACAAGCTCCACATCCCTAGATTAAATCACAAAGGCTCCCATTACTTTCCAGTGGCGATTTTCCTCAGTAAACATGGAATCCCTGCAAACAGCAATGAAATACTATTTTTCACATATCAATTCATAAACACAAATACACACACCAAAACAAACACTAAAAATATTCAAATGCTGGTGAAAATCTAATGAAATTAAAATGGACATACCTTACTGCTAGGCATGTATATTCATTAAGCCTTTTTTAAGTTTTAGGCAATTTTAAGGCTCAGAAACATTAATACTGATATTTATATAGTATTTACAGTATGCCTCAGGCACTATTTCAAGTACTGTATATAAACTACCCATTTGGTCCTCATAACAGCCTTATGAGATAGGTTTTATTACTATCCTCTCCATGTTACAGATGAGGAAACATGAAGCACAGGATGGTTAGTTGACTTTCCTGAAGTGACACAGTTGGAAAGGATTTAAGACAGGTTTTAATGCGGGCAGTTTGGCTCCAGAGTGTATTCCTAAACTGTCTTGGGAATCTGGTCTAAAAACAAATTATAAAACACAGTAAGATTTTTTATAGCAAGAATTTAGAGCAGCATTACTTATAATAGTAAAAAATAGGAAATAATAGGATAACGCATAAGTAAATTATGGTGCAATTACAAGATGAAATATTTACTATTCATAGCTACTATTTGAAATTATATCTGAATATATAATTTATGAATAAATTACATTTTTGAATATACCTAAAATATTTATGTTCAAATGTTCAAGGAAAGATTCTAAATAATAATGTTAATTAAAGACCAGATTAAAAGCATTATAAACGCAAGTCATCATTGTTAAAAATTTTAAAAGACAATATTCTATGTTAATATTTATTGTGTTTGCTTAGTAAGATAATAGCTAAGTTTTAATGTTTTTAAATATTTTCCCAATTTTCAGTTAGTTTGATTTGCTTTTTTTTAATTTAAAAAAATTTTTAAAGATTTTTATTCATTTGAGAGAGAGAGAGAGAAAGCACGAACAGGGGGAGGGATGAAGGGAGAAGCAGCAGGGAGCACCATTTGGGGCCCAATCCCAGGACCCTGGGATCATGACCTGAGCCGAAGGAAAATGTCTAACCGACTGAGCCACCCAGGGGACCCAGTTTGCATTGCTTTTAAAATGAAAAATCTTACAAGTATGTATTCTACTAGATTCATAATACTGATGGCTTTCAGTGGATAATTTTATGGTACACGTGTTAGATTTCCTGATGCTCACTGTTCTTGTCTTTAAAACAGAAGTTTTTTATGCTTAAAATTCTAAAGTAGTAAACTCTGAAGACCAAAAAGTTGGGTGGAAAAGAGGGTTGGTTGATTGGTTGGTTGGTTGCAGTGGTAGACAAAGATGTCTGTTAATATGAAACATGAGAATGAATAAAAGGAAACAGGACAACTTGGGTTTCCTTGGAATTCGTCAGTAAGTATAATGGAAGTGACCACACAGTGCAGCCATAAAGGACAAAAAGAAAATGCAGATGATTAGTGCACTACACATCTGAGTGATTGCTGCCTAATGGTAAGCAGTAAGGTATTTCCCCTCTATTGACTTGATATTTCCCTTTCTGCTAGGCTTTGGCCCTAATTACACCTCCCCTGATAGATTGGAGCACATCTGTTTTTGCTCTGCACAAATGCTGGTTTTATACATAGTAAATCAGTTACAGGGAATCTGGAGTTTTCTTGTGTTTCATAATCTACTTTCTCCTCACTCCCACCTTTCAGTAAGTCTTTGAAGGTGGGGAGAGAAGCACTCCTGACAAGCCATTTGAGACCTTGTGCTTCAGCAGACTTCAACTGTGCTTATCACAGCCCTGCTGCTCTCGTTGGTGAGACTACGACTCTTGCCAGGCATGATCATGAAAGTCACATTGTTTAAATCAGATTGTACTGAGCTCAAATACTCCTTTTACATTGACCAACAGTGTGGCCTTCTATATGGCACTTGCTTTGTACTGGCGTTTTATCCCCATTGCTTTCATAAAAATAACAGGAGGACTAAAGACAATGGATGCCTATTATTTTAGTGTTAAGATTATCTATTTGTTATATAGTACTTTACAGTTTATAGAAAGGACATTCTCATAAATGCTCTCTGACTTTTCTCTTCTCCCTCCAAGCTATTCTTTTCCTTCACTAATTTAGTTTTGATCATGAATTAGGCTGATTTTGATATGTTGACTATTTGTTTTCTTTCAAAAACATTCGTGTAATTTTTTCCTATCTTTAAATGTAGGAGTTCTTTACTCCTAAACTGCAGCTGGGCTGAGAGTATTGTGATTTCTCTGCTATCTAGACTAGAAATGGCTAAAACTACACAGAACCAACAGGTCTAATGGAAGAAGCCAGAGGAGAAAATCAAGAGCTCTTTTGAGACTTTGCCCCACCATCTATGCTGTATCATTTATGTAAGCATTGCTTTCTTCTGACTACCCCAAACCTTGAGGCTATAAGTACTTAAACAGCAGCACGTTCTATAATAAAATAAAAATGATCATATCGATATTTTATCTTTAGAGATTTCCTGAAAATAGTGGCATTCTAATGACATCATCAAAATAATTTTACATTGGTCTTCCAAAGATCCCTAATGCTTTGAAAAGGCAGCTTTGGCAGTTATAGCTGGACTCTTCTCTTAGAGCTGTGGTTTGGGGCCATTGCAAATGGAGATTTTTTTCCTATGGCTGACATTTTGGCTGCAACTGCAACATTTGACCATGAAGATTATGGGCCATCTCATTAAAATGAATTCTAATACTGAGTTTTGTAGATGAAAAACATCAAGAGGCTTCTTTGATTTCACAGTTAATGTGACCCTTCTTTCTTGTCCCCTTTCACTATCTTTGTGCTCCACCTGCAGAAGCATGCTAATAAGACTATTACTGAAATAGACATTGATTTCTTGAGTGTTGTATTAGACTATCTTCAGGTTTTGACATTTTGATAGTTAATTGCCTTATAAATTATTTTAACTCTAACTTAACTTCTCTGCAATCAATGTCTTATAGAGGAAAGAAGAAATCAGAATATGATGGAGGTGAAAAATGTTTGTCTTTTCTAGGACAGAAGGAAAAATGTGTATATACCTAAGGGAATGTGGCCATACATAATGAATTAAGATAATCTCTTTTTAATGTGTCTTATGATTTGGATAGACATAATGAACATCACTGTCTTTATATGGATGTTCTTGCTAACATTACATTTGCTGATCACATTACACATTATAAAATGCTTACACAGACTAACTCTGAGTGTGCAGTCCTTGTTCTCAAAGAATACTTGATTTTGTTGGGGAGTCAAGTGAGGCAGAGTAATGTAGTAAAAAAAGTACCAATTTGAAAGTTAAAGAGATTTGGTGTCCTGACCTCATTCTGGCACTTACTAGCTGTGAACAAACTAAATTAGCCTTTCTGATTAATTTGGAAGATTGGAGTATCTGTGTTTTCTAAGGTTTAAATGCCATAATTTTTTGGTGATAACTCACAAAGTCGGTGAAAAACAATATGGTCTCATGAAGTGATAAATTGGAGAGATGTCTTCATCTGAGACCGTTCTGTATGTGATCAAAGACACTATGGATTTTTTTTTGACACGTGAATTTTTTTTAAACTACAATTGCAGTCACTATAAATGTAAAACTTTCTTCATCAAGGTAATGGAATCAATCTGGAGAGAGAAATCAAACCATAACTTAAACAAGTTTGATCTAAATAATTATTACACAGGGGCACCTGGGTGGTTCAGTTGGCTAAGCATCTTACTGTTGATTTGGCTCAGGTCATGATCTCAGGGTCATGGGATCAAGATCCCTTTCGGGCTCCCCAGTCAGCATGGAGTCTGCTTGTCCCTCTCCCTCTGCTCTCTCTCAAATAAATGATCTTTTTAGGTAGCTAAATAGATAGATATTAAACTATGATAGAAGAGTACGTATACAGATGTAAAGAGAATGTAAACCATTCCCCAGGACGTGGTGGGGAGGATATGTACAAGGAAGGACAACTTACAAGCAGGTGCTCTCCCACCAGCCAAGGATTGTAAGTTGAGAGTCAGAACTCATTAGAGCCAGAGGGTTGCACTGGGTTGCCCAAGACAGAGCTAGTCCACTGTTACCAGGAAAATAGGAAACAACTTTCCAGGATATAAGCAAGTGATGCTGGTGGTAGGGCTCACTGAGAGTGTGGGGTGCTGTTGTGGGTATGAGGTTGAGAGGGCCCCAGGATGGTGGTCACTGAGCCCAGGCCGAGACTTCAAGGTCACTAAGGAACTGCTTGGTCTGGGTACCACAGGATGTTCTCACACACATCCATCACTGATGGGCCATGCAGCAGGAACAAGACAAAGCAAAATGCAACACTAGGGAACCTGAAAGAGAAGTCTCCTTCCCCTTGTGATGTTTCTTTAGCTCCCTCTATTGATAAGATCCTAACAGTGTGCTTTCTGTAATTTCAGTAATTTCATAATTGACACAATACAATTAGCTCTTGACTCCCAAAAAATCACATATGGCAATTTTAAATTTCTCAACTATAAGTGAAGACATTGCTCCCTGGTCTCAGCTATTTGTTCCTATTTGCCCATAAAATACATATATACACACATACATATACATATACATATGGTGCCTGGATTTTCCTGAAGTCCATCTAATTATAATGAACTGCTTCAGTCTTGCTATTTGAGTCTAAAGTAAAATGATATCCTCTTCCTGATAACCTTCATCTTAGTTGAGCTATTGGTATGGCCAGACCCTTGTTAATTTGGAGACTGAAAAGTAGCACTCCCCCTAATGAGTGCTCTCTCAACTACCTGGGGACCCGCTGCAAGCCTGCCTAGCTCTGTTTCTTGCCAGAGAGCAGGCAAATAGAATGGAGATTTTCCCACATCAACTTCTGGTTTCCAGCTGATTGTTTCCCTATCAGAAACTAGAGGACAGTGAAGCCTCTTGTGTCAACTTTAATTCAGACCAAGATGTCTTGGGGATGCCATTAGAAGTAGGTTGGAAGTGTTGTGGGTCCACTTCTTGCTCTTCAGAGCAGGCACACATTTGGGACTTATGTTCTCTCACTGTTTGGTACTGACCTCATCATTTACAGATGATAGTTATTTTCAAGTGTTATTGCCTCTTTTCCATTATCAGGAACACAAGGGCAGCATGCTTAATGGCAGTGCTGATCAAACTGATCACGTGAAACACTGTCTCAGATTGTGAAATCCTTGAACATAATAGTGGGCATTTGAATCATTAGCAGATACTCACGCTCAGTGATTGTTAAGTGAATGAATAGCATTATGGAATGGTGGTGGTGGTTTCTTTTTCATTTTGTTAGTGGTTTTGTTGTATTTTTTCCCCACCATCAGAATTTGAAACTTAAAGAAATTCCAGAGTTTTCTAGGACTTGTTGGAGCTGAGTTCATGTAATCTTCATTTATTTGCTCCTACAGTTGCATTCTAAAGCTATTTGAAACTCTTAATCTTCACTGTATACAGATACAATTTTTACATTAGGTTTAAACTGAAATTTTATTGTATTATGTTACTTTTTAAGTTTAAAAAAATTGTCTCTCCTTCAATTCTCTTTACTCATATGAGCAAGAATTCTTCCTGTGTTGGGGAATATTTATGTAGAATAATAGTTTTGAATACCAATTTAAATTCTTTTTGTGGATTTTACTCTTTCAAAGTTACCTGTGATTGTTTTACTCGTTGCATCTTGTCAGGGAACCATCAAAATTAGGAGTAAAAAATTGTTAGCTCAACAGAGATCTGGCAAGTATTAAAATACTACCACTATATTTCTGAATGAGGCTTATATCATTTAGAGTTCTAATATTAGAATAAATGTGAACTGTTTTATTAAAAACAAAACCTCTTCTTGTTCACAAAATACATAGCAATTGTCATCTTAAATTGGCATAGAATCACATGATCTGTAATACTGAATTACACTAATATACAAACCAAACAAAAAAATAAAAACATGCTCTGTCCTCTAGACTATTTTAATTGAAATAACATTTATATTAATAATATGTATACACTATCAAAATAAAACTTTTGTTACTATTTTCCATTTTATTGATAATAAAACTTGAGTCATTTAAGCTGTTCTTAAATTGTAGCTTTCACATCATTGTTGCCTTCTTAAAATGTATATGCATCCGCTTGTTGTTACCCCTATTTTATCTTGGTTTTATATTCTTGTCCCTTGTATATATATATATATATACCTTAAAAAGCAGAAATGTTCTTTTGTAAAGTCTTTTTTTTAATCTTTTGTTAAGCTTATGAGCCTGAAGTTCTTTTTTATGTCAAATGAATTCCTAATTTTTAAATCTGAAGATAGTTCCATTCATTTTCTCCAGTACACTCAGAATAACTGACCCAGCACTTCACTTATTTAGAAAAACATAAATAAAAGTGCTTTGAGTTCCATCTACGTCGTCGCAAATGGCGAGATTTCTTTTTTTTTTTTTTTTTTTTTTTTTGACGTGGATGGAACTAGAGGGTATTATGCTTAGCGAAGTAAGTCAATCGGAGAAAGACAACTATCATATGATCTCCCTGATATGAGGAAGTGGAGAGGCAATGTTGGGGGTTTGGGGGGGTAGGAAAAGAATAAATGAAACAAGATGGGATCAGGAGGGAGACAAACCATAAGAGACTCTTAATCTCACAAAACAAACTGAGGGTTGCTGGGGGGAGGGGGGTCGGGAGAGGGGGGTGGGGTTATGGACATTGGGGAGGGTATGTGCTATGGTGAGTGCCGTGAAGTGTGTAAACCTGGCAATTCACAGACCTGTACCCCTGGGGCTAATAATACATTCTATGTTTATAAAAAATTTTTAAAAATTTTAAAAAAAGAAAAAAAATACTTTGAGTAGCTCAAGCATGTCTCAGTATACTCTGATGCTAGCCAACATAGAAAAGACTTCTTTCCTATCCCTTAGCTTTTCAATATTATTTGTACTCAGAGTATGTACAGTGTTTCCCTTTTGAACTACAATAGCTGAAACTTCACATATTAATAAGTACTTGATAAAGTCAGTGATAGTGAAATAATGGTATCTGTTATTATGAGTTAATATGTTAATGTAAGGTTGCTGTTTCTTGAATCTCCACAGTGACTAAAATGTTGCTTTTTTTAAAAAAAAATTTTATTTATTTATTTGAGAGAGAGAGTGAGCGAGAGAGAGAGAGCACATGAGCAGGGGGAGAGAGAGAGGGAGAAGCAGACTCCCCTGCTGAGCAGGGAGCCTGTGACCACAACCCAAGCCGAAGGCAGATGCTTAACCAACTGAGCTACCCAGGTGCCCCCTAAAATGTTGCTTTTACAACAGTTTTAAAGCCATTCCTTTTATACTAAACATGCTGTGTTCAGATCTTTTTTCCCTTTAGAACTCAGTTTTGGGTGAACCAGTCATATACATATATGAAAACATATGTAAAATATGTATATACAACAGAATATGAAAACTTTCCATTTCATTCCAAGAAAATGTTCCATTATATTAATTCAAAATTGACATTAATATGAACAACTGGAGGGGAGAAAAAGTCACAGTACCACTAATTCTAGTCCATGATCCTCTTTTGTTTTAAAAGGTTCTTGACTCAGCTAGCCTTGTTTGTCAACTGCTATTTAGTCACTATTTTTTTTTGTCACCATCTTGGGTAGCTTGTAACAGAATCCACAGGGTGGGTTATAAAACTCATTGCCATCCTGTGTTCCCTTTAGCTTTAATAAAGGCATGTTATTTACTAGGCTTTAATTTTAGGTTTAAATTTTTCTTTCTGTTTTTAGAATTAAAGATAAATAGAATTTAAAATTCTTTGCTATGGATATTGCAAAAATAGCAGAAGGATACCCTTAATACAAGTGGTTACCAAGTCATCTTCTAGCTAGAATAGAGTTGTTCTTTTGCTGCTAAAATGACTTTAAGTTTTCCCGGAGAGCTGTGTCTCTCAGAATCTCAAATCTATTACTGTTTATCTAAACGACATTCTAAATTGCGAGAAGATTTGCAGGATTGTCTTATATTTCATTATACTATGTAGTTTAAATGTGCTATGTAACATCCACTTATAAAGACCTAGGTTTTAAGCAATACAAAATGAAATTGATCAAAAACAAGTTGAAACTTAAGGATTGAAATAAGATATGGTAAGCATAATGATTAAGAACTCAAATCCTTCTTCTGCCAAGGCAATGACCTTGATCTGTTTATTTTGACTTGCTTTCTCCTCTGCTGTGCTGGCTATGATAACATCTACTTCAGGAACTTGTTATAGGGATAAGTGATATAATGAATGTGAAGCATGATTGACCCTTGAACGATGCACTGAACCATGACACAGCTGAAAACCCATGTATAACTTTTGACTCCACAAAACCTTTAACTATTAAACAGCCTACTGTTGACCAGAAGCCTTACCTATGAGATAGTTGCTTATCACAAATTTTGTATTTATAGTGTGTTCTTATAATAAAGCCAGCTAGAGAAAAGAAAATATTAGTAAGGAAATCCTAAGGAAGAGAAAATGCATTTACAGTACTGGACTCTCAAAATTCTGCATACAAGTGGACCCATTCAGTTCAAATCCATGCTGTTCAAAGATCAACTATTTAGCATTATGCCAGACATGTGGTAGGTGCTCTGTAATATTGATGTTCACTTATAATAATAAAGGATGTATTTTTCTTACCGTTTGATAATTTTCTTTTCTAGACTATACTATTAAGTAGCAGTAGATAATACCATGCTTTAAAATGATAACATCATAATATCACACAATTTTACTGAATGAGCAAATTTACTTTTTATAAGAATATGTTAAATAACTTCCCTGGAACTTTGCCTGGCATTCTTAATGTGATTTCCTGCAGTGGCTTGATGTATGATACAGTAATGAGTACAGAATTAGCATATAAAGCCAGGCCATTTTATACCCCTTCTAATTGGCTTACTTAGTCAAGTGCCAAATACTACAATATAAAGGTTCTAGCACATTATCTCTAAAACAGGCAGCAAGGTTCTAGTGGAGTTTCTTTTCTAAGTCTTTCTATTAATTTTTCAAGATCTTTAATCTGTTAAATCCTGATGGCTTTTCTGGTAAAGTCAATGTTTTACTCATCTTTTGTATTCCAGCAGACCTTGCACATAGCAAGTATTTGGCAAACAAAATTACTCAAGAAGAGGAATCTGAGAAAATGATTTGCAACTTAATACGGTGGATTTAATTGGTATTTTCTTTTTTGTAAACACATCTCCAGTCTAGTATTTCTGCCTTTCCTCCTTCTACCCCACTTCTAAGTGCTTCCGGTGCCTAAATACAAGAGCTACTCTTGTTCATTACCAGTGTGTTCTATGAGGCCCTGAATGTTATAATGTATAAATATTGAGCCATTTATATATGTCCATTACTTTCCTATTTATTTATACTTTGGACTCTAGAAATATTTCAATTTGTAGAAACTATGAAGGTTTCTTTTTAGCTTACTGATATAGATACATATATCTATATCAGTTTACATGTAAATGTGTGTATATATATATATATTTATATATATATAGCCTTTAGATTGTTAGATTTCTTTTCGCATACTGGTTTAGATTAATATATCCTTTAGATTATCATGCAATCCATGTATCTTATTTAGAAACTATTTAAGAATTAACTATATTATCTCCCCACCTTGAGATAAAGAGAAAATAAGAATGAAAATGTACCCACACATGAGAGGAAAGGAATAGCTAAAAGATTTAAGTATGCCCAAAAGTGTTCTCTTTACTCTGAAGCAGCAGCAATTTGAAATGCAGCCAGCTGTTGTATGTTAAGTGCTACCATTCTGTCCTTTGCCCCATGGCTGCTGGTGAATATTTTCAAGAGGATTTAAAACACACACACACACACACACGCACACACACACACAACTGGGATCCCAGGTTGTGTTACATAATATGTGAGACCTAGTGCAAAATAAAAACACCAAGTCCCTCCTTTGTTCAAGAAAACTGGAAAATTCTAAGACCGTAAGAGCAGAGCATAATACTAAGGGCAGACCCCTGTGCAACTGCACAGGGCACATGCCTACATCTGGCCCTGTAGGATTCCCAAGTTCTGGGACATGGTCTTCCTCTTGGTACGATGCTTAGCAATTCTTTGGGCTAAATACTTTCATTTCCGAGCATTGAGATTTGAACATCAGAGAGAATAAGGTGATGTGAACTCTCCCATCATGGCCATGCAGTGTGATCACTAATCATTGTAACATGGTCAACAAAGCCATGGAATGAATAATGAGAAAATTCATCCCATGAGTAAGGATTAAGCACTTTGAGGGTAGAGAAAGCAACAGGGGAAAAATAAGCATTTATTTAGTATGTTCTTTGGATAGGAGCCATATTAGACTCTGTTTCTACATTAACCTGATTTGCCATATAAATCATATAAAGCAATTTTTATTACCCCATTTTCTACTAGAGGAAATTGAGCCTCAAGGGTATAAAGTAAGCTGCTGACAGTTGCACAGCAAGTAACTGGCAATGTGGTGATTGCCCACATCTGTCTTCACATCAGAGGCATGTTCTTTCCAGGGGTATTGGTAATTTGATGGCTGATGCAGAAAGAAGTGCTATTACAAGGGAAATTTAGTTTCACAGTTTTTTTGGTGGGAGGAAGCTGAACCCAGCACAGACTGAGGGGCCATGGGCCATGTACAGAATGCAGCAAATAAAAAGAGAGTCCTTATTATCCTGACCAGGCAGAAAGAACTGTGTCCCTTAACAACAGAGCAATGCAGCGGTCACAGAACAAATGTGACATGTTAGAAATGGACAGAAGATGACATTTTGATTGCTGCAAAATAATGGCTCTTCCCACAATGAAGGTAAAATAGTAATAACAATAATAAATAATAAACCAAATGATGGACACCAAGTTTCAGTAAGTACAGCGAGAATCTGAAACATCTAAGGGCCAGCATATTTAAAGGAGTATACTCCAAGATTCATTCAGTTATGTTCCACTTTCTTCATGATTTTACCATGTCTGACTTTTAACCATATCATTATGGAGGTGGCATTTTAAATCTATTCTATAAGCAGTCTGAATGGATTTATCCTAACCTAAAGTACTGGCTTTCTATCCTCAGTCCAGCTGCTGTGCTAAGTGTTAAAGCTCATTAGCTCTTCAGTTTATTCAACTTGCATTTATTGAGTACCTTATATGTTGTAAGATCTCTCTGCCTGCTGTGGGTGATAGGGTGAAGGAGGGGAGGAGAAGTCATAGATGGGCAGGACATGGTTCCTGCCTCCAGAGGGCTTTAGAATGAAATTAGACAATTTCAGACTTCAGAGAATGCTGAGAAACCAGTATTGAGGAAGTGGCGAACTTTGCCTGGAGGAGGTAGGGAACTTTATACGAAGGTAACCTTGAGCAGTAAAGTCCAGACAAGTAAATAGAAGGAGTTCACTGAGAAGATTTGGAAGATTCTTCTTCCTGGTCATTGACTGGATTTTTTTTTAAACTTTTCTGATCATGGTCATCAATATTTTAGAAATTATTGAGTTCAGTTCAATCCAATGGTTGTTATCAATGATTTCTCAGATTATTAAGCTTATTTAGAAATAGTCATTTGATTTTACGTCTGATGAATCAAATAATAGAAACAAAACAAAACCATAACTTTCTTGAGTACTTCAATGTTTAGTTCCTATATACATAATTTAGAATATAGGTGTGGTGTGTGTGTGTGTGTGTGTGTGTGTGTGTGTGTGTGTATTTTTTTACCTGAATACCTTTCTTATGCAGATTTTGTAGACTAAAATGTCAACTACTTCTGCTATTGTTTTTATTTTTCCTTGTAAGAGAGTTAAAACAGAAAGTGATTCATATGTTGCATACAACATGTGTTTACCATAATTTTTTTCTTTCAGTGTAAAACTCTTTCTGGAGTCTGTGACCACATCATATCCCTGTCATCGGATCCTCTGGTTTCACAGTCTGCACACCTGGAAGTGATTCAGCTGGCAAACATCAAACCAAGTGAAGGGCTGGTAAGAGCTACCATGTTTGTCAAAGCGACCATCCATCAGAGGCAAGCTAATGATGTGGGCAAAGCAGCCTCCAAATATGGGAATCCACACGTTCTAACAAACTTTGAATATTTTGGTATTTTTATTCTAGAGATAAAGTAGTGGGAGTTTGTTACTCTGAGAATTTTTATGAAGATAAATGAAAATGAAAGAGAATTTTAAATGGGGATTTATAAATTATCTTGTTTACTTTGGTATTAAATTAGCTCCTAGTTTCGTTCGTTTGTTCTACTGTTCTTTTGGTTTCTAGTTCATTGATTTCTGCTCTGATCTTTATTATTTCTCCTCTCCTGCTGGGCTTAGACTTTATTTGCTGTTCTTTCTCCAGCTCCTTTAGGTATAGGTTAGGTTGTGTACTTGAGACTTTTCTTGTTTCTTGAGAGTCTTGTATCACTATATACTTTCCTCTCAGGACTGCTTTTGCTGTGTCCGAAAGATTTTGAACAGTTGTGTTTTCATGTTCATTTGTTTCCATGAATTTTTTTCAATTCTTCTTTAATTTCCTGGTTGACCCATTCATTCTTTAGTAAGATGCTCTTTAGCCTCCATGTATTTGAGTTCTTTCCAACTTTCCTCTTGTGGTTGAGTTTTAGCTTCAGAGCACTGTGGTCTGAAAATATGCAGGGAATGATCCCAATCTCTTGCTGTCGGTTGAGACCTGATTCGTGACTGAGAATGTGATCTATTCTGGAGAATGTTCCATGTGCACTAGAGAAGAATGTGTATTCTGTTGCTTTGGGATGGAATGTTCTAAATATATCTGTGAAGTCCATCTGGTCCAATGTGTCATTTAAAGCCTTTATTTGTTGATCTTTTGCTTAGATGATCTGTCCATTTCGGTGAGGGAGGTGTTAAAATCCCCTACTATTATTGTATTATTGTCAATGTGTTTCTTTGATTTTGTTATTAATTGGTTTATATAATTGGCAAAGTTCCTTAGGTTTAAAGGAAGTTTGAGAGTTTTATACTAAGAACAAGTGTTACCTGCCCATGCAAGTAGGTGTTTTGTTTGTTTTGCTTTGGTTTGTTGTGGTTTTAACAGGACTCTTTTCCCTTAGGTTGTGTAAGCTAAACAAATGCAATATTGTTTAAAACTCACATCCATTCTTTCTTATGAGGGTGAGTAAGCAGGTGGATTTTGCCAAAACTAGGCCCACATCTAGATGTATTTTTTATTATGTAATAGTAAAGATAATCATCTTCTATATTTTGTTCAGTTGATTAAAAATTGTATTGGTTCTAAATTTAACCCAAAGGAGAGTTTTTTTTTAGTAGGTCTCTAGAAAGAAAGCATATAAAATTAATATTAATGAGAGAAAGAGACAGAAAACAAGAAACTGGCGAGAGAACCTCTTACCCACTACATAACTATCGCTTGTTAGTTTAGTGCTGCAGTGTTTCTACTTTCTCCCTGTGGATGAATTTTCCTAGGATATAATTACTGATATTTTAGAAAATAGAAATCATAGAAATAATATAATTCAGCTAATACAGTCTTAAAGATCTCTAAGTTTAACTTTTTATGTGGCTTTTCTTCAATTCATAACACTGAATTTTCAATATGAGGCCATCTATTCAATAGAGTGACTTTTCTGCTGACACTTGGCAAATTACTTTTTGGTGACTATAGTTTCTCATGCTTTTGTGGCTTTTATCAGTGCTTTCCTGGGAAGATGGAAATCATGATATCAGACATAGCCAGCAAGTATGTCATCATCACAGCCTTTAATTGTAATATCTAATTTTAATTTAAGAGCTTATTTTTTAGCATTTATAAACTTATTTGATTTTAAATTTTTACTATTTTATGATTTTAAATTCTTACTATTCCATTTGGTTATCTTTACATAGTCCAGTTTCATTTAAAGCATCTTTCAACCTATAATATTGAAGAATTTTCCTATCTTTCCCTTCTCAGTAGTTATAAAGGAAAGGAGGCTCTCTCA
Source organism: Martes martes (assembly GCF_963455335.1). Taxonomy (NCBI): domain Eukaryota; kingdom Metazoa; phylum Chordata; class Mammalia; order Carnivora; family Mustelidae; genus Martes; species Martes martes. Next base: position 16,184,490 of record NC_137897.1, read on the forward strand.
GCATGACTTGTAGAGTGAGAAATTCAGAATTAATATATATTATATTAGACTACGAGTTGGGACACCTGGATACAAATCATTTACATAAAATACAGCAGTGAGTGTGATCCTGAGGAGGTAGGGGATTAAAGTCAGCCTCCTTGGCCTTGCTATTTTCATGTGTAGAATGTTGGGGGCGGGAAGGGAGGGTGGGTTAGATCAACCTGAAGGCTTCCTCTAGTTCTTTGAGTCTGTGGTGCTAAGGACAGTATTTGGAGAAAAGAGCCTGATTTTTTCCCCCACTAATTTCCACTGAAATCATGGGAAATACTAACCATATAAAGTAAGTCAATACAGTGTTAATTAATGGATGTTATGAAATCTTGATTTGTTTTTAATGAAAGGTATAGCCTTGGACACATCTTTTATTTTTTGAATTTGAAAGAGGTAGATATGCGTCCAGTCTTTGAAACAGTCATGAACTTAAAATGCTAACAACCAGATTCAGTTAGTCTGAGAAAGAGCTAGAAGAGAAAAGAAAATACTTGAGGGTTTATCATTTGCCAGGTATTTTCTCACAACTCTTTAGAGTAGAGACATTCTTATTTTGCAAATGAGAAATCAGATCTTCACCAGTTTGTCCTGTGTCACATAGGTAATATACAATAGAGTCAGGGTTTATGTCCAGGTAAATCTCCATAAAGTACACCTTAACAAAGCTTGTTCCATTATCCCATATTTAAAGTTGGAATTGTCAAAGGGAAGTATGAGATGTTTAGGAGGGTAACATTAAAACTGTAACCACCTAGTAAAATCATTTTTAAAGGACAATTGTCAGCACTTCATTGGGAAAATATTTCCAAGGTAGGAAAAGAAAAACCCAAAATGTTGAGTATTAATAAAAAGTGAAATAAAAACTATTTCTTGTGATTCATGTTAAAGAGATGCCTAAATAGAAATTTTTTATGACTTTATTCAAGAAGTCATTTTAAAAATCAGATACCATTAAGCAAGTTTAGTCAGTCACATTTGAAATGAATAGATTTGAGGATTTTGGTAACATTTAGCATGTTCTTAGCCATAGGAAATGTCTATACAGTAAATGAAGGAAAGAAGTAGAGATGGGAGAATAGAATACCAAGTTAAAGGAAGTTTAATTAGTTTAAAACATCTGCAGAAGGTCTTCTGGCAGTTTCAAAACAACATTTATCATAGGCAAAAGGTAATTGCATGGTTCTTCCACTGATAAACTGGGTAGATTGTTCATCGGCTTTCTACCTAATTAGTCAAATCCCCTAGGGTTTCTTAGTTTTGAGAGTTCTAAGCATTATAACAAATGATGGGAAATGTACTCGTTATGATTAAAATATGCAGCTAGCTTCTAAAATGCTTTTAAAGAACAGTGATTAGCAGAAAATTAAAGGAGGGAGAATGAGAGGTATTGGAACCTATTGAAACTATTATCAGAACCAAGAGGTGAGTTGAATAGAAAGGAAGGAGCTTGAGGGGATATTCTTGGAGAAGCCTCTTGGCCTCAGAGAGCTCTTTTGCTGTTAGACACTTGGATTATCCTCAGATGTGCCTTATTCTATTGACTTGACTGTGAGGTTGCTTTGGCTCCCATTGGTTAACTGACATTTGGAGACCTAGTGAAGCAAATGTCATTTTGGCAAGCTAAGCAGGAGAGAGGGAGCTGTTCAAGTCAGCTCCAGAACCAATTAATTTGTTTTTTCCTTAAATAAAGAAGAGAGAAAGAAGAATAAAGGTTTTGATGAAATTGAAGACCAGATTTGTCTCAGTTCCAGAAAAAGAGACATTTAAATTACCTGTCCTCCTACTGTTTGACCCTTTCTCAGGGGTGAACAAGTGATCAGCTCTAATTCTGTGGACTCTTCATTATTTGGAAGATGATTAATTTGAAACCTCATCCAAGCAACTTGCTTCTTTTACTTTCTTTGGGTACCTGAGTTTTTTGGCCATTTTTCTCAGTAGTACTACCAGATGAAGATAAAAAGAATAAAGTCAGTTTTGATCATTAAAAGCATTTACAACAAATGGTTTATTAAGGTTAGAAATGAAAATACTGCATAAAACAATATCTTTGTTCTTTGTGGCAGTTTTAAAATTACTTCTTTGAGGTTGCTAGAATTGAACTCTATATACATAGTTAGATCCTCCTTTATTTAAGCATTTTTAAAATATTTTTATCCATCTGAAAAATTTACTTTAAGTCATATAACATTTAATTACATGAAAATAATGATGAGATCATCTTCCTTTAAATAACAGATATGGGGCACCTGGGTGGCTCAGTGGGTTAAGCCTCTGCCTTTGGCTCAGGTCATGATCTTAGGGTTCTAGGATCGAGCCCCACATCAGGCTCTCTGCTCAGCAGGAAGCCTGCTTCCCCACCTCTCTCTGCCTGCCTATCCGCCTACTTGTGATCTCTCTCTCTGTCAAGTAAATAAATAAAAAAACTTTTATAAATAAATAAATAATAAATAACAGATACCTGCTTTAACTTATAATTGCCACTTTTGAGGTTCCTGGTGTGTATAATAATCGCACACAAGTTTTATCTTCAGAGGCACAACTAGATTATGTCCATGGGTTTTTATTATCGCCATGACTATATTGCCTTTTCTAAACATTTATCTTAGGATATTAGACTTTCTCTATAACCTAATCATTAATGAAACTATTGAGAACTCTTGTCAAATACCTGAATTCATAATCAGTAATATGCAGTGTTGAAAGAAATATAGAGAGAAACATAATCAACTTCTGCCTGCCATTTTCAGAGGAGACAGGTCAATAAAATAAATTTGTTAAATATGAAACCCAGTTACTCTTTATAACCACATTGCACATAGAACATGTGTGCTAAAGGGTCTCAGTCTTTCAGAATAGATGTTAAACAGTGAATAGTTGAGTTTAGTACCTACAGTTGCCAAATATTATGTTATAATAAGAAAAGTAAAGGTACACAACTCTCCTGTTAATAGATAGATAAATCAGGAGCCTAGTGGTTGAGAGTGTGGTCTGGAGTCAGACTGCCTAGGCTTGAAACCCGGCCTCACCACCTTGGGCAGACTCCCCAGCTTCTCTGTGCCTCAGTTTCTTTATCTCTAAAACAGAAGTAATGAGGGGCCCCTGGGTGGCTCAGTTGGTTAAGCGTGATCCCAGAGTCCCAGGATCCAGCCCTCCATCAGGCTCCCCACTCAGCGGGGAGTCAGCTTCTCCCTCTGACCCTCCCACCTCTCGAGCTTTCACTCTCTCTCAAATAAATAAATAAAATCTTAAAAAATATATAAAACAGAAGTAGTGATAGTTTACACCACATTAGTTATTTTGAAATAAATATAAAACACTTGAAACAGTCCCTGGCACATTGTAACCAGTAGATAGATATCTGTGATGGTGAGAGAATGATAAGTGAAGGCTGTTTTGTATGTCCAAGTAGTATGTACTGTTTCGTTCCCTGTCTTTTCCCACTTATTCTTTCATGGTCCTTCTGTGTAAAAAACTGAAACAAAATTTAGTGTTTAGCTCTTACAAATATACTTTAAGATTCTTTATTAATCTGACGTAATTTTGTTAATCCCTGGAGGAAAATGATGGCAAGGATCTTGTCCTCTTCTAAGTTCTATAATGGCACCATTCTATTTACCCTCCCATAAATGATGGGATAAGTGTTAACTTAAAAAGTAAGTATGCTGTACAGTTGTCACCAGTATAAGGTTGAATATTACCATATGGTCATAGGCAACAACAGCTAGCCAATTTCTTAATTAATTTCTCTATGTACTTCTGTTGAGGTTATTTATTTTATATGAAATAATGAAGTTACATTTAAAATACTAGAGTTCACAAGTAAATGAACACCTTTTAAATCACATTCATTTTGTTTCATGTTAGTGATTCAGGCTTAGCCATTTTTGGAACAGGTACCAACATTTTAGACATAATACATTACTGAAATGACTTCAGAATTCACACCTACCCAGTTTTTTAATAGTACCATCCCATGAACTTTACCACTTCTTGTTTTTATTTCTTACTTATTTCCAATGACAATACAAGTCCATTCAGTTATATGAATATATAATTAACCTAAGGGTATGGGAAATTAACATTATAGTAATTGTCTATACAAGTGCTAAAATTAGTGCTTTTCTGAAATATTGTTGGTTATTATTAAGGCCATTATATTTTAGGCTTTGAGTTCATTAAAATTCATATTTTTAATTTTTGAAAGCAATATTTTAAAATGCAAGGAACTTGTATAAGTAAAACATAGGCAATTTTTTTCCAAAGAAAAAAATGGAATCTCACTCTTCTTATTAGGACAAGGACTTCCCACACCTTACCTCTTATTATTGATATAGAAGTATTGGATATACTTATTGAAACTTTATCATTGAAAATAAAGGCAGGAAATACAGGATTTCACAAAAGAGATGGAGAAAAAATTTTACATTAACAATATTTTATCACTCTTCCGTCTCTAGTTAGTTGTAGTTGAAGTAGCTCTGTAGAAACCTACTTTTTATTATATAATATATATCAAGTATAATATGCTAATAACTAATATTTGAATTTCCCATTATAACTTTTATTTTGCCACAGAACAAATAGTAAGTACTGTTGGAGGAGTAAGGTGTGTTCTTTCTTCAGAATATTGAATTGCCATGCTATGTATTTTAAGTTTCATGGGCAATTTACTTATCAAGTAGTTATTTGATTAAGTTGAGTACAGGTTTCTTAAGGCAAACTTTAAAAACCAGAACATTCAGATAGGAATTTTTTACTAGTTTAAAGTTGGCATTATTGAATTTGGATTCATGGAGCATGTGGCAATTTTGATAGGATAATTTTTTTAAATGATTTTATAATACATTGAAAACATTCCAATTGTATTTTTTTCTGATGCTCTCTTTTTCTAGGGTATGTATATTAAATCAACATATGATGGCCTCCATGTAATTACTGGAACTACAGAAAATGTAAGTATTATAACATTTCAGATTATAGTGTTGTTTTCTTTTTATTGTTGAACAATTTATATATCTCACATAATTGAGATTGACTTCTGAAGACATGAACAGATTAGGAGAAAAAAACTAAAAGAACACGTTGAGTTAGTAACTGCTGGTTTGGGGAGAATTTCAATCATTTTACTTAGTTTAGAGTACCTATTTACTTGGACTAAATCAGATGTTTTCTGATCACAGCCAGAGATTTGTCTTTGTTAAGTATTTTCTGGCTTATGACAAGTTACTGTGACATCTAAAAGAATCCACTTCCATCTGTCAAATAGTTTAGCTATATTAAGAAACTTATATTAAGAAAGAAACATCAGATAATTCAGGCTTTCTGAATTTGCATTATAATTGAGCTTAATTCAGTGAAGAGAGAGCATGGTATAGCTCACTGGTTCCCTCCTTGGATCAGCAGCATCAGCCTCCCTTGGAGACTTGTTAGAGATACAAATTCTCGGGCCCCACCCCAGAACTACTGAATCAGAAATTCTGGAGACCAGCCTGTTTCTTAAGAGATTTTGTTTTTTGTTTTTAAAGATTGTATTTATTTATTTGAGAGAGAAATCGTGTGCTTAAGAGAGAGCACGAAAGGCATGGGGAGGGCAGAGGGAGAAGCAGGCTCCCCACTGAGTAGGGAGCCTAATGGTGGACTTGATCTTAGGACCCTGGGATCACTATCTGAGCCAAAGGCAGATGCCCAACCACCTGAGCCACCCAGGGCCCCAAGAGATTTTAACAGGTGATTCTAAAATATGCTCAAATTTGAGAACCAAGACAAGCAGTGGGTCAAGAGTCCCTAGGCCTAGGTCCTACAATTGGTTCTGCACCTTAATGGCAGTGTAATTTTTGGCAAGTCACTTACCCTGTCATTGCTTTAGTTTCCTCAAATATAAATTGGAAAATATTATCTGTATGACATACCTCACTAAGTTGATGTGAAAATAAGCTAATAAATGTGAAAGCCTATGCAATGAAGAGCTACAGAAATGTGAAGTGATTGTGTTGAGCCTGAACATGATCACTAAAATAGATTTGAATAGTATAATAAATCATTATTTCTTCATTTGGTTGTCCCAGACTTCCATCTTACTCTTAAGCAAGTGCTGAGTTTGAATTTTTTTTTCTTTTAGAAATTCTGACAAATTACATGTTTATACTATGTCCCTTCAAAGAAGACTAGGGTGGAGTTAATCTCAAGTTGTTATAGATCTCAATATTTTACTATCATTTTCTTTTTTTTTAATCAACATTCTTTTCATCTTGTTCACTTACTACTTTAATCATTTATTGCCTTTTTGCCCAGTCACTTCTCTTGGTTTCTTGAGAATATTGAAACACATAATATACACTGCAGTTGGATTACTATACTAGCTTCACATTTGGTATAAAATATGAGGTCAGAAATATCAGTTATATGCATATTGTCAACCAGTTAAAATTTTTAAATGCAGTAAGATACTGTGAACGATAACTCCTGTCATTGATTGATCATTTTTGTTTATTTGTACATTTCTCCGATCATTCATTTATTCATTTGTTCTTGTAACAAACTTTTGTTTCATGTCTGCTGTGTTCCAGGCATGGGGCTAGGTATTGAAAGCATTTTTATTTTTTTAAAGATTTGTTTATTTTTTTATTTGACATAGAGAGAGAGACAGTGAGAGAGGGAACACCAGCAGGGGGAGTGGGAGAGGGAGAAGCAGGCTTCCTGCTGAGCAAGGAGGTGGATGGGGGGGGGGGGTCAATCCCAGGACCCAGGGATCATGACTTGAGCCAAAGGCAGATGCTTAATGACTGAGCCACCCAGGTACTCCAAAGAATTTTTAAACTAAACTAGCTTGCTTTTCCTAAGGAATGCAACTAGGGGATTATGTGTGTAAACAGGTACTGAAATTTGTGTAGTCAGACAAAGGAAAGAATCATAAATGCTGCAAATGAAACCAGAGAAGTAATCACAGAAATGATTTTGAACTATATCTTGAAGAGTTGATAGGAATGCATCTCTGTATTGTCTGGGGTCTATAAAAAAGTTGAGTACTATGTACTGCTCATATTAATTACTCAGTAATATTTGATAAATGGTTAGTGACCAAAGAAAGATTAATTCTATGAGTAGTTCATATATGAACCTTATGTTAATGGCTTATCATTTAATTCTTTTTTCTTGAAAACATTTTACTATTTTTGATACCCTCAATCATATATTGTGAGTAGATATGTGTTGAGTCTTAGTAAAGCTGTTCACTAAAGTGGTTAAGCTATTTTGCTTTGCTCTGTCCTAGTTTTGTTGTTTTCTTTTAGGTAAAATGAGAAGTTTGGACAACATGATATTTAGGGTCCCATCTGACACTGAAAGTCTATGATTTATATGACTTATTCCCTTTTTTACTTATCTGTGAAAGAGGTTGTTTCAGTTTCTTTCAATTTTATATACCAACTAACATTTTATCTTACACCATGGTTAGAACCATTGGCTTGATATTTTTCTTCTATACTCTCCTTTAAAAAGATCAAGTGTGAGCCAGATAGCACAGGGGGACTGAGTATAGTTACAGCCCTATTATAGTAATGATTTACACACTTGACACAATCGTTGCATGGTACTTGTCTGATTTGATAATATGCCTACCTCCCAAAGGTGCTGTGAAAAAAATACATTTTTTCTTGTTATGGTACCATTCTGAGGGTTGAGTTCATATTCTAGATGAACTACCCTCTTAAGAATATATTTGTGTTATTACTTGAGTAACTGGAATTCTCTGGGTTATTATCTTATCTTGAATTCTGACCTATGACATCATTCTTTTGTGAATTTCAAATTTTGTTGAATTGAGGTTAATATTGTTTCAAGACTTCTTTGTTTTGAAATAATTAGAAATTGGGAATGAATAAAAAATAAACCGGAAATCACTTTTAAAGTAAATCCTACTTTCTATTATTAGTTATCTATAGAGTGCAAATAATATATTAAACATTAGTAGTCATTTTGTTTAATTTTTTAAAGATTAATTAATTTCTTGATCTAATTTAAAGAGGTGAACTTATTGTAGTATTTTCAGGGAAAGGAAATGAGTGATAAAATTTATGTTCTTTATCATTTCCATTATTTAAATTTAGTCACCTGCAGATCGGTGCAAGAAAATCCATGCTGGAGATGAAGTGATTCAAGTTAATCATCAGACTGTGGTATGTATAATTACTTTATGAGTCAGTGGGAGGAAATAATATAAAGATGTGCTAAAGCTTTAAAAGGATATCAACGAGATGAAATGCCTGTTTTTGTACAAAAAGATTGAATAGCCTTTTTTCAGATAGCTGAATGAATATTCTCAATTATTTGACAAGATAAGACATATATTTTAAAAAACCATAGTGTTAATACAAGTCTTGGAAATACTGGTGTTGGCTGAGGTCATATATACATTTCTATATAGACAGGTACAAGATAATGTTATATGCCCCATGAACTGAGATAATAATTTTGGGCTAAAAATTAAAGTGATGATGCACACAAATTCAGCCTTTTCTGGATAAAACTTTTAAGTTTTACTTTACAAACTACGGAATTACCTAGTAGATATGTTTTATAAGGGCATACATTCATTCATCTACTTTAACATTGATTTGTTCACTGAAGTGTCTGGTATATTGGTTTATTTGAAATGTTGATTTTTTTTTAAACAAATTTAAGAATTAATAGCCAAACTGGGTCTTCAGTTCCCAAAAGAGGACTACAGTTTTTGTTTTAAAACTGTTGCATGTAACTAAATAAGTTCATAAAATTTTCTTGCTCTGTGAACCTCACAAATCCCTTGCTAGGCTAAGATCTTGAAACAGTGGTATTTTTCTGTCTAGGTAGACTTTCCAGGGCTACTTTTCTTATTGTTAGTTTTAGAAAATGAATATCATATGATTTTCACTTTGAGCCATTTTCTGTCTCAGTTGATTTACTTTCTTCTTCTGTATCTGCCAAAATAAAGTATACTCTCTAAAACAAATGAAGTTAAAATAATCTGATTACTAATATAATAAACTTCATTTGAAAAAAATGTGGTTTTCTTCTGGTAAATATTCTACTTACAGCTCACCATCCTTTGGAGTGAATAATTATTTCCTATTGTGCCTTTTAACTAAATTTGTTTTTGCCTGTTCTAGTCATAGAAGAAACTATTAAAAGGAAAGTCTATATTTTGGGGGTAAGGAGACTGGTGTGAAAAACTCCAGTCTTTCTCACTGATTCTGATGTGAAGGCAGAAGTCATTTCATTTTTGGCTTTGAGTAAACTGAGAACTTTATGATATTAGGGAGGGGCTCCTGAACACTGATAATTAAAGTTACACTGTTTCTTCAATGAGTTCATTAACTTAAGTGAATAAAAATTAATGAATTTAAAAATTAAATGTATAGGTATTTAATAATAATTAATACAGAATTCTGGTCATCAGCAAAGCCTTTCCACACTATACAGTTCTTATAATGAGAAAGTTGTCATTACTAGAAACCATACAAAGTGGTTGTCCTAACTAAAGTCTCTTGTCCCCTAGGATGAGGATTTGGGCAGTGGGTTAAAGCAGCTGCTTCAGTAGATGGGCAGCTTCTCCCTCTTGCAATGTTCATGCTACATCATTTTTGCAATGTGACCTGAACAAATATGACATCTGTTCAATAGCTGGACCAGTTTCCAGTTGGTCAATTCTAAGTGGGTGGAATTAGTCTCTAATGAAAAATAAAATTGTTTAAAGGATACTGTTTGTGGGACAAAGATTCTGATGTTGATCAAATGAATATGAAAGTTTTCAAAGGACTACAAGGGAACTAATAAAATCTGTATAGATTGGTGACACTTAAATACTGTGAGAATGTGTAAATACATCTTTGCATCACAGTAATATTCTAAAATACTGAAAGCAACACAGAATGATAGTTGGGGAAACTTGCTTCCAATTTTTGCTCTGAAATTGACTTTTGGCTTTAATTGAATCATAGTAACTATTTAAGTATCAGTTTACCTTTTTATAATAATAATAACCATAGCCAACGTTTACTGAGTTCTTACAGTGTGCCAAGCATCGTATTACATACTTTACATATTTTATCTCATTTACTACTTAAAATAATTATACAAAAAGTATATGTGGAAATTGAGACTCAAAATTATTAACTCACCTGCAACTCAAAGCTCTCTGACTCTAAGGCCTTCGGTTTTAGTATATTCTCTCCCCAAACTCAAATTACAAAATTATCAAGCAAAAGGGGAAGAAGTCTAATGATCATGTAAGTGAAACTCAGGTTCAGTGAGAGATTAAGGGGGGCTGGCAAAGGTAAGAGAAGAGGAAAGGGAGTGAGAATTTACATAACTAGGGCAGTGAATCAGTTGGAAGAAAATTAGAAATGGGTTAGAAATTTAACTTTATTGCTACTTCCTCACTCCTTTCCTTCAGGTCTATATGTAAAAGACCTATTACAATGCCAGGCACACATTAAGAGCTCAATAAAAATTAACCTTCCAACCCACCTTCCCCCCTTTTACCTGCAACAACTCTTGGGCCAATTGGAGTCTGGTGTCTCGACAGACTGCTACTAGAACCTAAACACTGATTTTGGATGATAATAGAGACATCCTCTGACAGGAGAATGTGTTCAATTCCTTAAAAGTAGCTTTCCTTAATATGATCAATTACCAGATTATCTTCTTTGTGTTCAAGTGAGAGGCCTATTTGTGTAAGAATGGCTCATTTTATTAAATGCAGCCTAGTCTGCTCTCTCTTTCTTGCTGTTGCCTCCTTCATGGTCTGTACAGTGCTTTTAACTTCTTACTAGACAATATACAGAGGTGATGAAATGGAAATTATCTTGGTTTTGTTACTATAAAAGGTTTGGTAGGTAGATAAATGAGTTGAAACAAGTATAAATTATTTGTAGTCTACAGTTGCCCCTCTGTCCCTTCATTAATTGCCAGAGACATTAAGGGTTAGTTATGATATAATAACTACATTAAGGGGTAGACTAATACATTTGAAACACTTATTTAATATTATTTTTTAATCTAGTAATTAATTGACCAGAATAGTGGGATAATTGCCAATATTGTTCTATACCAATTTAGATTCAATAATGAAGAGTATTGTTCAGTCTTATATTTTGAATGTTATTAGCCCAGTTAGTATTTTTTTGTAATGCTAAAATTTATTACTGCTAAAGGTAGTAATATTCAATATAAAATCTGACAACTTTTCTTATTTAAAATACACAGAAAAGCATCTTGAAATTTTTCCCTAAGGTCTGAGAAAGTTGAATAACTCGCAGATGAATTTGAATACTATTTTTTAAAAATTGTTAGTATGGTATATCTTCAAGATGTCCAATTAGATGTATGTATTTTCTAGTTTGCTCTCTTTTAAAAAACGTATATTTTCTTATTTGAAGTGAAACTGGAAGTCTTATGTCCTTTTTCATATTGCTATATTCTTTATTATAAATGGCTTTTAAGCTTTTCAAATCAACCTACTTCTGTGGCTGAGAAACTGTGGCTGCCAGGTAGGAAGAAGAAAAAATCATGAACATCCGAGCAAAGCAGACTGAGTCCTATTGCATGTCTTCCCTGCCAGTGAAGATCCAACTCCTCAAAGCTGCTGGAATCTCCCAAGATTTTTTCCACTTCATCTGCCACTACATCCCTCTCTCTGGGAGATACCTCGGCATAGTTTGAACCAGCAACTCTGCCCTCACGATGCACTTTTAACACGTTTTTTTAGCTGATGAGATTATTTATAGTTATTAAATCTATCGGGGCATATTCCTAATGAATCTGTTAAATTTTATGTTAATACTGTTTTTGGTGTGTAAGTGTTTTAAAGATTCTATCCATACTAAAAACAGATATTTTCTTCTTAGGAATATCAGTTAAAAGGAGTGGGGTATGTGGTGGTTGAATCCAGCATTTGGAAAATTTCCTTTCATTTTGTGTAAATATTAAAACATATTCACTATTATTTTGAAAGGTCTTCTGGAACCTGGTGACTACATTCTGGCACAAAATGGTTTAATACATGTGGCTACAGAGGCTACTGGAGTGGAAAATAACTAGGTTGGGATAGTCAAAAAGATAGATTAGAGCAAATAGTTGGGATGTTGGACATTGATTAGTGAGAAATGGAAGATGAGTACTGTAAGCTAGTGTTCTTTATTATACACCAAATGGTAAACATTGCTCGAAAAGACTTACAGGTTGTGGCAGTGGGGGCCGGGGAAAGGGAACATATTAAAAGACTGTTGAGTCATCTGGAAAGGTCATTCTAGCTTCATTTATATAATTCTCAAAAGTATCTCCCTTATTCTCTCTTACTCTCACGTCTAGTCTCTCCTTTTTGACTTTGTCTTCACCCTCTTGTTCCTTTAACCCCAGAACAGGAGATTATCGTTTACAAGGGAAACCAGCATCATCAGAATGGATACAGAATGTGGTGACCCTTTAAAGTCCAGCTCTCCCCTCCCCTCCCACTCACCCTACCGCCCAGTCCCTGAACTTCAGCAGGAAGTTGGATGGCTTATTGAATGGAATCAATACCCTGACATTGACTAACACCAGATGTTCTTTCTTTCTCTCTCTGTTTTTAAATTTACTAAATCGTTGTCTTTATTTTTTAAGGGTTTTTTTTCTTAATTCCATTTTCTTCTCCTTTCCCTTACCATCCTCATCACTTCTCACTTGACTGTTTCTCCTCCATTCTTCACCTTGCTCACTCTTTTTTATTTTTGCCTATTTTTTCTGTACTTCCTTCTCAAATGAGGAAGTATTTATCTTATAATTCCTTATGCCCAAAATATTGAAAACTGACACCTCAAATGGCAGTATTTCTGGTGTACCTCATGTCTTATTCCTGTAAACCCAAGGTGTTGCTAGAGTACAGAGATTGAATACATTAGCATGGCATTTAACCTATTGCTTAATGAATGACTATGAAAATACCATAATATAACTCTATTAGGGTTCTGAGAATTTGGTATTCTGAAACAAAGTTAATTGTTCTCTTTTGGAAGGGAAAAAAATCATGAAGAGTCATTTATCAAAAATTAAAGGAAACAATGCATCATAGTTTTCAGTTACTCATAGTAGTATTTTATTTCAGGTTCTGCCTTATATAGTAGGTAGTTTATGAGATTATCATAAGTTTTATCTTTTATTTTGCATTAAACATTGTAGATTTGATGAGAATGTGTGGAAACTGGTTTCGAAGTGTCACAGATTGATATAAACTATATATTATATTTTGCCTTGAAAAATCTACTCATTACTTTATTATCAATACAGTATTTTATGAGTTTTCTGTTGCCAACTGAAATTTATTATATTAAGTCTTTATATAAAGGAGATAAATTTTATGATGCGTTAATGATGGTAACTTGCTATTAACCAATTTATTTTTTCTGCAGATTTCTACATCCTGACTTATTTCTTTCTTAAGTCTATATTTCTTACTAGCTTCACCAGGAAAAATGTAATTGCCTTTCAAAATGGTTACTCCCAATTTATTTTTATTAGTAGTATGTATACATCCTTTGGTATCAACAGACAGTTCATATGATCCAGTTATTTTACATGGAATTTTAAGATTTTTTTTTAATATATAAGTGATTATTTTGTATGTTTCAAATGTACCTGTTGGCTGATGTTCTTACCTGCTTTGGCTTATTAAGAGTGCAACTCAACTTGCAAATCAGTATCCATAGCTGCGGCCCTTTTCCTTCCCATATGGAAAAGGCAAAAATCAGCCAGTCACAATTGCCTAATTTACTTTCTGTCTGTAATAGGTGTGGGCAATTAGTAGATAATATTTAACTGTCTGAAAAAGATAAAAATTATTGCATGAAAGGGAAACACATTAGAGCACCATAACACAGGAAATTCAAGAGATAATGATAATAATCTCAAATTCCTTTTAGGTTATTTAGCCCTAGGATTCAAATAGAGGCTTCATCCACAAAATTAATATTCTGATCAGCCTGGAGGCTGAAATTTTAGGTAAAGTAACCAGTAATTACTTTTACACTTCTCTCATCATACTACCCTAATACTGGGTAATAGAGAATTTTTTTTTAATTAGAACAAATGGCTGAGAGAGTTCAGTATGGGTGTACTTGGAGCTGACACTGAGTTACCTTTTTTGTCTGAGTTGTTGGATTTCTGGTAAAATGATTTCTAAAGATAACTGTTACAGTGAAAGTATTTTGAGCCATTATGGAAGTTTTCTTAAATTAGTTTTTTATTAATAAATATTTCCAATGCTGTTTATTTAGCTATATATATGCACATATACACATGGTTTGGTTTTGTTTTCATACATATAGACATCTATTGTAGTATTTGCTTATATTTTCAAGTAAACATGTCTTTGTTAAATGTCTGCCAATAACTGATATCATAAACATTATTCACAGCAAAAGCACATTTTTAAGCATGCCACTTTTTGAATAGCAGGGTTTGGGTTACTTTTAACTATTTTTTTCATTTGGATTCCCAAATTAAATTTAAGCATGGTTTTTCATAAGTATAGAAATTTTTTTTATTCTTTCTCAGAATTCTTATAAGTAGGAGCTATAGATTTTTAGATAACAGTGCTTTGTTTCATCCTTTAGTTTTGTTGACTAAGACTCTATTTTAAGATGTGTATTTGCAGTATCTTTGCAAGAACAGAAATGAAATATAGGAAGGAATGGCTGAAATGTAATAATTTCCTAATATGTAAACACAAAATTGTTTTAAAATTTAACTCATGTAAATATCTTTAAAACTTTTAGCTAAAAACCTGTATTATTATGGTTCTTTTAAAATATGTTCTTGATTTTTGGGAGATGAGGTTCTGTAGTATGATCAAAGATTCTCCCCAAAAGCCTTTCGCTGTAATGTGATTGTCTTCTTCCTCCACCTTTCCCTGGCCAAGGCTTTCAAATTCATTCAATTATATGTTTTGGAATGAAATGAAAATAGCATTGGCTTTGATTCAGTTTGCTATAGCATATACAAAGGTAAACCATTAAGCCTCCAAAATAAACCTTTGGCCTTCAGAGACCACAGCATTACCAAATACCATATGGAAATGGAAGAAGGGAAAGAGAGCTGTATGCTCAAAATGCTAAATTGTACCCACAGTTCATGAATCAGCCAGCCACAGAAGCAGAGACACCGGTGATAGAAAGGCTGCAGTTAGGGTATGTGATAGATAACAGGAGATGATGCAAGTAACAGGATAAGTAAATGTGTCAATTTGGTGAAAACTATGTGGGTGAGTCGTAAAACGTAAAGAAAAAAAAATGATGACTGTTTTCTTCCTCCCACAAGCTTCCCCATGAGCCAGTCCAAAAATTCGGATGTAGCTTTACAGAACTTGTTGGTTATGGAGGGAAAAACTCCAGGAAGGTGGTGTGGTAAAAGTACTAGTTTATTGTAGTCCCAAGTTGACTTTCTGCCTCAGACTACTTCTTCATTCTATAGCAGTAATAAATGTGCTTTCTCTTTAAATATAGTACAAACATTGTATATATGACTCTCTGAAATTCACATGAAAATATTAAGTACAAAAACATACATGTAGGGGCGCCTGGGTGGCTCAGTGGGTTAAAAACATACATGTAAACCAAATTATGAGCAACTCAACATGGTCCAAATTTTAGAGTTAAATTAAGCCATATAAAAAACAAATGCCAAATGCCTTGATGTCCTCTTATTTCACTGGGTAAGTGCCTTTTAAAGTTAAGGAGGATGTGAGATGAAGAGTTCAAAGAATAAAGATGTAAGATTGTGGGGGTTTTCCCCTAATGAAAATAAAACTTTTAATTCCCATATTCCTTCTTTTCAAATGCTTGTTCCTTTTTTCTTCTCCCAGGATTACCTTTACTAAACTAATGTTTATAAAAATATCAACACTGAGGTTTTATATAAAATAGGCATTTCTGCATACTGTGAATTACCTATTTAAATTACTTCATGGCTAGAATTTAAAATTTGTGTGTGTGTGTAGTTACTTAGCCAAATGCATACCTTCTGGCTTATATTCACTTTTATTTGAACCATGGGCAAATCTCTGTTTCTACTCAG
The DNA here is from genome assembly GCF_963455335.1 of Martes martes. Lineage (NCBI taxonomy): Eukaryota > Metazoa > Chordata > Mammalia > Carnivora > Mustelidae > Martes > Martes martes. The sequence continues at coordinate 16,200,606 of NC_137897.1, forward strand.
TAAATGAATGGAAAAGCAGAATTAGGATATCTCCAAACATACTATAATTTAATATTGTAAGAACTTCTCATTAATATTTTGTGGAAAAAGATGAATTTAGGTGAAGGTGAAGTTTCTAGATTGGTACTCAAGTTTTATAGCTCTAGGATCTTTGTAAGATACTATATATCAAAATTCATTACTTCCAAAATGTTTGTAACTATGACATTTCTTCCACATAGGTTGTTTTGCTAAAGAAAGAGGAAGTCACAGATATAAAATGTTGATTTTTTTAGGTATATCAATATCTTCTTAATAATGTGAAAAAATAGAACATTATAATAGATATCTCAGCAACAGAAGATTTGGTAAAGATAGAGTGTTACTAGTCACAGCATGGTGGGTTCTGTATTAAATTAAGTCTCTAAAGTGCTTTTAAAAGAGTAGAAGGACATTTGGGTATAGCATGGCTCACGTCATCAGACATTCGTATAGACACACCTCAAGTATCTTTGAAATATCCTTTGTGAAGAGGTATAATTTATACATTACAACTTGTGAGTAAGAGTGTGTATACACAGGAGCATGTATAAATGTTAATGAATCTGTTACTTTGTCTTGTGAAGGATAATAACTTTAAAAATAGTTTAAGAAATGTCCTATCTTCCTGTCTAGGTATAGAGATGCTTTCTTGTAACTCCAGATACAACTGTGGTAAAGGTAAAGAAGTTCTGGGTTGATAGGCTTCAATTCTTACCTTTATGCTTATTTTAACTTTGGCTTCTTGGGATCATAGTGTAGAGCTTCTTTTTGTATGCTGATCAAATACTTCACCAAGTGTTTGGGAATCAGATAGGCTAGGGCACGATCTAAAGGGATCAGAGACTACTTCTTCCCTCTTTGTACCAAGAGGAAAAGAAGCCACTCATCTCTTCAGCACCAACCCCAAAGCCTCTTGTACACTTAATCTGGGCAACTCATTGTCCAAGGACCTGCCACTTATGTTGGCCGTCACCCCAGGAATTACAAGCCCCATGTACAAGAAAGCAGAACCTCTGGCTTTTAATATTTGGGATACGTTAAAGACTTTCTTGGGAAATTTAATCTCGTTTGTGTTGTATGTAAAATACATTTCAGTGTGCAAATTGGTGATTATATCTAAACAAGTAATATGGCTTGCCATTGCTTAGAGACACTGGCTTGTGCTACCTTGGACAATCACAAAGATAATATTAGTAGTTCAGCATATGTGAAAAACATATTATCTATAGCTAGTACATAATTTGTATAAGATGCATATGGTGACTTTTAAAATACTCATTCCAACCCATGAACTTAATATGAATGAAATATTCTAAAAAATGTTGAGGAGAAAATTAGACTACTTACAACCACTTTAAAACAGTTTTCTGGTATAAAAAAATTTAAAAGTGTTTATATAATGTGTATGACAAAGCAGAGTCTTTCTATGACAAATAGGAACTTTATCCACTGTTAACATTCCTTTTCATAATGACATCACTGTGACTTTAGATCTGGAGTATCCAAGATGCAAATACTACTTTTTTCAAATGTTCATTTATAAGAAAGTTTATTTGATAATTTAGGGTAAAGAATGTCTATTATAGCTTTAATATCTTCAAGTATATACATTTAGAGAAAAATTTAATACATCTTGGTTTTGCATACTAAATTCCTGTTGGAGTTTCAAGGCACTTTATTGTCTCTGAAACACTTTCATTCTCATTTCACCATATGATGTCACTAGTCAAGTTTTTATCAGATATTAAGTATCTACCATTTGTAAAGCACCTTATTGATTGCAAGTATATCCAGACAGATAGGACTCTAGTTTTATTCTTAAAAAAAAAAAAAAAACGTGGAAATCCAGTTTTAGGAGGGTAGCTGGGGGGTGGTGAGGGAAAATATGTAAATTTAATAAGAGGCTGTATGTGAAAAAAATGCCACTAGAGAGATACAGTGTGCTATGAGATTCACATGAGGAAAATAGAGTTCTAGATGTTGAGAAGCTTTATGATGGATATTGCGCTCACAGTGAGCCATTATGGATACATAAGATTTTGTAGGTGGGAGGACAGTTACAATCAGAAGGAAGAGTGCTTTTGCAGAGAAGTGGCCAAGGAAGAAAGCAGTGTTGAGGAGAGTGTATATTTCAGTCCACCACCTCTTCCACCCATAGAGAACTGGAAGCTGCTCAAAACAGTGATATTTTTTCTTACGCTTTTCTCCACTCCCTCAAACTCCACATCCCCTTCACCTGTTGACCTCCTAAGAAATTGAGCTTATGCCAATAGAAAGCCTCTCCTCAGTCCGAAAGGATGGGTTGGATGCTCCCATTGCACCCTCTATTCACCCTATATTGAGGTTCTTCTCTTTATCATAAATGTTTCCCGCTGCTCAGTATGCTCTTTAACGAAGCTCAGGCTGATGTATGCACCATTACATGCATACTACATGGAAGGTACATGATAAATAAACTAACCGTAAGTTATTATAGTTAATCTTAAAAACATTAAGCACTTAAAATATTCTGGACATGGGCAAGTCACTGCCTTCAAGAGGCTCATCGTATAGTTCAGTAGTTCTCAAAATGTGGTTCCCAGACCAGTAGCCTGAGCACCACTTGGGAATGTATTTTAAAAATGCAGATGCCACCTCAGACCTACTGGATCAAAAACTGAGTGTTAAAACACAGCAATCTGTTTTAACAAGCTTTCCAGTTGATTCTAACACATGCTAAAGTTTGAGAGGCCCATTAAAGAGAAGTCAAGACAAGATAGCTGTGACCATATTGACGAAGGAGCTATTTGAGGAAGTGATTCTTTAGTTGGGCCTTCAGAGAGCTTTTCAAAGGTTTTTAAGGGAAGAACACTTTCTCACTGTAGCAGCATTTCGGAAGTACAAAAGACCAGAGGCAGAAAGACCAGTTAGGACTCTACTTTAAATCTAGCAATCAGGTAAAGCAAGCCAGAATGAAGGCAGGAAGAAGGGACATTATTTGCTAGGATCTATTCTTTAGGACAAGTGGATTAAAAAGGAAGGGAAGTGGTCATAGGTGACCCCATGCTCCAAATTTGAGACAACGGTGTTGTCTCAAATGATGTTTACTGATGTTGAATGAGAGCAGGGAGATAATGAGTTTGATTTTCAAAATGTTGCATTCATTTGAATTACCAATGGAATATTTAGAGGGTGGGGCATACTTGCTCTCGTAATGCTTTGTGCTTTAGAATTAAACAGACTTGAATATAAATTCTGGCTTTGCCACTTAACCAAATTTGTAATATTGGCTGAGAAAACTTAGAAACTCTTTTTGCTTCAGTTTCTTCACATGTGAAACGGGTTTAATAGTTTCCCTCATACAGATGTTAAGACTGAAAATTCAAAGAAAAGAAAATAATATAGTTATGAAGAATATAGCATAGTGAATTATTGTTGCTTGATTATTCAGTAGCTATTAGTAAGGATGAACTGAACTGTTGGAAGTATGTCACTAGAGTTCTAGGAGGCAGGGATGATTAGATGTGAGAGGCATATACACAAAGTTGGCACTGGAAGCTCTGGAAAGAGAGGAGACCTTTGTAGGAAGACCGGATGCAGTTTTAGAAAGGAGCCTAACAGTTAGCCTAGGGTAAACACCTGCATTTATTCATTGTGAGGAGGAAGAAAAGACAGAGAACAAGCAATCAGAGAGGTACCAGGACCTAATCTGTTGTTATATCACCTATTTGCATTTTCCTACCCATTCTGCGTATTACAGTTGGAATGAGTCATGACTTTGGAAATCTATTGTAATCATTTAGTCTCTGCAAGAATATTGAAACATCTCTTTTGGTACTGAGCTCACTATTTTACAAGTCAGCTGTTTCCTTTTTGGATGTCTTTGATTATTGGTATATTTTTCTTCACATGTATCCTTAACCCACTGTCTTGTGAAATTTTTTACCTTATTTAATTCCTTTCCATATTAGTGGATTAGCCTCTTATGTTAGCCACCACTAGGATCCCTTTTTCCTTCTTTCAAATCTCCCTCAATCTTCCGGTACAGAAAAGCTTTTATTGCAGCCAATGTAAAGAATACATGACAATCATTTTTTTAATTACTTTTATATCCTTACATGGTTTCTAATTTGGGTCTGTCACACAATATTTTAAAACTATAGCCAGAAAGAAAGGGGAAAGTGGAGAGGTAATCTTGGAAAATGATTATTTTGCTTATTTTCACATGAAGTTCTAACTCATATATTGCCTCTTTATATCATACCAACTACCCATGCCCCCCTATAATCTTCAACCATAAGTATCTCAATAGCAGTTGAAAGAGAAATAAATTAATTTCAAGAATTCACTATGCTTTATTATATGGCTTAATATGTGTTAGGATATCACAGAACCAAAGCTGGGAATCATTTTTCCCAGAGCTTTAATACCATGTCATATTTGCCCTTCAACAGAACATGGTACAACCCAATAAATGGTTACAATTGTTACAAATTATATATAGTAGACAACATAGAAGCTAATGAAGAAATGAACCAAATTAGAGAGTTTGAGATAGCTCCTAGGAAAAGGACTATTTGAATGAGAGACTTGAGGTCCGGTTGCTGTTTAGGAGTGTACAAGCCCTGGATGGGACTGGTACAGTTAAAACCTACATCTGTTATTGAGAATAATGTCACACATAGACTGTGAATTGCTCAGCCACCTTCATTCCCATTCAGTAATTAATATGTGAACCTGATTTAACAGTTAAATATCTACTGAAATCATTCACTGAACCAAAAATCAACAGATAATACAGTTCTTATTAAACACAGCTGAGCAATATTTTTTTTTTGCTAATCCCCTGAAAGTATAATTAGCAGAGAAGATGTGGTTCCCCCATCACTAACTTTTACTGTTTTAAATATTGTTGTCTTTCTGGTTCTATACTTTTTGTGGAAATTGTCCCTATATAACAAACAGTCCTCATTAAGTAATTCATAAAATTCATGATTTTCTAAACAGAATATTACTATTCATGAACTAAGTCCATTTATTTTGTTCATTTTATTGTTTACAAGAATAATGTGTTTATCACTAAAAGTTCAGCAAATAAAAGTATAAAGAGGAAAATATAGGCTGTAGACCTTATTCGCCTTTAACACAACCACTGCTCATGATGTTGTGTATTCCTATGTTTTCTATATTTATATAATTTTTTTTACAAAGGTAGAGTTGAGTTACATTTGCTATTTTGGAACTTCCTTTTTTTCTACACAACAATTTTTATATCCCTTACTAATGGGCATTTACATAATGTACAGTTCGGGGTGGGTTTAAACAGTACTGTGGCACATGTGTTGCACATTTATCTCTGCTTTTATCCAAATCATTTCCTTATGGGAGTGGAAGTAGAATTGGGGAATCAAAGGTACATACTTTATATGGGTCTTCATGGATATTTGCTTACCTTGGTTTAAAATATTCCTGATGCTATGTCAGTCAGAGGGGGAAGGCTGATTGATAAACAGTAAAACTTGTGTTGAATTTAAGTATTGGGGCACTAAATTCTACACCTGAAACTAATATTACACTGTATAGTAACTAATCGGAACTTAAATAAAAACTTGAAAAAAAAAAGAAAGAAAACTGAAAGAAATAGTGAAAGTATATACTTTTCTGCCATTAAATAACATTCAGCTATAAAATTAAAATCTAACCAAATTGCTGCTTTCTCATCAAAAAACAATTCTACCTTTTCATGGAAAAACAATTCTATTTTGGGGGATTGTATATTCAAAAAGAGCATAAAGTGTGAAAGAACAAGATGAATCAAATTGCAGTGACCATCATACAGGAGAACACCACCTAGCCTTAGAAATTCTCAACTAGTCACAATGATCATAACAGAAAAAAATGGAAAGAAATTGATGGATAGAAATGTGTAATTGCTGAGAATACATATGCTAAAAGAAAAAGATGGCCATCATATTGACTGTTTTAGTATAGTTAGTAATTATTTGAATAAATAAAATTAATGATAAAATGTGGTTATCATTAATAAGTTGTTCATAAACTCTTCATATAAACAGCATGTTTTCTCCTCTAAACTTTAAACTCGGAAATCTGCTCACTTATTTTTTTGGCAAGCAAAATGAACACTTGGATTTGAATTCACTTTGCTTTGACTCTTGGCTTATAGAAATGACTGCAGAGATACTTCTTAGCTATCAGAGGATTCAAACTCAATGTAGTACACCTTTGGGCACATAATAATCCTCACCGATATGTAATGGGAGACATTTGACCAGTTTCATTACTTTAGTTATCTGCATTAATGTGATTTAAAAAAAAAACTGGCAGCCTCTTATTTGTGTTAGGCAAGTATCACAATGATCATTTTGATTCATATCTGGGACACCTCCCTGAGTTTTTAAGCATTGTACCATCTCACTTCTTTTCTGTCCTTTTTCTCTTCACCATCACTCCTTTCAGGGGCAGTAGAGGTTGGGATTTAAATGAATGCTCATGCATTATGTAAACCACTGTCTCCCATTATCCCACAGTGGCTGTAGTCCAGAGCACCTCTTCCTCGTAGTCTCAGGATCTGTGATTCTTTCAGTGGAAGTGCTTATTCTTTTCAGCTTGATCATTATCTTCCAGGCAAAAACGTGGCGAATAACAGACAAGGGTACCCATTTCCTTGTACTTGGTGCCTAGGAAGAAACTAGATTACTGTTCAGACCACTTGTCAAATCCTGCTTGTAATCCAGGATAAATTTTGATCCAATGTGTTTGTATGACATCCTGGAAAATTCTAATCCATTAGAGTAAAGGTTCTTCTCTCTTTTAAGTGTGAAGTGTGTGTGTGTGTGTGTGTGCGCGCGCGCGCGTGCGCGTGCACGTGTGTGTTTAAGTTTTAGAGTAATAGCTATTTTTAATGTGCTTCAAAACATAGAGGATTTCAGTTACCTGATTAACTGCATAACTAGCCCATCTTCAAGCAAACTAACAAATTATTCTATGTTTAAAATCTTAAAAGGATGACGAGTGAAGTAATTTAACATGGAAAACAGTTAAGTCAGGTTTCAGGACATTTATTAAGTACTTGGATTTAATTATGCAATATGTTTTGAGGTGATACTCAAACAGAATGGCTTCATTAAATTCAGCACATTATATTTTAAGTTTATAGGGTCGTTTGAGACACATTTCCAATAGCTTCTGCAGGGAGTAGTGTTACGTTGTCGTTTTACTTCTGTTCTTATAGCGTGGTAAAAGGTTAATTTTATTGATGCTATCTTCCATGCATCAGAATGTTGCCTTGCTTTGTCAGTACCAGCTATCAGTAGTTTAAAGTCAGTCTAATTTAGAGAGACTTATACCACTTATCTCTAAAAGATGGTGATGAGAAAGCATGTGATATAGCTTGCAAGCTCAGGACATTGCAAAATCCTTGTTTTCAAGCATGTGGATTTTCGAATTGTACTTGTGAACAGAGCTCGGATCTAGGCCTTGCACAGCTTTAATGATGACATAATTTCTTTAAACTCTAAATTACTCCATTGGCAGGATACAGTTTTAGTCTCTGCTTTGACATGGTAAATGTCCATTATGTTATCTCATAATAATATGGACTCTAATGCAATAACATGGTTAATCAATTCAGAGATAAAATTTCTTTTTTGAGTATTTATCTCCTGAAAATTGATAGGATGGTACACCAATTATGTGATTTTCTTTTTTTTTTTAACTAATCTTATTAAAGGGGGAGAACATTAAATCTTTGAATACTGTACCTCAATTTTATTGTAATGATTTTGCTGGTTACCAGGTGGGGTGGCAGTTGAAAAATTTGGTGAATGCACTACGAGAGGACCCGAGTGGTGTTATCTTAACTTTGAAAAAGCGACCTCAGAGCATGCTTACCTCAGCACCAGCTTTACTGAAAAATATGAGATGGAAGCCCCTTGCTCTGCAGGTAATGAAGCTTAATCATAAGTCATACACCATCATTTTAGCCATAGATTATCTCAGTAATGCTTCTTTATTGTGCCTCATCTCAGCAGCATATGGATTAATCTTGTATGCTTTTGAAAATTGGTTTGTGAAATTATCTCTTCACAGCTTATCCTAATAGGCTTAATTGTGATGAAATCTGTAAGTTACTATAACTAAAACCCAAATGATAAAGAACTCTGCCTTAATTTGTAAACATTTAAAGCATAATTATAAAAAAACATAAGCAATTTCAAGCCAAAATATGGATAGAGATGAAAATGAGAGGTTTCATTTTGAGATGTAATCTTCTATTTAAAAGTTACACTCTCATACTTGGAGAAACTGGATGACAGTTTATAGACTTCTTTTAAATCAGTTCATAAGATAGTTATTTATAAACAGTAGGTAAAGAAAGTTTTATATAGTAATTAAAATATACCTACTGCATTCCCTCTGACTGATCATTTTTTCTTTTCCACCCTGTCGGGTAGCAAAATAGGGAAATTATTGCATTGGAATTTCTGCATTTTTCTTCAGCATGAAACCACTCCAAAAAATTACTCTATGTATGTTGATAAATTATATTCATTAAGAAGCATAGTTATCTCGGAAGTAATAAGAATATGATTCTGATTAATGAATGACAAGAAAGTAATACATTTCTTTCCATTTTGGTCAATGTAATCTTAAAACGCATCATAAAAGAAATTTTTGTCTTTCCCAAAACCTGCATTTTTAAAATAGGAGACTATTACCTTTCTTAGAAGTGTAATTTTTTTAAAATTGCAATTGCTCACTGAACTAGAACATTGCCCTTTGTTCAGATTAAAAAGAAAAGCAATATATGTGAATGCCATTGTTGTCACTGCTATAAAAATTGTTATTTCTATATTAACACCTTATACCATTATCAGATGTTTTTCCCCCTAAAATCTTAAATTCTCCGTTACACATAAATGCCCTTATAGATTATAATGATTTGTCATTGTTTAAAACTTTACTACTTATTGACCTCAAAGTTGCTTTATATTTAAATAACATAAAACATATAAAATGTTCTAACATTAAGGTCTTTAAATTTTTAATGTTAATCTTTCATTTTTCAAATGAATATATGTAAACTGTATGAATATGTCCAAAAACATTTGATTTGCAGTATATGTCTATTATCAAATATTTTAATGTCATTAAATTATAGAATTCAATGTTTCTTAACTCATTAAATCATAAATTAGCAGATCAGACTTTCCCATCACATCATTTTATTTTCTCACTGTATTATAAGTTGCTTTGTTGTTCCACTCTGTAGTTTTCCTATTGACGTGTCTTCCTCAAAGATCCTGAGAGGTGCAAACACTGAAGAAGAGTCCCACAGTTATAGCCATTAGGGTTTTTTCTCTATATATGTGTAGTTAAATTTAACAACTTCTCTCTAATCCCTTCTATTTCACCTCAAACACCAAAAAGACACTATTTTCATACTGATCCATGAACTGTGCTTGAGGAAATATCTCTAGGAAATAAATTGATAATTTGGTCCCTTTTTAGATTCTTTTCCACAAGCACAAACTGGAGATTAAGTTAATGACACTATCCAGTTAATCACTTTTATATAAAATGCTGAAATAATCGAAAGACCAACATTTCTTTTTTGCCACACATTTGGTGTGTATATTCAAAGCTGGAGAACAAAGACTTTAATTTTTTTAAATTATTTCACATCATGGTTTAATTATAATTATAATATGTTATTAGGATACTATTTATAGGTCCATTGCTAACTGCCAAGAAATATGCCTCACCAGATCACTAATTATATTTATTCCTCATTGCCTATACAGTTACTCTGGATATATTTATAAATTTACTTTTTCAGATTGCTGAAATCAGAAAAAAGAAAATCAGCATTTCCATAAGTGCTTATATGTATCAACATTTTTGTAGATTTGTTATTTCAACTGAATTTAGTTCCACTGAAATGTATTGTCCAAGCTCAACTCCTTATAGATAAACAGTACTGTTGGGAGGGTGGGGAACTTGCTTTGAACTTCTTTAAAAACTGCTTCAGTGGCTGACTTTTTACAGAGCAGAAGGAAGAGTATTAGTTTTCATTAAATACTTCCTAATGGTGGTAAAACAAGGTCTTGGTGGTAAGAGCAATGGATAAGTTCTCCAACCTACTATACTACCATCACCAAATATCCCTGAAATTTTGAAGACCTGAAATCGTACCATGACAGAGTTGTTTCTTGACCTTGCAGCTTTGGGCTACTCTAAAATACAGAGACATCAAAAGCGTAATGGGAACTCTGGTCAGAATTTTTATAGAGTGTAAATTAACCAAAGATGAACAAAACCTGATGGTACCAGAATCTGTAGATTAAAGGTAGACTGCCTCCCAGGCAGGGGTGGGAAGTAAAAGAAATAATGAGATAAGAAGGTCTTGCAGGCAGTTTTGGATTCCTTTGTGACTTTGCCAGAGGCCACACATTTTTCCTAGTGTCTAAGAAAGGACCTCAGATGTGAAATGCAATGCTTAATGCAGGAATAATCCTCTGTGCAGACCGAAGTACCAGTCTTACTGTATTCTTGCTTCTGGTATGTGTACAAACACATTGGAGCTAAAATGTCCATTAACTCAGTTAAATATAAATCTTCAGTGTTCACACCTGGAGAATTGGACCTTAGGTTATATTTTTGTCCAAACAGTCTACTAGGAACGATTTAGATAGAGGTTACAAAAAGAAATAATTTATGGCATTTATTTAATTCGATATGTCTATTTGAACTTCTTCTTCACCAGGCTTAATTTACCTACTAACATTTTCAAATAAAATATGGCCAGGTTTGTGTATTGTGGAAGCCAGACACTAATACACACATCTTAAAAAAAGAAAAACTTTATTCTTAAACATAAGGAATAATTATTTTTTAAACTAACAAGGAAATAATTTGTACCTACACAAATAAAATTTAACCTTGTCTACCCTAAGGTAGAAGACTGTGAAAGAATACCACATTTTCATGAAAGAAGTTTTATTTCTCAAAATATTTTGTTAAGGGTAGTAACTTCTATTATTAATCAACTGCAATAATAAATTTGGATTTGGATTTTCTTGTGAAAATCATTCATGAAATTATAGCCAAATAAACAAAAGCATACAATTCAGCTTCATGCTCACAGAGCAATTTCATTAGTACATTTCATGAAATTTGGCAGTTCTTTTTTTAATTTCTGATTTCTCAAACATTTTGCAATAGAACTAAAAGACTTAGAGATACCTTAGTCAAATATTACAAACAAGATTTAATCTGGAGTTGAATTCTGTTGTCATCTGCACCATTTTTATAAATAGTAGAGTTGTTTTACATGAGATAGAATCTTTTATTCTGTGTGAGCAAACCAGGGATTTCCTGCTTTCCAAGAACTGTTTTTAAAAACGTGTTCTTAGTAGCATTTCTACTAATGCCCTGGATTTTGGTGACCTTAGTGATTGCTTATGGTCAAGTTCTTCCAATTTAATGAAGAAAACCCCAGGGAATTCTGGATAAGCTTCAAGGTGTATTTTTGGTGTTTGTGGTTTTAAGTTAGTGTGAGTAGGTCACAAGCGTGCGTGGGTGGTGTCATTTTTCTTCTTAGAATAGATGCATGGGACAATTAGCTGGACACTAGCAAGAATCTTGATTGAAATCATCACTGGGAATCAGCAATTTTTTTAAAACATCAAAGAACCCAGCTTTTTTGGTGAGAATGCCTCTCAAATCATCACTATAATCAATGTCGGAATTCAACATACTGATACAGGTTTCATTAAACACATTCTTATATGAAATAACATCAAGATGTATCATTAGAATTATGTTCCTAAACTGCATTCTAATCCATAAATTTCTTATATCTGTGTGAGAGTTTCTTGTGTGGTTTTGTGCTTTTCATTTAAAATCTTATTGCTTAGCATTATCTTGATGCCATTTTTACAGGTTATTTAACTTTGAGCAGAAAAAGAAATGGAAAGCAAATAGTCATAACAGTCGATTTTGTCTGTCAACTGGTATAACAACAGAATACTAACTGGTTACATTACATTTCAAATACACACAAATGTGAATGGTTAAAGTATTCTGTGAAAACCAAAACGTAAGAAATAATAAAATTTGTTTTAATATTGAAGTTATGGATCAGGGTGACCAAAAAAACCATTACTAACAAAAGTTATATTTCTGAGAGTTTTATTTTAAAAGCATGTTTTGAAGAGGAAGATAACCAATATTAAGTATGACACTAGAGAAGAAAGGAAATCTTAACTAAAAATGTAATTGTGCTGACTGAAAGGCAGAAACAATTATATGTTTTACATGCTCAAATTAGTAAATAGCTGCAAGCAGTTGTCACATCAAATTTTTGTTCAGCAGTGTTTAAGCAGATTAATTAAAGTATCTAAATCACATTTGTGTTTTTCAGCCAAATGCTTTCAAATGTTACACTGACTATAGATAATCACCTAAAATGCAAAAATTAGTTTTCAGTTTCTTTATTCTTTAGTTTCTCATTCTTTAATTAATATTCTAAAAATGATGTTTACTGTAACTTGAAAAAAAGGAAGTCCAGTTTTAATGTTGCAGTACTAACTATACCAGTAAGACTGGACAACACAAGAATAAATATGCTCGTTTTAGTGCAGTGTGCAAAATTTGATGACTCAGTGGATAAAGCCATTTTGTAGTGTGACTCTGATCTATATTTCTTGTATATCATGTAACTACATATTTTTATGCACATATATCTGTATTTTAAAACCTATACAGATATGGTTTCCTGATCAAATTAATGGTCAGAAAAACGATGTTTCTTTTCTTGGTGGTCCAACAGGAAAGGAAAGATTACATGCTTATAAAAGAAGACTCAAGTCTTTTGTATGTATGAATTTAGATTCTAGAAAAAGCTGTGAAAACAATGAAAGTGGGAGAATTTTGAATACATGATTTCCTTTGCCTAGGTTCTTTTCAAATAATTTAATACTCAAGAAAAGCTTTCCCAGGGAAAATTATGCCCAATAATTGTCCAGATTAGATCTAACATTCTTGATATGGTCAAGAAACTTACAAATTGTATACAATGTCTTGCCTCCCAAAATCCAGCATACATCTTCTCTGGAGCATTTGTTTAGATGATTAAGAACAGAGTTGCTAACATAAAACAACATTCTGGTACTTGTGTTGGGAATTATAATAAAAATGTGTTTGAACTGAGTAAGGACTTTGTGTTAATGTTCTATGCTAGAATAATGGGGTGTTGTGATGCATCCGAGTCTGTGCTTATTCCCCAGAGCGACTAAAATAAATGGCCAGGTTTTATACTTTATGTAATCATTCGTATTTCAGTGGGTGTTTTCCCCCTGTAAGGCAAAGCAAGCTCTTTGTGATCTTTGCATTCGTGAATTTTAGAACTACATAATGTATAACACACTGTTTTAATCTTTAATTTGGGGGTTGTCTTTTTGTCACTGGTGTCATTCAAGACTTTCTATAGCTCTATGAAAGCCAGGTCACTTACCAGACAGAGGGACAACTAAATTTAAGATAAGCTTGCCAAGAGTTCTTAAAACGTAAAATGTTTCAAATAAAACCTCAATGTCAAATGTAGTTTCTTAAGTATGGAAGCTCTTTTCTCATAATCTTTAAGACCATAGAGGTTTCAGAGGTATACCTTCCAGATGTGCTCAGTTACCTTAAAAACGTTAGAAGTGAGAACATAAGGAAAAGACCTGAGCCATCAGAGGATTTAAAGTGAGATTTCAGCAATTCCTTACAAACGCTGAAAATTTATTTTATAATAATAACAATCTTCCAATGCTGTTTAAACTGGAGGAGTAGGATATTATTACGAAAGTAATCACACATGATTCAGAGGAAGATTTGTGTAGTACCATATTGTAGGATACAATTCAAAAGTATTTATGTAGCTCAAACTGACAATATGGAAAAAATGTATGTGTATGTTTAACCTAGTAGGTTTCTAGGAATAGTCCTATTGACTGTAGTAAGTTATCATTAACTGACTTAAGGTTACCAATGTATATTTGAAGAGATGCATATGATCATTTTATTTAGAATCTGGATATTTTCAGAGGTGCATTCCAGTGCCTGAGAAATCTATCAGAGTTGTTTTAGCAGAGCTTTATGTCAGTAGGACCATTTACATATGAAAAACAAATGTTATGATAAGGTCCTTCCAGGAAATAAACCTGTTTGCATAGAATCCAAAATCCATATCCGTAGAAATCCATAGAAATCAAAATCGTACTTGATTGCATACTGTAGCATATCAAGTTATACAGAAGCTTCATGCTTATTTGAGTAACAAGATGCAGTCTTAAAATAACCTTGTATTTAAATGATGATAATTCTTAATTTTCTTTCCATATTTTGCCAATATAAGAGAAAGTATCAAGGTGTCAAGAAGAAAATTAAAAAGCATTACCCTTATTTCTACATTTTTCTTTAAATTGGGAATTCTTCATAGTTCTGTAGTAACTACTTTCTATGTTGTGAACAGATGATGGAAAGTAAATGTTGCCAAGATAGGAGAAGCTATCTTTCTGCATTATTATGCTAACTTATTTAGATATTTTTCTGAAACTAAGAAATATGCCTATTAAAATGTGAATTGGATGCTGAGAGAATTCCTTTTTTGATTCGAGAGAAGCTGTATATGTCACTTTTTGTGTATTTTCACACGCTTAAATGGTTATTGGTGGTGTTTGTAATTTTAATGCCACTTGTTACAACTAAGAATTTCTTGCTGGTGATTTCGGCTAATAATATCATTTATTCTGTGCTTGATTTAGTCAAATTTTGCCTATCTTTCTAATGTTCTTTAATGCCTTTTTCATTCTTTTTAATTTTGTATTCAGTTCTTGTTCAAAGGTAGAAAAATTTTTAAAAGATTATAATTTTAAATTATCACAAAAACTTCTTTTGGAGTTAAGCAGCTATTTCCATTTTCCCATGAAATTTCTATTTTACCATATTTTATTTTTTCGTTGCTTAATGTATTATAATTTTTTAAATAGGATTCTCAAGAAGAATGTATACTTTTTAGTGTGGATTAGCTTAACAAAAGTAATACAATTAGTAGGCAAAGTATAATGAATATATTTAATATTTACTGTGTGTTTTATTTGGTACAAAGCATACTGATTAGCCAGATGATATCTGCATGATAAACCAGCTGAAATGTTTGCTGTGATTTATCAGTTAATACAATAACTACCCAGTTGTGTTAAGCAATAGGGTTGACTAATTTCCGTTTTCTCAAAAGAATAAGTTGTTTTTTTCAATCACTTCAATTCATTGAACCAGCTGGCACAGTCAAACCTGTTATTCATTTAAACATATTTAAGAGTCTTTTTCATCTACGTATTTACTAATTTAGCGCATCATGCTAACTGATACATTAATAGCAACTTCTTTCTGAAAATAGAAACCTAGAGAAAATAGCAATTTGAAGAAAGCCAACATGGCTAATATTTAAGCTTACTGGAAGTGGAAAGACACATGCACCCTAAGGAATCCTAGTAATAATCCATGTAGAATGCTAGTAATGGTCCAGGCAGAATAAAAATTCTGTTGGTCCTTACCTCACACTTCATGGCTATTTAAAATATACTTGTAAGCACTGACTATTGTTTCTCTTTTTTCCTTCCATCCCTCCTTTCTTCCTTTTGGTTTAGGACAGGAAGAGATGGGCACTAACCAAGAAAGATTATCTTTACTTCTATAAGTGGTAAAATAAAAGGAGAAAAGTCTTCAGAATAGAAAGAGTGACCCTAAAACAAAAGAAAGAGAATAAAAATTTGTTAGATTATTTTTAATTGCTTATTTTTTTTTAGAACTTGTTCTTTAGTTCACATGCAGTATTAGAATAATTTAAAATAAGAGATACTGGAGCATTTAAAAAGCATACTGAATATAAGTTTTTCTCTCACACTGTATGTTACAAAGTTTTGGAAAGTAATGTACTGCATAATGGATTTTTTTAATATTTCAATAATGATGAAAATTACTTATTTTTATGTCATCTGTGTCTAGTACCAAGATGTCCTAACAAAGAGGAAAGCAGTTATACAGTCACATCACAGTGATTATATATAGTATGTCTAAAGACTTGATCTAAAGAACCTATCATTCAGAGATGTGTTGCAGAGGCATGTAACACATCACTAGAAACAATACGCTTCATTTTCTCAGACTTCATGGTGTTCATCCATACAGATGGCTCTTGATTACCTACATAATCTCATGATTTCCCATCGCCAAGATTTTTGTTACTAAAAGACACATAATTTAACTGGACACTCTTTCAAAATCGGCATAAACATAAGTCTACTGCACACTCATAATACTTCAAAATTTCTTAACATGTAAAGTTTCTGACTTCTTTTACATCATATGAGATAAAATATTGTAGAGTCCCAAAATAAATTATCAATGTTTTCCCTTCTCTCTCTCTTTCTTTAATTTCTATTTCACATAGATTAAAACTTAGCCATCATTTTGGCAGGTTGTGTGATTTCAAGCTATTAAGGTGAGCTGTGTAATAAGGAAGGTCAAAACCCATGAATTTAGTCATAAACTATGTAGCCTACCCTAGTGGCCTACATTGTACATTGTATTTATGCTTGGTTTTTCGAATATTTTGTTTATCTGTACAAAAAGCATTGTCACAATATAAAATAGCTGTAATATGCCATTTTTTTTTTGTCCAGCAATACATGTTAAAGTAATAGAACTGTGGGTCTATATAGATTGGCTAAGTGTTTTCATATTGGCTAAAATGGCAACATCTTATCATGTGAAGTTACAGTTCATTTTTGTGATCATTACTTTTGTGTTTGCAATTGCACTAAAATTCTTTTTAATATGTTATTGTATACATAGCTAATCCATAAGATCTGTAAGATAAACATGAACATTTGTGAATTTTAGTCTCACTTTAGGATAATTTTTCAAAGCAAAAGATCGTTCCAAATGCTTTGAAGCTTAGAATTGGGAGAGCTCTTAAGCTAATGCATCCTGGTGTATTGCTTTATTCCGTATATATGCTTTTTTAATTTTTAAAAAAGCATTTCGTACTTAAATAGGCATGAAAATGCGATCTATAGAGGTGTATCTAAACATTATTTTAAACCAATGCTAAATGTGCGTGCCTATGAAAGGTGGAATGATTGTGTTACATTAATCGCCATACTTTTGAAGATGTACCATAAAATGACCTTGAGAAGACAGTTAGTTGTGTTTATCTTTATGAAAAAAGCAAGTATTCTCTCATATTGGCCTTTCATCCTCCATTCTTGTAAACTTTTCTGAGAATCTGTGACATTCTGCTAACTTAGGAGTATGGTATATCTTTGGGGGGAAAAGATAAGAAATATCTTTCTTGTGTATCAGTCAGGATGTGAGTGAACTAATTCTTTTGAAAGTTACTCTTTATTATCTTCCCTTCAAAGGTGGGATTCCAACAAAGCAAATTTAATTTAAATAAGTTTCTGACTGTGAAATAAATCTTACCATTATGAAACACTGCATGGTGCTTTTACCTTATAAATGGTTTTTACATGGTTATGCCATAGAGTAAGGTGAGTTGAGAACTAAGTGGGAACCTCTAAAGTAATAAATTATTTGGTTTTGGAGATTGAAAGGAATATCTGTGTGCTAAATAACCTGCTTCTTGATTTCAGCCAAGTTCGAAAACTTTGCAGAAATAGATAATTTTAAAATGATAACTATGTGTCGTTGTTGTTGTTCTGTGTGTTGTTTGTGTGCGTATGTATTTTCTTTTTCATTTTAACCAGCCTCTTATACCTAGAAGTCCCACAAGCAGCGTTGCCACGCCTTCCAGCACCATCAGTACACCAACCAAAAGAGACAGTTCTGCTCTCCAGGATCTCTACATTCCCCCTCCTCCTGCAGAACCATATATTCCCAGGTATAAAACTAACCATCCCATTGTTCTGGGCAGCTTCTATCCAAAGACTAGCCTAACTATGTAAACTGTGAAGTAAATTCTCAAGGAGCACCTTGAATATTTTCTTAGATAGGAACTCTAAGCATATTCTGGAAAACTATTGCATTGTAGAGAATGCACTTTGCTTAATAATAGTAGTAATGGGCACCTGGGTGGCTCAGTGGGTTAAGCGGCAGGGAGCCTTCTTCTCCCTCTCCCTCTGCCTGTTGCTTACCCTACTTGTGTGCCCTTTCTCTCTATCAAACAAATAAAATAAAACCTTTAAAAATAATAATAGTAGTAACAATAACTAATCTGTATTAAACACTATGCATTAAGTATCATATAATAGGAAAGAGTAGGAAAGTAACAATAAATAACAATTGGGATTCTTTTAATAAGTAAGGAATAAGTGAGGGTTCTTGGCTAAGAAGACCCAGAAAATCTCAAGTTACTTTGAAGCATTCTATACTTTTTTTCTAAAAGAGAAGTTTATAGATAACTTCTATGCCTTCTTATATGTGTGCAATGAGGGAGCTTTTTGGGGAGGGGGTAAATGATGAGAAGAGAGAGTATAGTATCCCCCCTAATATTTCTGTATCTACAATTTCTCCTTGATTAGTTCAATAATGTTTCTGTCAGAAAGTGTAAAGAATTTGCAAGAGAATTAGTTGCCTTTAGAGCCTATTTTCTAGATTTCTTGAGACTATATCTCTGTTTCATTTCCAGATTCTATTTGAAATTCCTGGCAGGTGTGGAAGATTACAATTTTGTGCCATAATGCATTCTGTCCAAAGTATTCTGATATCCAGCCTTGTGGAATATAAAAATTATGGAAAGGGGCCAGCACTAAATGGGGATAATTAATACCAATCACAAAGAATTTGGTTCCATTTTTAAATTAGGTTTGCAGTCATTCTAAAATAGTAATTTAAGGTCTCTTATTTTCAAGCCACACTTCATATTAAATTTCTTCAGTATATAAAATAACTGAAATTCCTTTTAATTAATTTTCATTATTCTTTGGTGCACCTAATGTTTCAATTCTCTCAGATATGAGGGTACTGACATTTTACTATCTAAATGTTACATGACAGCATAGTGTGTCTGCAAATACTGTATTGTTGTCTAGTAATAAAACTGTAGTCCATTTTATAAACATTTTAGTTCTTAATTTTGAGAATTAAATGTAGCTGTGGGAACATGGTTTATGAGAAGACATAATTTACTAAGCTGGCTTTTCACAAATCTTTCTAATATGTAATTTACAGTCTTACGTTAAAGTTACAATCAGATGCACAGCTCCATCTGATATCCTAGCCAAATGCAAGTGACATTTTAATTTTATTAAGATGGTGTCAGGCTTTGAATACTCTTGCATGAGGAACAATAAAAATGTGTGCTTCAAATAGTGACTCTTAGTTTGTTTTCATTTTAATTGGAAAGACTTTTATTTCAATGCAAATGATTATTTAGGAAACCTTACCCCAAGGGCTACATGTACAGATAAACATCAGAAGATTATTTTTATCAAATCTCTGCAGTTTTTTAATCTTCTTTCCTTTTCTCTTGTGTAGGTAGGATCTTATTATAAAGAAAGTATTTCCTAGATAGAAACTGTTTAAAATATACTTCAGGAGATAAAAGAATAAAATGATTGAGTTCTGTCCTCTGAGTATGGTGGAGATAGGGTTATGGCAATGTGCAGAAGCCAATAAAAAGCTTGAACGTACTATTTAAAAATACTAAAGATATTAGAAGTTGAAGTATCAACATGTTGGTACTTGTTTTGTCAGTATTGTTTGAAAGCTTCATACTTTTCAGTAAACTTCATAATCACTTTAATTATTCTACATATTTTTTATTTAACGTAATTACTATTTCAGAATATGAAAATATTCTAGATATATTTTGAGTTAAATTATTAATTATCCAAGGCACACAGTCATTTGATATAGCACAGTCAGAACAATCCATGCATCTGAGTTCCTTGTATATATAAATTATCGGCATTTTGGGGTTTGACTTGAAGTTATGGCATAGATACAGCCTTGACACTTTTTTCCCACTTTGCTGTTTTGATATTAAATGGGGCTTGCCTAATTTAACTCATCTGAATGTTTCTTTTTTCCTATATTAAAAAATTTTGTTTATGTAGGGGAGGCATATTAGTGTTCATTTGAATTGTAAATAATAAAAGCTTCCTTACCTTAAAATCAAAGAAACCCTTAAAAATGGTAAGGCTAGTTGTCCGGTGGAAACGTTTTCATGGGCTTACAATTCTTTGGACATATTTATTCCAGAAGAAAATGTGGTTGAAAAAAAGTGCCTTTTCTCTAAAAGAGAAGACACTCATGTACATGGAGTGAGTAAAATTTGGTCAATTTTTTATTATATGTCTTATGACTATATGTAGCTTCATTAAGCATTTACATAATTAACCAAATCTCTTTTTCCATGACAAAAATCAAGAATTTGTAGGTCTTTGCACAACTCTGAAGTTCAAGCACTAACTTCTCTCAATTTTACTCTGAACCATTAAATATAAAGAAAATCCACTAAAACAGTATTCTAACTTTTCATCTATTTCCTTAAATCCTTTTCAGAGTAAAAGTGTAGGTTTATTACATACATAACATTAAGAAAATTTTTTAAAAATCTGTACAGCAGGACCAATTAATATGTTGAGTTATTCAGAGACTCATGATGTGAGTACATACACACATGCACACATAAAGAGATAAGCACACAACTGCGCACACACTTATACACAGAACACATACATCGGTTCATTCTACTGCAAAGGTTGTGTTTGGTTTGTACATTTCTTAATTCAACTTTATTTGTATGCGTTTCATATGGACATGTTTAATAAATCTTTCTTGTTGGTATGAGGTGAGACCTCCTTTACTGTATCATTATAGAGTAAGTAATATCAGCCCTTGCAATTTTCTGCCATGGGGATGTCCATACAAATAGAGCATAGTGAATTAACTAGGGCTGAGTCACCCTCTGATCTCAGCTGCATTGACATTCATGTCACAGGCCTGATAGAAATGTTTTCCCATTTACAGATAGGCAAACCTTACTCCAGTGCCATGAGTTCGTTAGGGCTGTTTTAAAGCTAATTGCAGTGTCAATTTCTTTTTGGTAGAGGACTAACAGTAACAAAAAGCACCAGGCAATTTGTTCAGGAAAAGTTTTTAGCTTGCTGAAAATGAAATTCTGCCTGGATTTTATATTTGTTTTCTTCATGTTGCCTGAGAACTAGCTGTCCAGTTGCAATTTAGCAATAGGCAATATTTTTCATTTAAAAAATAAAAGAGTGAAATAGCAATGTAAATGACAGTCTCAACTTGTGATGTGTTAAATACATGAGACAGCTTGCTGATTCAATCAGTCTTGAGAATATTATTTACTACTTTCAATATATTTCAAATACTAGGAATGTAGCTCTCTTCATTTGGACAGACCTGATCTAGACATTTGCATACACCCACAAAAGCGTAGTATACCCTAGTATGGAAGTATAGAAGTATAATATTCTTGCTGAACTGTAACTCATATTTTAGAATTGATTTATAAGCTCATCACCATAAGACATAATGTCAATTAAAGTTGTGTTCTTTTTATCTATCTCGTTATAATTTAGCTAATTCTGTTGATTTAAGATTTCAGTCTTAGCACTTAACATAAAATTAAATTTTTCTCTGGTTTGATAACATTCACGACACTGAGGGTAGAACTGGAAGCAATTAAGAACTAGGAGGAAATAAAATTAATGATCTGCAAGGGAAGAAACATTGCATTTACAATCATAGTCATGTTCTAGAAGACAGGCTTTTCTAACAAAGACTTCATAGCTAGTCATAGTGAAACACATCAGAAAATAAGCAAGGTTCAATTTAACCCATCCTAAGTGGAGTATTTCTACCAAAATTCCACTCATTAGGGGCCCAATTGCCTGGGCTGTGTAAATTAATACTGTATGTGAGTAACAATTTTAGGGATCCCATAAATGATTAGATTTTTCTTTTTTAGAATCCTATAGAAAATCAATTTGCCATCATCTTAAATTCCATATTTTGTCAGGTTTCTCTGTGTTCTCTCCACAAGAAGTGTTGCTGATTTGCAATGAAATTTTGAACTATCCATTTAGAATTAGTTCTATGAATGTGTGTTTTTGATATTAAATAAGATACATAGATTTTAAATATTGAAAGTCATTCTATTCAATAAGGTTTATTTTAAATTAATAACAAGCTGTTTGAAATTCTTATAATGCCAGTTTACAGAATGCTAATTTGGTTCTTAAGGCTGCAAATGTCCTTAACAAAGGTGGTAGTTGTTAACACATCTTTGTTTTTAAGCAGTGCAAATACTACTGTACATCAATTAGTTAAACTGGCACAAGAAAGCTATATTGGTAGCATCGTTAAACTTATACCTACTATCCTGAGCACCAAAAGTAATTTATGTGCTGACATGATTTCCTTTGTATGACATAGCACAGTGAAAATGAACTAGAGCAGAAGTTAGAAGATCCAGGATTCATGTCCAGCATTGTCATTTATTAGCTGTGTGACCTTTAGGCAAGTTATTTAACCTCTCTGATCCTCAGCATTTATTTTCCTGCAATATGGGGATAGTTAAAAATTACCCTTTAAGCCTCAAAGAAAGTTTAAAAAAATCAAAAGATATATTGTATGAGAAGGATATTAAAAACTGTTTTAGACCCTCTCTGCCATTTTACCACCCTAACACTTTCCTACATCCTTCTCCTTTACTTTTCTTTAGGGATGAAAAAGGAAACCTTCCTTGTGAAGATCTCAGAGGACATATGGTTGGCAAGCCAGTGCATAAGGGATCTGAATCACCAAATTCATTTCTGGATCAGGAATATAGAAAAAGGTTTAATATTGTTGAGGAAGATACTGTCTTATATTGCTATGAATATGAAAAAGGAAGATCAAGTAGTCAAGGAAGACGAGAAAGCACCCCGACTTATGGTAAGAGCTCTTTTCTTACATTGACAGGAGAACATGTCTCACATGAGAACCTCTATTTCTTTTCATAGATTTTTGGGTTATGAAATTCCTTGATTTACTTGATAGCTTTTGAATCTTTATAATTGATCTGTGTCTGTCATGTGCTTCGAAATGGAATCTCAACAGTGTGAAGTGTGATATTAAAAATTATTTGAAATTTTCCAAAGATAGGTAAGAACAGTAGGTAGCATTTTAATTCATTAATGACTTAAGGACACCTTGAATCACATGTAATTTTTGTAATGTCAGATATCGCCAAATTGGAATAATTGAATTTTCCTTTTTTTAAAAGACGAATGCTCCTATTAACTTGACTTATATAAAATTGACTCCTTATTCCTCAGGGATTAAAAAAATCTTTAGATAAACTTTCTGGGGAAAAATCTCACCATAGTTTTTGTGTTTTTTTAAGAAGTTGGAAAATTTGAGTGGAAGTGGATTCTAAATAGGAAACACACACTGTATTTAAGTCAGAGATGACCTTAGAGTTACCACATCCCTAGGATTTTTCATCTTTGACTTCTGTTTTTCTGTGCATGACCAAGACCAAGAGACCAAAAAAGTAATGCAGTTACGTGTACTTTAAATTGATACATTATATGTGAAAGATTTGCCTCTGAAGTTGCCTAAAGTTAAAGTAGTAAAGATATTATCCTATCGCAAGAGTGAAAGGATTTAATTGAAACTCTGTGCTCCTCCTTTTCCAGTTTTCAAACTGATCATTTTTAGTGAGGAGCATAGAAAATGGGAAAGACAGTATTCTTGCTGATTAGTACAGATGATCAGCTGGAGCTGAGTAGAAGGACAGTTGTCTTTAGGGTTTTTTTCCACTTGCCCTCCTTACTTGTCCACCATGGCCATATGTCTCCCTCCTGTGGTCCCAAATTATTGGTCATCATTTACCTTACTTACTACATGTGCCTGATTTCCTTACAGCTCTTTGGTAATAATTATGTGTGAGAAGTTTTGCCCCAAATGGTCCTAAACAGTAGGAACCATACTTATCTTGTGTTATTCTCTGTCCATGTGCTTTTTAAAATCATAATAAGTAATGATTTTTTTAACATAGCTCCTCAATTATAGTATTCTGTGGGTTCTTTTCTTAAACTTTCATAATTGGAAGATATTTACACCTTCACTTTTCTCCCCTATTATATTGTAAACTTCTGCAGTACAGAGCACTATAGAAGCGTACCATCTTTGTCATCCCTACCCTTGCTTTATCACATAAGATCTTTATTTTTATTCATTCATTCCACAAGTACTTATTGACTACCTGTTATTGGATAGGCAAAAGTGTATATCTAGTCTTTTCTTATCTCTTAGAATTATTTTGGCTCTCTTCTACTTATTTTGAAGTAGATAAGAATGTTTAAGGGAAAATTATAGTCACCAGATGAAGTTGATTGCTGATAGCTTTATAAAAAATTGTTACTTGATTCTCACTTGAATGGCTTTGGTTGTTAGTCTCTTCAGACTACAGTTCTAAATCATCTAGTATCATCATGTTCCACAAATCCTCTCTCTCCCAATAAAACAAAATACTGTTTAAGTTTTAGAAAATTAAGATATCCTATAGATATATATTTTGTAAAGATTGATTTATTTTAGATAGAGGGAGAGAGAGCACAGAGGGGAGGGGAAGAGGGAGAGGGAGGAAGAGTCTCAAGCAGACTCTGCTCCAAGCAGGGAGCCTGACGTAGGGCAGGGCTCAATCTCCTGACCCTGAGATCATGACCTAAGCTGAAACCAATAGTCAGTCACTTTATCCACTGTGCCATCCAGGTCCCCAATATGATAGATTTTTATAAACAACTTAGAAGAAAAGAAATATATATGTATGTGTGCTTAAAAAAGGGGTAGGAAGTTTTTTAAAAATAATGTTATTTTATTTTTGATCCCAGAAGGTTTTTTTTTTAACTTTTGAACATGAAATATAATCTGAACCTTCAATGGAAATACTTACAGATACTTCAGTGAAGATTTTCTAGCAGTTTAATGTATTAAAACCTTTTTAAAATCAGATCATAAGTAATAAATTCTTCCTGTCACACACATGAATTTGTGTCCTTAATTTTCCCAAAGATTAATTCATTTCTAAATTCATTCAGCAAATATTTGTTGTGTACATAAAATCATCCAGTCACTGGGGGTTCAAAGGTAAATAAAACGTAAATTTTCCCTGGAAGGCAGTCATAACCTAGAGGGAAGAAACAAATAAAGAGATGCACTGTAATAACTTTAGGTAAGTAGGAATATGTGAACAAAGTAGTACACTAGCCTAGGAGCCGAAGCCCCAGAGTCTTCCCGGGAAGTCACATAACTAAAAGTCACATTTGTGCTGAGTTTTAAATAAGTAGTCATCTTCTAGGGTTTCTAAATGTTAGTTATCCCTACCAAATACCTGATAATTTCTCAAACCTCGGTCTGAGATCTGAGGATTTGTACAAATCTTTCATCCCAGAACCTAACGGTCCCAATATAAATTATTTCAAAACTTGATAAGCAATTATCGATTACTTCTTTATTTAATCTATAAAGCAGTCCCATTTCATAGACTTCCAAGTGTGACATTATTTCCCTATATTTAAAAAATAATAATAATAGGGGTGAGTGGGTGCCTTAGTCATTTAAGCATCTGACTCTTGGTTTCGGCGCAGGTCGTGATCTCAGGGTCCTGGGATCAAGCCCTGCATCAGGCTTCACGCTCAGCGGGGAGTCTGTTTCTCCCTTTCCCTCTGTCCCACCCCCTACTCTTGCTTGTTCACACTCCCTCCCTCTCTCTCTCTCTCTCTCTCTCAAATAAATAAATCTCTAAATAAATATAGAGAAAATATATATAATTCTGTTGATGTATATTACAAAAATCCTAAAGTACAAAAATGTTTATGTTTCATATTTTCTGGAAATGACAATAATTTAACATGTTAGTCCTTGTGTGATGCCTTGAAATGTAATGAGGAAGTCATTTGGGCTTACAGTACTCAACTTACTTCTTAGTTACCAATACCCTTATCTTATATGGGAGCTTAGCCGCCATTCTCTCCTATTAACTCCCCAGATTACATGTTTATTCCAAGAGGTTTAGAGTTAAGATTATGAGAGTATAGATAGGATTTTGAGAAGCAAAGGAGAAACATGATTCAGTACTTATTATGTGTTTTTGGTTAAATGTGTATATATTTGTCATATTACCTTAGTACATTCATATTTTAAAGTTAGATATATAAAACAAGAATATTTAGGGAAGCTCTGCTTTTGGACACAGTGGCAAAGAAACACACATGTAAAGAAAAATACCTGAAAATATCCTAACTGTGGACTTTAAAATATATATATTTTTAGGCAAGTTTCTCATTTTATATCATAGACACACTATTTGTTGCTAAGAGTAAGTTAAAAGAATTATTATTTACCCTAAACTATCAGACAAGTATAATATTGATAGACAACAGATGGCCCTTCTAGAAATAAGTCAGTAATGCCTGTGAGCTTTTATATATGCCAGGCACTGTGCTAAGCATTTCAAAGGCATTGACCGATTTAATCCTTACAACCCAGTGAAGTAGGTGCTAATAGAATCCTTATTTTACTGATGGATTAAATAACTTACCTAACTTACCCAACTAGTAAGTGGTAGAGCTGAGTTTAAGTACCCACGCATATTTGGGACTCTATCAGTGGTACTAGCTAGCTAAATGTGATGAAAATAATTTGCTAAATCGTAGAGAAATAACTTCCAGAAATTGAATTTCCTTCCAAATTCAAGCATTTGATTTCAAGCAAGCAGAAGTAGGTCTGATTCTGTATGGTCTCATATGTGTTGTTTTATATTTATAGGCATTAGAGTTAATATGTTTTTACATAGACATGGCCCTGACAGACCTTAGGAAAAGGTAGCTAAATTGAGGGGTAAAATGAGCAACAATGTGTTATGTCCTTTTTAAATCCGAGAACATAAAATGGGTTCTACTTTCTTATAAAGATAGATGAGACTAATTTCTGGAAACACGGAATGGGGGAAGCAGCCTACATCAGTGGTTACTAGCACTGTGGCATCAGCCCTACTTGGTAATCCTGTCTTTTATCTAATTACTCTAGTGTGAGCTTGGGGATGTTGGCCTCAATTTTCTCCTTTGTTAAATGAAGATGATAGTACCTGTCTCACAGACTTTTTGTGAGAATTTCATGACAATGCATTGTAAGTTGCCTGGAAAGTGTCCAGTATATGCTAGGTATTTATTCTCATTGTTGCCACTGTTGCATAGAAACTTCAGTGCTGCTAAGAGAATCCAAGTTAAGTATTCTCACCTCACAGAAAAAAAGATAACTCTGTGAGGTGATGGCTGTGTTAAAATAGATTGATTGTAGTCATCGTTTCATAATTCTCTGTATATCAAATCATCACGTTGTACAAGTTAAATAAACAATTTTTATTTATACCTCAATACAGCCTGGGGGGGGACCAAAAGAACTTAAAGATCTCAATACATAAATAATAATAATAATATCAACCATTTTAAACTCTTAGAAGAATTAGATGGGGTGAATAAACAGTGCAGTTTTTAAGTAAGTAACTTTAATGTGAACATTAGAAGAGGAGGAAAAGAGGACAGCATTAAATCCCTTAAACTATTTGGTCTCATCTGCTCATGCTTCAAAGGTAAGGTTTGAATTTGATGAGATCAGTTGCTTGGCAACTTTTCAGAATGATAATGTGCCCCATCAGCTTTCCTTTTTGCTGTTCACAGACTCTTTGCCCTTGCCTTTCCATCATACCACATTTCTATGCATAGAAACTGGCTAAAAGGTAGATAGAATTAACTGAGTCCCTTTGTGGCTGTTGAGTGGTCATATTCTATAAGAATAGGAAGAACACATTTTTTTTACAATAATATCACATAATAGTATTGGTTTGAAAGAATCTAGACTCTTCTGATTTATTGAGAATCCAGGACCTTACAAAAAACACAAGAATGAGTGCAGAGCATTTAGAAATGTTCCTCATCAATGTTATTTTACACATTGTGCACTGAGGAAAATTAATTTCTATAACATTATAACTGAACA
This sequence comes from Martes martes, assembly GCF_963455335.1. NCBI lineage: Eukaryota > Metazoa > Chordata > Mammalia > Carnivora > Mustelidae > Martes > Martes martes. The sequence continues at coordinate 16,228,713 of NC_137897.1, forward strand.
TTTTCTACTCGAGTAGTTGGGACAAGAGAAAACTACCATGTGCCATTTATCCACATGAATAGCTAATGGCTTGAAATGACTTAAACCAGCATGGTGAAGAACCTATGGGCAGTGACACTATGAACTATTCTATTGGTGTGAGGAGAGGAAATGATCCATAGGTTCCAGAGTCTCTTATCATACTTCAACATTGTCTTTGTCTTACAACGTCATTCTACCTTTTAGTCAGTTAAATTATAATTAATAGCACTGTTTAAAACTTTTCTTAAAGGATTACATATACACAATACATTCATACTCCTTTATTTCTGAATATAAGTCTTCTCTCTTTCCTGTGATTTTTTAAATATAAATTGTCTAGCTAATCAGGTTAAAGTTCAGCTGTCACTCATCACCTATGCTAGAAAAAAAAAAAAAGAAATTGGGATTCTAACCACAGAAAATGTCTTTGTTCAAGTAAAATGTACTACTTCCAAAGAACTAACCATAGAAATAGAAATCAGTGAATCAAAAATGTAGAAATATGAGATGTATACTGTACCCACAGGAATTGTTATTCCTTTGGACTTACTTAATACAGTTCATAAAGACTGCGTGTTGATTAGCTTCACAAAATAATTTTGAACATCAAGCTGATGGTGATAAGGGACCATGTAATGGATAGAAAAGTAGTTCAGCAATTGTTTTGAGAGAAATGGAAACGTGTCTGTTCCTAATGTAAGTAACAGAGTAATCAGTGAGAGAAGGTACTCTTTCCTAATTTGTGCAATTTTACTGACAGAAATAGCAGAGCATGAATTTGAGGTCAGATAGATCAGAACTTGGTATCACAGGTTGGCCTTTAATAACTGATTGACCTTGAACTTGAGTCTTACATCAATATGTTTTTGCTTCCTTATCTGTAAAATGAGATGGCAGGATTACTTGTGGTATTTTTATGAGGGTTAAATGAGATAATGTATGTTTAGTACTTGGTACTGTTCTTGCCGCATGGAAAGTGCTCAAGAAATAGTGCCTAAATGGCATAATGAATTGTTCCTGCTCATAAATGAAAATGTTCCAAAGATTGTCAAGTGCCTATAGATCAAATTAACAATCCATCCTCTCCCTGTGGAGGGATTTAATAAAGGACAAAAGGGCTGGAAATACTCCCTTTGTTTGGTCTCTTTCCCTACCCACTAAACAGCCATTTAAATCATAACAATTAAAAGAAATATGAACAAATTCAGTATGTTTGTTTTGGTTTGGTTTTGAAAAGCAGAAGGAAGAACATTCAAATAGGTAATAATACTAAAAACTGCCCTGATCCAAATCTTCTTTTAAGTTCCATTATGGAAACCAATAGCTCATACTCTGGACAGAAGGGCCTAAATAAAACCTCACAGCATCAGAATTCTCAGAACGGTTCAGACCCCACACCTTTTTAAAGTTTAATTGCTAGGAGGGAAAAGGAGAGCAAAAATAATATATAAAATAAAATAGTTGGAGACTCCCAAAAAATGAAACCAGGCAAAAAAACAATCAGCTTGAACAAATTAAAGTGCTAGATAATGAATAAAATAATAAGATGAAGAAAAAGGAACTCTTATTTATTTATTTATTTATTTATCATCTTAATTTTATTTTATTTTTTTTCAATGTTCCAAGATTCATTGTTTATGCACCACACCCAGTGCTCCATGCAATATGTGTCCTCCTTAATACCCACCACCAGGCTCGCCCATGCCCCCACCCCCTCCCTTCTAAATTCCAGAGTATTAATATGTGGGTAGAATGGAAAGATCAGCAAACCAAGTGAACAAAACTGATGCAACTGTCAGAGGAAAAAAGTAACTTTTAAAATGAATTCATCAACAGAAAAATATGAACTAGGTGAAATATTGTTTCCCTTAAAGACAAAATGGGAAGCCAAGAATAGAAAGAGCCTGCCTAACTTAGGGATTCTCAGCTGGCGTCAGTATTGCCCTCCAGGGTACATTTGTAATTTTGCTGGGGGGGGGGGGTGTTTGTAGTTGTCATAACTGCTGGTGGAAAGGATACTGGCATGTAGTGGGTAGAGGCCAAGAATACTAGTACACATCCTACAAAGAGCAGGACAGCTCCCAGCAATAAAGAATGATCCAGTCCACAATGTCAAGAATGCTGCTTTTGAGAAACCCTTAGCTAACTTAAGAAGAATCAACTACAGATAGATTTAATACAGAAGCAGATATGTATGACTAGAAAATCAAAGAGCTCTTGTTCATATGATGCAGGGCCAATTGCTTTTTTTTTTTTAATTCAAAGAATCTCTGAAATTATTGCCCTAAGAAGAGACTTACATTTACTCACCATTAACATAGTCTCTGGGCAAAAGTAATATAATGTTGTGAGTGTCTGGGATGACCTATCCTACTCTACAATAGAAAATCCAATTGCGACATTCCCTGGAGTAGGAGGGGACCCATATTCCATAGTTGAAATCAAAACGCATTTTGTCCTATGGAAAAAATACTGTAGTAAATGGCAGCTAGGTAAAATTTAAGAGTGGTTAGTGTTAGCTTTCACATCACAGTGTGGATTAAGGATCCATCATTTCCCCAAATATGTTCTTCAGATCTCTAGTTCTGAAAGAGGATCTTTGCAAAACAAAGAGGTTTTCTGGTTAAATATGATTGGAAACTTCTGAATATTTTATCCCCTTCTTGGCAATTAATAAGTGCATGTAAGCATACTTAAAGGCTTTGAAGGTCTTCTTGAATTTGGGTTAGCTTATTGTTTCCCTAATGTATTTGTACATTGAATCTTTTTTGGTTTTGTTCACAAAATGCTTACTAACCTCCCAACGGAAGGTTTGATGGAGTATATTTTGGGCAATGGTAAAATAGACTTTGGTAGCTCCTCTTAAAGACCAATGATAAATATTTCTTTATGTTTTAAGTTATAAACATCTGACTTAATAGGTAAGGATTTGGAAAGACCTCTATTCTTTTTTGGGGTGGGGGAGGGAGAATCTGAAGCAGGCTCCACGCCCAGCACAGAGCCTGACATGAGGCTCAGTCTCACAACCCTGAGATCTTGACTGGAGCCGAAATCCAGAGCCTGGTAGGTGTTTAACTGATTGAGTCACCCAAGTGCCCCTGGAAAAGTCTCTACTCTTAAGTCAAAGTCTACCCCAGCAAACGGCGTATTGAATGTCATCTTCAGTTTTATCTTGCAGAAAAGCCATTTTCTAGAGTAAATCTTATTTGTCCAAACTCAAATAATAAATTATTACTTGTCCAAACTCAAGTAATAAATACTAACTGGAAAGATCAGTGCATGGTGTTCTATACTCCAGGTTCCTTGTAGAATTACTGGTATCACTGCAAAACAATTTGCCAGAAATCATGGAGGATATAGATCCTTTGGGTGGGAGAGAGGGGAGGAGGTAGAAAATGTCAAGTGTTATGTCGAATCTTGTTAAATAAGAGATAACTAAAAATTGTACGTTGATTACTTTAAAGACTGGAGACATTAGAGCAAATAATTATGGCAATACAGAAGCATTTAAAAGTATACATATGAAGACCCAACATTCTTTTGTAAGTCTCTCAGCTTACAAGTTGACACATCATGCCAAAGCAATGTATTTTCCATCTTTGTTAAGGTGATGGACAGCAATTACAAAGCTACATCCACAGTTTATGTTCTAATCCTCCATTAGTTCTTCACATAGCTTTTAAGAATTTTTTGCAAGAGTTGCATACTGGGTGGGAGGACACTTAAACAAAAGCAGTAATCATACATGCCATTGAATTATTTTTGAAGATAAAAGAATTGGATTTTTGTGTAATGCAGTGGTCTTGAATTCATACCAAGGCAATGTGATGTAGCAAGGAGAGCACTGGGATAGGAAGTTGGAAGTGTATTTGTGGGCTGACTCCAACACTGACTAGTGGTGAAATCCTGAGGAATTAACTTTGGTGTGTCTTAAGTTTTTCATCTCTCCCTTTCTTGCCAGTTGTAGTGACTGATGTAATCCCAAATGGAAAATTATGTGAAAGGAATTTAAAAGTTATTACAAGGTATCATTCTGTTTATTTCAAAAGAGAGTCTTCAATTGATGGTCTTAATCATTGTCTTTTTTACTCTTCATGAGAAAAGGGGACTCTTTCCCTTATGTTGATAAGATTTTCAAGACACTGGGGCGCCTGGGTGGCTCAGTGGGTTAAAGCCTCTGCCTTCGGCTCAGGTCATGATCCCAAGGTCCTGGGATCGAGCCCCGCATCGAGCCCCGCATCGGGCTCTGTTCAGCGGGAAGCCTGCTTCCCCCTCTCTCTCTGCCTGCCTCTCTGCCTACTTGTGATCTCTGTCTGTCAAATAAATAAAATCTTTAAAAAAAAAGATTTTCAAGACACTGCTTTACTAAGATTTTTTTGTAAAATAGAGTGACTAACATTACACTGTATGTTAACTAACTGGAATTTAAACAAAAACTCGAAACTACAAAAAAAAAATAAAATAAAAGAGGGCTTTAATTTGTGGTTAACTTGAAAATTGGATGTTTCTAACCAAGTAACATTTACATACTCATGTCATCTTTCTTGTCCACAACTATATTAATGCTGAGCACAGCATGGGGCAATGGTATTTTAGCATAGCTCATTTTTTCTTACCCACCAGAGCCATCAGAGGAGGACTCAGAAGTCTTTTGCCACTTAAACAGTATTTAAACCATCTGAATCTTTCCTAGTCCTCACATCCCTCTAACGTAGAGGTGACTCTATGCACAGTGGCAAACATTTCAACTTAGAAAAACCTGTCTTTGCAGACTCCAATGTGTACTGCGCAGTTGTTCTCTTGGTAGAATTGTTACAAAAGGTAATCTTATTCAAAATATAATTAGCCTTGAAATCAAGTGTTAAAAGTCCCATATAATTTTTGATACAGTTCAAAATTTTCTCCTTCAATAACTTTTATATTACTCCCCATTTAAAATCTAGATCACCTTTAGAAAGCAATAGGAAAATTTAAAAACAAGATGTAGTTTATTCTTTGAAATGAGATTTTAATTGTTTATGTTCCCCATTAATGAAACTGAAAAGATTTCAAGTTAATAGTAATTAGATTTGTATTTGATTTAGATTATTACAAGGTTTTAAAGCCAGTACTTAAATAATCATCACATTGCAATGTTTACAACCCAACTTTTTCCCAAGCTCTTTTATCCAAAAATGAAATTTAAAAAATATGGCCCTAAAGATCAAAGCGCCTGTTTTTACTTATTTTATTAGATCCAGCTATGTTGCTTTTATTCTTAAAAAATTACTGACTTTCCATTCATTCCGTGTTATTCCTCTTTAAATGTGTTATTGTCTACCTTAAATTACCTCGGGATGTTTTCCTAGAAATGCAGTCAACCATCTGAAAGTAATTTTTCTGTCTGGTATGTGGGGAGTTTGATGGGTATATGTGGCATGCTTGTAGCTTAACATTCCTTACTACACTCATTTTCATGAAAATATTGGTTAAAGTATTCAGAACAGATGTGTATATGTGTGCGTATATGTATATATTTCTTCTCCTTAAGACTCTAGAGAAAGCTTTTTTTGTGAGCATTAAAGGACATGTCAGATTTCTCTGCAGTCTTTTTTTCAACTGTAAGAGAGAATATTGCTTCTCAGGTGCTGTTTATCATCCTGAAATTTAATGATTTTAGCATGTCTGAGAAGAGAATTAGAAAGGGGGGATAAATACAATTGAAAAAGGCAGCAATTCAGTAGTATTTCAACAGATATCATGGGTACTCTAATACAGGAATGTTTCCACATATCAGGAGGCAGGACCCCTAGTTCGTTGGTTTGTTTTTTTTTTATTTTTTAGATTTTATTTATTTATTTGAGAGAGAGAGCATATGCATAAGTTGGGGGAGGGCCAGGCAAGAAGGAGGAGCAGACTCCCTGCTAAGCAGGGAGCCCAACATGGGGCTTGATCTCAGGACCCCAAGATCATGACCTGAGCTGAAGTGAGATGCTCAACCAACTAAGCCACCCAGGTGCCCCTGGACTCCTATTCTGATGTATTACCAAACCACTCTCTAAGGCTTGATTTGTTAGAAATGAAGGCAGTTGGTCGGGTTGACATACTACATTGGAAGGAAGGGAGGGAAGGTGAGAGGGAAAAGGAAGGAAAAATGAGGGGGAGGGGACTGGAAAGTTGACAGGAAGGAAGGAGAAGGAAACTATGAAAATAAAAATTAATGGCATAGCTTGGACAGTTTTCAGTCCAGGGTGTGAGGAAGGACCCCTGTTTACTTGCTTAACAAGTAATCAGTCACTAAGTATTGAATAGTTACTGTGTTTAAGGCCATGTGCTATGTGCTGGAGATACCACAGTAAACAACAGAGAAATTTCTCTTGTGAAATTTACATTCTAGAAGAGGGGCAGAATTCAAGCAACTAATTTAATAAATACTTATTTGACTATAAATGGCATGCTATGAAGAAAAACTACAACAGAAAATGAGAACAAATACAGAGAAACCCAGCCTAGAATAAGAGGTCAAGGAGAGCATCCGTGAAGAATTTTCACTTAGCTTTCGAGGGTGTATGTGAATTTAGCAGAAGAAGAGAGGAAAACCAGAGGAGGACAGAGTCCTGTGTCAGATGAAGAAAATGTTTCAAAGAAGGGAATAATCCTGTGCATCAAATGTTACAGATAGGTCAAAAAAGTCAAAGATTCTAAGAATTGTCTTTTGGATTTAGCAACATGAAGGTGCTAGTGAACTTGACAGTAATGGTTTTGGTATAGTTTTGGGGGCAAGAGCCTAATCAGAGAAGGTCCAAGAAAGAGAAAGGAGGAGATTCCACATAAAGTGGGATGCTACACTATGTCTTTCTATGTCTGGCTTATTTCATTTAGCATGGTGTCCTTTAGATTCATCCATGTTATCACAAATTTAGGATTTCCATCTTTTGTGGCTGAATAATACTCTGTTGTATACATATACCACATCTTTAGCCACTCATCCATTAATGGGCACTTAGATTGTTTCCATGTCTTAGCTATTATGACTAATGTTTCAGTGAATATGGGAGTGCATGTATCTCTTTGAGATACGAATTTTATTTTCTTTGGATATATACCCAAAAGTAAGGTTGGGGAATCATATGGTAGCTCTGTGTTTTGTTTTGCTTTGTTTTGTTTTGAGGAACCTCAATACTGTTTTCCATTTTTATACTTGAAGTTTGAGAGTAGATCTCAAGTGTTCTTACCAGACATACCCACACATACAAATGGTAACCATGTGAGGTAAAGGATGTGTTAACTGGATTGTGGCCATCACTTCACAATGTACATGTACATTAAAACATCATGTTGCATACCTTAAAAATCGTGTTGTAAGCCTTAATATATAACATTCTTATTTGTCAGTCAGACCTCAGTAAAGCTGGAAAAAAGGGAGAGGAATTAGAGAATGAGAACATAAATGAGTTTTATATTCTAGGAGTTTTTCTGTAAAGGAGAGCAGAGAAATGAGGTGGTAGTTGAGAGGTAGTTTGCTGGTGAAGGGAGGTGGTGTTTTTGTTTTTTGAAGATTGGAGAAATTACAGCATGTTTATTTGCTAATTGGAACCATTTGGTAGAAAGGGAAAAATTGATGCTCCAGGAGAAAGAAGCGAACATTGCACAAGAGACAGTTTTGAGTAAGTAAGAGGGACTAGGATCCAGTGAAGGGCCCAGTAATTTGGGTTATCCCTAATGTTAGTATCCTTCCATTCAAACATTCAAAAAATTTTAATCATTACCTGCTCTTGTCAGTGTCTTTGCCAGGAGCACTCATAACAAAGACACCTAAGACCCAGTTTCTGCCAAAAGGTAGAAAAACCTTTAACAGAAAGATATAATATAATATCATAATATATAATAATACATATACCAAAAACACTATGAAAGAGCCCAGAAGAGTGAGCACTTAGCTCTGCCAAAGGCCAGTGTAACATTTGCAATAGCACCAAATATGTTTTCTTATCCAAGGGAAATGTCAGTTTATTTTCAAGCAAGTCTATGCAGTAATACTAAAATGTAGCAATTTCATTTAAAAACCAGTACCTTAGTTCGTTACAAAGTACTCCATCATGGTCAGTATTCTTTTTTAAAAAGGTTTTATTTATTTATTTTTATGTACTTTAGAGAGAGAGAGAGAGAGGGCACAAGTGGGGGAAGGAGTAGAAGGGGAAAGAATCTCAAGCAGACGTCCTGCTGAGCATGGAGCCTGGTGCGGGTTACCATCCTGAGACCGTGACCTGAGCTGAAACAAAGAGTTAGACGCTAAAATGACTGAGCCACCCAGGCAGCCCTCATTGTCAGTATTCTTAAAATTATATTTAGTGTTCTATTTGTGTTTAATTACAGCTAAATGTAGTTCATAATAAAAAACTACTTGCCATTAATTTCAAAATAAAATTCAAATAAAATCCAAAAATAATTATCTTTCAACTCTACATTTATTAGACTACAGTAAGAAATACAGTGCACAATTCCTGCCTCTATGGAAATCCAAGTTAGAAATCTCCAGTTTTACAACAGATATGACAAGTAAGTAACAAAATAGTGTAAACTGTGAGACCATAGCACGGAGATATCACAAGGCTTATGGTAGGGTGTCAAATATACTGTATAATTAATAAATATTTTATGCTTGGAGGGATAAAAAAAACAAGAGAAAGTGGTCAGCAAAATTTATAATAGGGCTCTTAACTTTATTGTTTTACTGTATTCTTGACTACTACTATTAATTTTCATCATGAATTAGTAAATACAAGTGTCACTACCTAAAGAGATGTCTTAAAATTTTTCAGATTATTTTTCAGAGATTTATTATTGTGTATGTACATTTCCATAAGGAGTGAGTCAAATGTACTTAATAAGCCTTTAAAAGTAATTACAAACATAAAAATACTTTGCATATATTAATAATAGTATACATTTGACTTAAAACTAAAATAATGCTTATACTACTCTTCTTTCTTTTGACCAATGGTACTGCAGCAACAAACCATAAATTTCTTTTTCCATTTAAACTTTGCTATTTTGTGTAATTACAATTACTTGCAGTGGCAAACACTTCCATGCTGCAATCAAAGATCTCTGTATTTGGAATTAGGAATAATTAAAGCCATTCTCTATTTTTCATTTTGCCAAACAACCAATCAATCAATGAGCGTTTCCTCATTCTCTTTTATTAAGTCTGTTTCAATATTTCAGCACAATAAAAAAATTTATAAAAGCAGTAATACTTATAAGCAACATTATTTCTTATAACTAAACAAATAATACTTTTAAAAATGATTATTTTTACTTGGCATTGCTAAATTCAGAGCTTTATAACTAGTAAAAAGCAAAAGACTGATGTCCTCTAAAAGTGAATTTTATTTTATTTTATTTTATTTTAAAGATTTTATTCATTTATGTCATGAGAGAGAGTGAGAGAGGGAATACAAGCAGGGGGAGTGGGAGAGGAAGAAGCAGGCTTCTGTCCTAGCAGGGAGCCCGATGCAGAGCTCAATCCTAGGACCCTGGGATCATGACCTGAGCTGAAGGCAGATGCTTAATGACTGAGCCACCCAGGCGCCCCCAAAAGTGAATTTTAATTAAGGTTTTGATCTCAGATTTTTGTTTAATTCAATACCTTTTTCTCAATTTTGTGTTAGCAATATACAGTATACTCTACTAAAAAAATCACCAGAAAATCAGTGTTTACTCTTTTGCAAATTTGTTTCCTATGGTTAATAATATAACCAGGCATATCAAGGGCTTAATTATATGCCTCAATGACTTAGCTCCTTGAGAATCTCAGAGAAGATGACCTGAAATACAACAGATACAGTTATTTATTTCATATTCTATGCATGAAGCATGTTTCTTCTTGGTTTTGTGCATATATATTTGACTCCAAACAACCAATCAATTCTTTGAAAAATGTCAAAATACTTTATATATGCATATAATAACATATGGACTTATTTATTGGGTTGTTCACTTTCCAGAGGATTTTCTTGGTGACATGTAGAAACAGTGTTAGGGCTGTTAATTGCTTCAGTTTCAGTACACACATGCTGAAATGGACTTTACTTTAAAAACCAGATTTTAAAGAAATAAGTTGTAGGAATTTTGGAAACACAGAATTCAAAACATTGAAAATATGGAGGATTGATTCTGCCAAGCAGTTGAATAGACATGACAGAACTGAACCTTTCCCAAAAGTTTTACCTAACCCTGGGAGGACAGGATATATGGGCCCTGCATCAGCTCTCCCAAAGCTCTTCCTTTGTAAAAATGCAGAGATCTGCTCTATGAGAATTTTGGAATCTTAGGTGATTGTTTTTTAAGTTGTTTGTACACCTTGAGAGGAAACCACTTTTAAATAAACACTACATTTTTTGGCTCATTAATAATTTTATCATATCCAGTTCATCCTCAGACTTTCAAAGAGCTTAGCAAAATATACTATGTAAACTCTATCATTGTACATAGTATAAAACCATAAGGTTACATTTTCCTTAGGAACAGAATTAAAAGTCTCCTAATGGAATTTTTTTTAAATAGATGGACTGATCATAGCAAATGATCATGAAATTTAGCTGGGCAAGGAAGGAAATAAAGAGGTATATAGTGACTGAGAGGTCTTAGAAGGTGGGAGGATCAGTAGATTAAGGAGGAGGATATTTGGACTTGGGGTTCTGCAGAGATTGCACTAGAAATACAGAAGACAGTAGTTGAAAAGTGGGATGCTAGAAAGGATTACAGCCTTTGCAGTTAACAGGTTAAGCATATAACCACAGGAGTGGGTACAGGAGAAAACCTCAAGAAATTGAGAAACCAAAATATTGGAGGATGAATATTGAAGTCACCATGAATTATGGCAGAAATGGTGTTTAAATGCCTGGGTTTCAACCCTGATACTACACACTTCCCAACTGTGTGTCCTTGGGCCAGTTACATTACCTGTCTCAGTTTCTTCATCTGGTAAAACGAGGGTAATGATAGTCTATTTCTCATAACTATGAGGATTAAACAATTTAATACTTATAAAACCCTTAGTTTTTGGCATATGGAAAATGATATATATTTGTTTAGTACTATTATCACGTGCATCATAATCATCATTATTATGATCCAGTCCCGTGTGAGTCTTGGCTTTTCATTCATTTAAAATTTATTGAGCAGTTATTGTATGCCAGGCATTGTGCTAGGTATGCTTTTTAAACATTTTTATGATTTTCTTAGGCTCTTTTGTGCTTCAGGAATTTCAAGTTGATCAAAATTAATATACTGGAGCCTCACCAAAAAGTTATGCTTGAAGTCTATATCATGAGTTCTGCTTGCTAAAGTAAGATGTTATTTAGTAAGACTACAGACAGAGGGAAACAGGACAGGCCAGCCAATGCAGTGATTACTTGGATCTGGAATCTAGACTTGTTCACAATAGCAAAAGAGATGCTTGGGGGTGGGGCAGGCCCAGCTATAGGCCATAAATGGGAATCCAGCCATATTGCTGAAGCATGGTGATAAATCCAAAATATATTGTGACAGGAGTTAGGAGGCAGTGGAGATGGGAAGTCAGCATTGTAGCATTCCAACAGCCACAGCGGGTTAATATCGTTGCAGGCATATTAAACACAAGGGGCTTCTATCTTGGAGACTGGCTATCAAGATACAGACACTTAGGCATTGGGGAATAAGGCAGAGAACCAGTGACTGAAGAGAAAGTGAAATCCCTAAAATAGTGATACTCTTTGTAAAGGACCATACCCTTAAAGTCTGGGACTCCTAAGAGAGCAAACCTAGGCTGTTCTTTATTATTTATAAAAGGATGCCTTAAGATTGCATTATCACCTGGCCAGTTGCCACAGGCAGTTTCACCTTCTGGCTCAAAACACACATTTTTCATCTACACAAATGCCAACCATAACGTTGCATATGAGTGAGTGTGTTTTGCAGACTGTAGCTAAAAATCAGTGTTAAGTATGAGCGGACATGGGGAAGAAAAACAATGTGATGTGAATTTTGTTCTCTGTGTTTAGGCAAGCTACGACCTATATCTATGCCAGTGGAATATAATTGGGTGGGGGACTATGAAGATCCAAATAAGATGAAGAGAGATAGTAGAAGAGGTAAGTGTTCTAGAATTTCAGTGTAGGCTGGGGTGTTGGAACAAAAAGCAAATTATATGTTCTTTAAATAGGTTGTTATGGCTTCAGTGGAAAACTTCATTCTCTCATGGATTTTATGAAACACCCAAACCAACTCAGACCAATGTTTGACTATCTTAATATGTTATTAAATAGATATCTTCTCTGAATATCTCTTAAGGGATTCAGGGCAGATAAGTACAGTGTAAAAAAAATTAAAATCTGATTGTTATGTCAAAGTCACTATTTGGAAAACAAGGTCAGAAGTGTGAAACTGCATAAAAGAATTAAGTTCAAAGACTAGGAAGAGTTTGTGATCAGTCCCCATTGGTCCGCAATGCAACCTCACTACTTTTGAATTAGTACAATTTTAAAATGGGTATTGACGTCCGTGAATAAAGCTAATGGAAACTGGGCCAGTGACTAATGAAAACCATATAGAAACGGAAAAAAAAAACCACTTTGCTTTTTTTTCTCTTCTGTTTGTTGTTCAGGGTTATCTTCTTACTTGGGGGTGGGCTACACATGAAGTATCTACAAAAGTAAGTTTTTATGTTCACTTATCCTGCTGTTGATGTGAGCAGTAAAGAGAGCCACTGGAAGTCTCACTACTAAATGGGACTCGACCAGCTATGGATATGGTGAACTACTTCTGCTTTCTGAAATAGAGAGCCATAAAGTTATAGATACAAAATAAAACAAAGCAAAAAAAAAAAACTATTCATAGGGCCTCAGCTCACTAAGCTTCCTTCATAATATATTTAACCCATGTGCCTGTTACTTCTAGCTGATGTGCTGAATTTACCACACAGGGATAAGCAAGCATGAATATCTGCTTCATTAGTCTAGTTAACACTTATTTCATGGAGTGAACATTTCAGAAAATGTTGGTAAATATAGGAATATTGACAGCTTCCTTTACATCTAAGTATTCATTCCATTTTCCAAATTTTAGTTTCTGACTTCATTTGTGTTAATAGAATTAATCAAGAAAAAAGTAAAAAGAGAAACATATATGCTATTACTGAGTCATTGTTTTGAGACTTCATATGACGATGATATCTTGGGGGAAAATGCTTTATGAAGTTCTAAGTGATGGCTGTCAGTTTAAGCATAGATTCTGTGAACTAAGTTTCCTGACTCTTGGTTCAGAATATGGGTTTTAAGTTCTCCAAGGATGCTAGTCTGTTATAGGTCACTGTTTGTCCTTGATTTTTGGCAGAATCTCCCTGGGGAACTTGTTAAAAATTTTATGAGCCGTACACCCAGAATTTCTGATTCAAGTTTTACAGTGAGTCTCATATAGTTGGACCAGAGATAAAACTTGGATAAATAATCTGTAGGCTATTTCTTATTGCCCTATGATCCCAAATGATTATGATGCTCTATGTTTTTATCACATAGGTATTTTATAAATTAAATCAAGTTACATTTCAGAAATGAAATCTAATAGCACAATCAGGGAAGAGTGATAAATTTGGAATATTTGCATATTTATATTGGTGTATTTCTCTTTTTATATAGAAAACTCTCTACTTCGATACATGAGCAATGAAAAAATTGCTCAAGAAGAGTACATGTTTCAGAGAAACAGCAAAAAAGACACAGGGAAGAAGTCTAAAAAGAAGAGCGATAAGAGTAATAGCCCGACTCACTATTCATTGCTACCTAGTTTGCAAATGGATGCACTGAGACAGGACATCATGGGCACGCCTGTGCCAGAGACCACACTATACCATGTAAGTAAAATTTCAAAGACTCTGTGCTATAGCTTCTATTGGGAACCTGGGCCAAATGACTCTTTTGGGCAAAGTCCCGATTGCTTATCTTTATCCTATTGCCAGATTTTCATAAAAGATCCTAAGTTTAGAAATGTTTTTAAAAACCTTGATGGCTTATTGATTTGTTCTTCAGGTCATATATTCAATGAGTTCATATGTTATAGCAGGTTTGATTTTTTAATGAAATAGTATGCTCAGAATTGATGGAGAATAATTAATTAGGTGATTAATCACCTATAATAATAAACAGTAAGTAGATAGCTATAAAATTCAACATTAAAGATAGGATTTTTAATGTATTCATGAGTATCTTTTATGTGCGAGACTTGGAGCATGGTGCTTGAGGTAAGCATGAGAATACATAGATAGCACATTATTATATGGAGAGAAAGACACACCAAGGATTCCAATGGAAATTGATTGTTGTAATGGGTAGGTGTAAGAAGTATAGGAGGAACATGGGAGAAGGAGGAACTTAGCTTTCTGGGGAAGTGAGAAAAGGCTTAGAATGGGGAGTATTTGGGTGAAGAGGGAAAGATGAGTAGCACAGGAAGATATATGGAAGTATGCCCCAAATGTGTGAGAATATGGTATGTTCCAGGAGCTTCCTGTTGCTCAGAATGACCAGTTCATTAAAAATTGAGGGAAAGCATGTGGGGAAGGGGTAGTAGATGGGCCTAGAGAGGTAGGCCACAGTTCGATCAGGAGTTTTATAATCAAGTACTTAGGCTCTTTCTAGCAGTGATTAAAAAAAAAAGAAGAAGAAGAACTATTGAAGAATTTTGAGCTGGGAACTCAAATGATGAGACTGGCCTATTGGATCTCTATGTTGAGGAGTACTGAGCAAGGGGTCTGAGATCAAAGTTGGAGCCATTACGCCCAGGCCAGGCAGATGATGAGAAACTAGGATAGTGACAGTGTGGAGGTTGAGAATGTTGTTAGCCAGAACATTCAATTGACAACATCAACCCATTGACACCATTTTGGTTAAAAGGGAATTTGTTGTGCCAGTGGAACTATAGCATCTTACTAGGAGCCCTTGAAAAACATGGATTGCAAGTTTTAAGGTAATTTGGATCACAGTATCAAAATGCTTAATCTGTCAATGCAGTAGAAGGTGTACCATCTAGGTATACAAGGTGTGAAAGATCAATAGCTCCTATTTGAGTTACTTTTCTGAGCCAATCTTTTAAATCGTCTGCTTAGCTATTCAAAAGCTCTCTCATAAAACTAGAGTGTAGAAAAAATTTCCATTTATTTGGGTGGAAGTAGGAGAGCAGTGAGCTCTTCTAGGTCCTCATTCTCTACCCTCCCCAAGCCTCTTCCTCTCTAACAGATAGTGCCCATATCAAAACCTGCTCCCCTAAGTGACTGACAAATCAAATGATTGTATTTGCCACACTCATTTTGTAGTCAGCCTGAAATCAGTGCTCTTAGCTGTATGAAGGGGGCCAATTTTGCTGTCACTAGTCAGAAATTCTGTCTGAATACTGAGCTCCTTCTAGAATCTGGTGCTCCAGTCATAAGTAATGTTGTGCAAACAGAGACCTAAACATAAGGGATAGGTGGTCTGTTCGAGAGGGAGGTTGGTAGTACGAAATGAGGCTGCAGAAGGAGGAAGAGGCCACTTCACCCAGAGCATGTAAACTATTAAAGGGTTTGGATTTATCCTAAGAGGAGAAGTAAGCCGTTGAAGGCACATTTAAACACTCAGCCTTTGCCATCCTGTCAAGCATATCTGGACAGGAGTAGACTGTAGGGGAGGAAGGAAAATAGATGAATCTTGTGGATTTGAGTTATGCATTTATGGAAGATAGTAAATGGTGAATCAAACTGGTAATGAGGAATATCTTGAGGATTGAGTATTGTAGAGGAGTATAAATTGTTACCACTTTCCTGAAGGTTATTATTTCATTATATGTATCAAGAACCAAGTCCAGTAGCTTCACTTCTAGAAGATTATTCTAAGAAAGAAACCAGTCTGCTTTTGCTCCCTATTTGTATTATGTGACTTGAGTCTGTAAGAAGGTATTTCCCAGATAGATGATATTTATCTCAGCTTTTGACAGAGGAACTGCATACAGTAAGGAATATTATTAGTTGTCGGGGCTGGGGAGAGTCCTTCCATGTAACACTGACCCGCTAATACTAGAGTAGAAGGCTTGACACTCTCTAACTCTATTCTCCGGTTTAAAGGAAGCTAAATGGGGGTGCCTGGGTGGCTCAGTGGATTGCGCCTCTACCTTCCGCTCGGGTCATGATCTCAGGGTCCTGGGATTGAATTCCGCGTCGGGCTCTCTGCTCAGCAGGAGCCTGCTTCCTCCATTCTCTCTCTCTGCCTGCCTCTCTGCCTACTTATGATCTGTCTGTCAAATAAATAAATTAAATCTTTAAAAAAAATAAAGGAAGCTAAATAATTGTTAGCCCTAAAGTACATGCCTAACCAATGTTCAAATGCCTATAGCCAATGTTCACAAAGAGAAAACGGGGTTTTCACTTGGCTCTAAGATCCTTGAGGACCTTTTAAGCCTTGCACTTACTTAACATCTTCACAGGTATCAAGGGAGCTTCCGCACTGATTGTCCTTCACACCTCACAACAACCACCTTGGCAAATGACAAAACTCAAACTCAGAAAGGTTAAGTGATTTACGCAGAGCTGTGTTGCAAAAAAGTGTGAGAGTAAGGACTAGAACCCAAATCACCTACTTGAATGGTCTTTGCACACTCTACCCTGCTTCTCTATGCATGGTAGGCATTCCTTACAGAAATGAATTCATGCTTTAATGACTAACTGCATGAATTTTGAAAAAACTTGACTTTAAGAAGCATGTGCCTTCATATGTTGATTTTAAGAACATTTTCGGTATCTGGATTGACTTGCACCCAGATTTCTCTTTTGCTCTGTTACTATTTTTCATTAAGTTCAGAAAAACATACAGATCTGCTGCTGTTATAAAGCGCAAGTAGTTCTTTGGCATAATCTATTGCTCAGACTGTGGAGTATTGTAGTTAAAATTGTCTGGACCTTGGAGACAAAACAACCAATGCTTAAATGATTATTTCTTATATTTCACAGGAATTCTTCACTTTTTAATCTGTTTATGCACACCTATTTAAAAATTAAAGGATTTTTCCTTATATTAAATTGTCCCAAAACACAAGATCAATATCAATATTTAATCACCTTCATGATGAACCACTAATTATTCTTACCAATTATTCCTTTGGATCACACAGCTAATTTTAATGGACTAAGACTTCAATGGAAGCAAACTCTGAAGATTGAGTCCTGAGTTTCATAGACTGTTATCTTTCTTGCGATACACTAGCTCCCTGTGCTCTGAGTTCACATTTAGACAAAATTTAGTTGAATTTAATAACAGGATTATATCAACATTAAATATCCTTTGAACAGTTTACCAAAAAACTATATTGTGGATGTGGGGGGGAGGGGAAGTGAGGTTCCCCATAAACAGACCTAGGCTATAATCCCCATTGGTCTGTTTTGGAAAGCAGCCCAATAAAAATACACAAAGCTAGGCAAATACAGTTTGCTTTCACTGTTTGACTCATTCCTCTTAGCAATTATAGCAGAAATGTGTATATATTAACAAAGAAAATTGAGAAGTTTATGGTATTATAAAATAGTTTTTTATTCATCTATTTGTTTTTCCAGTATATATATTTTCCTTAAATTGTTTAAAAGGAACTCACTCCCTATGTTCTGACTACCCTGACCATCCACTAGGATTTGCTATCTCTTTCCTTTGTGATATGCTATGCCTTGTACTGAAACTGCTTTTACCCCTTTTTACCCCCAGCTGACTCCCATCTAAACCTGAAATTACAGAAGGGCTTTGCCTGACCACTACCCTCTAAACTAAGTCACCTTCTCCTATTTAAGTCTGTTAGCACCCTCTATATTTTCTTCAAAACCTTTTTTATGATTTGTAATTATATACTTTTTTATGTGATTATCCTTTTAATGTCTTTCTCCCTTATACATAGTAGGGAGGATATGTCCATGTTCATGACAAGAAAGGAAAGTTTTTCCATTTTGTTCAGCACTCTATTTCAACACCTAATATAAGTATAGTATCTTATAAATGTTCAGTAAACATAAGACAAAGAAATGAATAAGTGAGTGAATGTGACAGGAACCTCCCTGTCATTCCCACGATCACTCAGTTGATGTCCTCAGCCTGCAAACAGCTACCTCCATGTTGTGCCCAACCCGAACAGGGCTTCATTTGGAATGTAATCATAGTGGAAATCTCCAGGAACTTATTACCAAAGGCTCAGTGTCCCATGTGCCTGGGGAGAGCCCTCAGACTCTGAATATCTTCTGTCATGTTTATCTAGTCCATATAACTAAATTCTTCCTTGGTTTATCGATTAACATTCCATTTCACTTCAATAATCGGAACCCTGGGACGTCTGGGTGGCTCAGTTGGTTAAGCAGCTGCCTTCGGCTCAGGTCATGATCCCAGCGTCCTGGGATCGAGTCCCACATCGGGCTCCTTGCTCCGCGGGGAGCCTGCTTCTCCCTCTGCCTCTGCCTACCACTCTGTCTGCCTGTGCTCGCTCGCTCTCTCTCTAACAAATAAATAAATTTTTAAAAAAAATTAAAAAAAACCCATATATACTTTAAAAAAAAAATAATCGGAACCCTGCCCATACTGGCACCTCTGCCAAGGAGCATCTGGCTTGGTTTACTGCTACAGAAGACAGACCATGTGCAACCTACCACTGGCTACCCACCCATTTAAAAGGGTATTGGAAGTACCTGGTAACTTACACTTACCATGTTGGGCTTCCTATCAAAGCAGGTCCCAGTTTGCACCTTTAATCAGGGTGATTTACAAGACTTCTCTGCTTTACAGATGCCAGTAGGGCAAGAGGATTAGCTCCCCATCAGTCCCCACCCTGCCTCCTCTACTGCAGCTCAGTTTCAGTTCCAGCTCATACTTGCTTTCTTTCTATCACTGCCATCTCGTTAGGGAGGTCACGATATACCTGTCAGCCAAGCATGTTAGGGTATTTTTCAAAAGACAATAATTTTATTTTACCTACTCACTGATTCTCTGTCTGAAAATGCAGGAGTTGTTAGCTGCCAAAGCCCTCATCTGACCTTGAGAACATAGGAAGAAAAGGCAGGCAGCAGGTGTGTGTGTGTGTGTGTGAGAGAGAGAGAGAGAGAGAGAGAGAGAGAGAGAAGGAGGGAGGAAGAGTTGGGGGAGAGAAAGGGAAACAGAAATTCAAATGTAGCGATAAAAGTTTTTAGATAAAGAATGTTTGGATTCAGGTCTTTTTTTTTTCTTAATAAGATATACATATGACAACTTGTTCTCACATTAAAGCTGCTAAGCTAAATTCATAAACAGAATAATAACTTATTTTAAACCTATATGCCGAGATGCAAAAACAAGCAAAATTTGGTTATGGATCCAGGCAACATGCAGGTATACTTTCATAAACTGATTAATGTGATTTTAGATGGCTTATTCAAAACAGATTTAGAGTAGGTATTCAAAAATCTGGATAATCTTTTCATAGCATTCTAACACTTATGTGGTTTGTTTTAGTTATTTAGGATATAAAGACAAACATTCAGTTGTTGTTTTACTTCTTTTAAATACTTTTAGCCATCCTCATCAACTTGTGAAGGTATTTTTGGTGAAACCCCTGAAAGAAGGAGGTGGGGAGCCGTTAAAAGACATTTTTAAAATTTCACAAGTAGACGAACATTATGAAACAGACACTCTTTTAAGTAATTTTCAAATCTTAACTCATTTCATCCTCATAACAGCCCTATGAAGAAGGTGCTGGTGTTATCCCCATTTTATAGATTAGGAAGCTGAGGCATATGGATTAAATAAATAGTAAGTGATAGAGCTGGGTTTTGAACATTAGCTGGGTTTTGAATGTAGTATGCCTCTTTGCATACTACATTGTCTCTCTCTCAAAAAAAAAAAAAACAGAAACCATAATTTAACAGAAATTCTATAGCAGTTCTAGTAGTGTCAACCATCCGTAAAGCCCAGTCTAAGTGCTGTGGAATATTTATTCACTAATAATAATATTGCAAGTGTTGCTATTAATAGTAGCTGACTTTTGTTGATTGCTTACTAAGTTCCTATTGCTAAACATTTATACACATTATCTCACTGAATCCTCAAATTGACCTTGTGAGATTGCTACTGTTATTATATCTATTTTGCAGAACCGAAATATACAGTTTGCCTTACTTGTGGTCACACAGCTAGAAAGTAGCAAAATGCTACTTTCTAGCTGTGTGACCACAAGTAAGGAAAACTCACATTTCAAACTCACTTTGAAATGTGAGTTCAAGCAGTCTGGCTCCAAATTTCCTATCTGTAGATGAATAAAGCCATTTCTACTCATAAGTATTTTACCATCAATTAGAGAAGACAGAGCTATTATTATCACAATGATGCAAAGTATGATGTATTTTCAGGACATAAACATTTATAATTAAATTTATCTAGTCATGAAGGTTGGTTTGTCTAATCGTTACCCAACTTGGCTCCATTGTTTCAGAATCAATGACAGAAAGATGAAACTAAATTTTAGTGACCAAAATAGCCATCTCTAACCTAACAGTTATTTATAACAACCACTTTTTCTGCATTTTGACTTTACCCACTTGGAGAACAGCCATAGTACACTGTGATGTGATGTTTCTCTTTATCAGGATGCATGCAGACATGTTGGATATCCATTGTAAACATTATTGTATTCATATTTGTATGTACTCTCTGATTCCTATGGATGACTTGATTGTTTCTAGAGTGTTAATGTCAAATTTAGTAAACCCCTGCATATCGTGAAAAGCATTCCTATTGGGCCATTTTACTGGAGCAGTGACTCTCCACATATAGGTTATCTTTGGCACAGGGTTCCTAGTAGGTGAAACTTGATGCAGAAATGAGGTCCTTTCTTTGATTCTTATGTGCAAATAAGACATCATAATTACACAGATTTTCATTTTCATCTGTGACTAGATACTGCTTACTAATAACCTACTATTGATTTTAAGAGGCTATAAATTGAATAATTATAAAATAATGCATTAATAGAGTTTACCAAATATTCTAGTTTACTGTTTCTCCAAAAAGTCTAGTATCCATGCAATAGATAGTGCAGTCACGCTCTTACTGCACAAGCACAAGTGTAGATGGTTCAGGTTCCCACCATTTTCGGGAGGAACGCTATAATGATATGTCATTAGGGTTTGTTTTAAGTTATCTGTAGTTTTCAGTTGCTGTTTCGTTTTCATTATAAACTACCATTACACGTCATCACTTGTGGTTTTCGTTTGTTTGAGGTTGCTTGCTTTTACCGTGTAGCATGTTGTGATTTGTATCACTCACAATTTTCCAGAAATGATACTATGAATCATCCATACCCAACAGTACTTACACAGTCATAAAGTGGGGACCAATGGACCATGGAATCTGTTGGTGTGTCTTAGGGGGCCACAATCAAAAACTGTAAAGACGCCCTACTTTAGACTGAAGCCAGTCTTTTCCATTTCATGTTTGAACAAATATGGGTTTCACTCAGCTAGTTCCTGGTTAGATAATGGCTTCCAGGAAGCAAAACACAAAATCTGGCTTCATTACTGAGGCATCATGCAAAACAGGACTCAAAAGAATCGAATTAGGAATTTATTAAGTTGAAATTTATTAAGTTTGAATAGGATTACTAATTCCTTGTTGCCTGTGAAAAAATAAAATGAAAACTAAATTGTGATGAGAAGTCTTTGGCTTGGTTGTTAAGGTCAATATTTGGGGACATACTTTCCTTGATCACTGAGATCAAAGAAGCCCCTTTCTCTCATATTGTAGACCTATGTCTTCCAGCTTTGTAGCCTCAGGAAAATATCTTCATATTCTGTTGGCAGTAGGCCTTTTTTGCTCCCATAATCATCTTACCCACATTATTTCACCACCATAACTCATTTAATCAAACATCTCAAGTTTAATGAAAATCCAGATAAAACTATTTTACCCCTAGAACTCTTTAAAGCCTCTTCTGAAGAATTACAATCTATATCACATTATTTTCTTCACCCAACTCCTAAATATATTACCCCTTGGACTGTTTTAGTACACCCTGGTTCCACAGTACAAGTCTAATGACTTGCTGTATACCTAAATGTCATACAAAGATTCCTCTTAACTCCATGTCTGTGTCTCTTGGCCCATATCTTATATGAGAATGAAGTTTAGGGCAAAGTTAATGACTACTTTACATTCTAGTTTCTTGCAGAAAACTTTTCCAAGAACAGTGCTAAATTGTTTGCAGCCTCCGTGGACCCTTCATTGGCTTTTGGCTCAGACAGCAACTGGCAGTGGGCCAAAATACACAAACTCAACCTAGAGTCTCAGTTCCTTTTTTTTTTTTTTTAAGATTTTATTCATTTATTTGACAGAGAAGGAACATAAGCAGGAGGAGTGGGGGAGGGAGAAGCAGTCTTCCTGCTAAGCAGGGAGCCCGAGGTGGAGCTCGATCCTAGGACCCTGGGATCATGACCTGAGCCGAAGGCAGAGGCTTAATGACTGAGCCACCCAGGCGCCCCTAGAGTCTCAGTTCTAAATGGTATTGCTAAATCTGTTTTTGAACATCTCTACAAATAACCAGGTTAGGCCAAGAACAGGATCCTAACAGACCTGAACCCAAAACTATCTGGAATATTGAGAAATAGATCAGTATTTCAGTTCCTTTTCTTAATATATAATTTTAAACTAACTGGATGCAACCTTTCCTGCTGTAAGAAATGGGAGATTAAGTTATGTTCTTATACTTTATTTTATTGTCATAAATTTGGAGTGGCCTTGAGATAGTGGTTATTGTATCCAACAACCTCTGAGTAAAAGGGCTCAGCATTAAAGAAGAGAATTGCCTTTTCTACGATTTAGACGGCTGAGAATCATGCTGTACTTCTACAACATGAGCTTGAAGCCAGCTGTATAAACGAAACACATTTCTGAACCTCAGTTTCTCATCAGTAAAAAGATGATAATACTTACTTAACCTAGCTATTTCACAGGTAAATCATACATTGTGTATAAAGTTTTTTTCCACTCTGCTGGGCACATAGTAATTATTCTTAATGCCATGTGGAAAAGAAATTAATTTATCTACATGGAGGGGAATTGACCTTCTGATGAGCAAGTCAGAAAGCTTTCTAGGACTAAAATATATGTCCTCTTTGGGCATTAATGAGTGTATCAGTTAGGGTCTAATCAGGGAAGAAGAAGCACTAAGTAATTTGAAAGAATAGATCCCACTCAGTTAAGGAGCTGGTTAAGATGCTTCAGCAGAGCCATGGCCATGAAGAAAATCTGAATGTGAAGCCAGGGAGAGCAAGATACACTAGAACCCCTGAGTACAAACTGGAACCCTGACTCCAACTTTAGCAACACAGATGGTGCCTTCCACTGTGGAAGTTCACAGACTCCCAGTCCGGGACTTGGGAGAGCCGAAGTTGCAGGCCCAGCTGCTGAGCCATACCAACAGGCAGCAGAGCAGTGACAATGTGTGTGAGCTGCAACGCTGGGTGACATCCTGTGCCAGCCTTCAAAGCACCAGGCTGCCGCCTCCCTTGTGTTCTCCAAAATTCATGCAAATTGATTTGTGGCCAGCCCTAGCTAGAACCATACAGAGAAGGGAATTCTGAGACACATAGTTCCCCGCTTTGCTAAGTTGACACAACAGGAAGCCACCACATTGATGTTTCCTTTTCTGTGGCCACCGTAGGTACCTACCACGTTAAATCTGCTTTGCAAATTCTCTAGTGACAGTCAGCATGAGAATCAGTGGTCAAGTGAAAAATTCTAAATCATAAATCTGGAGTGGCCTCAAGGTACAGTGTACCTCTCTGAAGGTATCATCCCTACAGCACACTGACTTAGTTTTCCAAAACACATATTGGAAAATATGACTTCCAACTATCATTTATCTACCTTCAATCAAGAGATTGACTAAGAGAAGCAATAATTAGGATAACACATCTAATTTGCCTAAAGAGGTTTCCACTTAATACAACACATTCACCAATTCCTTAAAGAATTGCTTTGTGTACTCTGAGGAGGAGTACCACAAGGCCAAGACGTTGACCATGTTACCTTAGCCAGTTGCTGAACTGATCCTTCATGTAGTTGAGTTTTAGTATCACCACCTCATTTTTTATCAGATGTCAGCCATGAGAAACATCCATGTGAGATCCACTTCTTTGTTTGCTATAAAAATATTTTTAAGGTTACTGTGTTTTCTACTCCTTTGTGTTCCCCCACCCATACATGTTTTTGTAATTGGGTAAGAGCTTTGACTCTCTGTGATAACAGTGTATGTGGAGCATCTGATGCAGGGTCTGGCAGTATGGTAGCTCACCGCTATTCTTAGTATCCTTCCTCCAACTGTATTCCCCAAATGTCCACAGCACCGGGCTGAGATCAAGTCCAACCTCATCTAGGTGCATTTAAGGCAACCAGTTCTGGAAAAGTGGCAGCACACATCAGGCCCTGTAGAAATCTAATTTTTCATATCTGAGATTGCATAAATTGCTTTCTCTCTCTTACTCAGTTTTCTCATTTACAAGATGAGCATAGCACTTCAGAGAGGACTTTGGAAAATGCCATCTAAATTGATAGCATAATGATGATTTGATTCCTGCTGCAAACACAGAATTTAAAAAAAAAAAAAAACTTCCCACCAAGTCCTTTTTTCCCTTCTGTTAGATAAAAACAGTATTGCTTTCTTAATCTCAAAATCATGTCCCACTAGATGTTTCAGAATGGAAGAGAAGAAAGAGTATGGTTTATCTTTCTCAATTATTACATTATAAAATGAATTGCATATAAAGTGACTTTAAAAACTTTCTAAATTTATCTTTTATTTTTATCCAGTCTTCCCTTTGAAAGATTTTCTGGTAAGAAAAGAAAATCTCCAGATCAAGAAAACTGCAGCAAAACTAGCAGATGTAGAAACATTTGAAGTTGTTGTCTTGGAGAATTTGTCTACTCTCTAAAAGCAAAAATCTCAGAATAAAAGCTTGATATAAACACACTTTTAGCCATAAAGCTATTTAGATAAAAGCTAGCATTCTTGAAATGAATTACACTGACATGGCAAGTTTCATGGTGAGAAAATTTGTACAATGCATCAGAGCAACAAACCTAAATATAAAGGTATCCAGAAAAAGCTGTTAGTTTCATATTCTTCTAAGTAAAGCCAGTAAGTTAATAGCCAGGGAAAATTTTCAATAATTGTAATTCAGTCATGTCATTGCTGACAGCATTATCATGCCATATACAGTGGTCTCATTTGACATTCTTAGGTTTTATGCATTCTTCATAGAGGTGATTATTTTTATATTATTTATTTCTCTATTTTATTTTACATGCAATTTCCTTGTCACTGAGTAGTCTTCAGAAGGAAAATCTTGTTCCCTATTTTTCCCAGTCATGAACGTTTCTTTGTCACAAAAGATGGGCAAGCCTACCCTGATTTCTCTGACACCCAGACGTTGACAGCTTGTCAAATAGAAGCATCAGGAGCAGGAACTGCCCTGGTTGTGCTTTTCACCTGTTAAGACTTTCTGCCTCTGTCTCGTGCAAGATCTATGTTAATTGTACACATTAGTCAAGCATCCAAAAATAGCTGTGTCTAATGTGGCTGATGATAAGTTATTTCCATACATGGTGGAGCTCAAGCGTAAACTTAAGTGTCTTCCAATGAATAATCTACCATTAAGTGTTAAGACTGACACTGAATGTGGTATATATAATTACTAAAACATCAATAATTGGATAGACATTGGTGACTAGCCATTTTTCCCATCATTTTAAGTCAGAATCATGTACAATTAGTGATCTGTGAGATATTTTCAGAGCATTTGGTCCAAATCCCTGATGTTGCAGATGAAGAAATAGAGGTCAAGAGTAGTTCAGGGACTTGACCACAATCATAGAGCTGGAATATGAAGATCTAGAAGTCAGGTCTCCTGATTGCTACCCCAGGGTTGCTGCAGCACCAAGCATTCCATTCTTGCTGAAGCACAGACATTTGAAATGTGTCACTCCAGCTGGTGTGTTGCGAATAAACTGAAGGGGCTGACGTAAGTGTGGAAGCAGAGAGACGAGATACGATCTGCTCGATTCCAGTGAGAGATGATAGTGGCTTAGCCCTGGGCCCTAAAGTGGAAGTGGTCAGAAGGGGTTGGACTCTGGATATGTTTTGAAGAGAGAGTGGACAGGATGTGCTGACAGGCTGCATACAAGACGCTGTAACGCATAGCCTCGGTGTCCTGCACACATATGTGGTCGGGAACTGTTTGATTCATGCTTTCAATAGATAATTATATGTCAGGTCCTGTAGTAGGAGCTGAGTATACCCTGGTGAGCTAGAGCAGATGGCTTCTGCCTTCACAGAAACTAATACAGTAGTTAGGAACCACATCTTGAGAAAGTGAACCAAGTAATTTTAAGACATTGCATAATAATCAGCTGCGTATCAGGTGAAAAATTGCATAACACCATGAATCAGCTCCAAGAGATTTCTCCTGTGTAAAGAATTAGTGGAGAGGCAGGCTTGCCTTATTTGGATCACTGATTCCCTCATCAGTATTGACATAGGGTTTTTTAATTAGACTGAGTTCAGTTAACACTGTTAAGAGGCTTGAATAAACTGTGATTGCAGTCTCATCCTTGTCTAACTTGGCAGAGTCTTATTACCTTTCTGTACCTTAGTTTCTATCTAATTTGCAAAATTAAAATGTTAACATGAGAGCTCCTCTCATGAAGATATTATGATTAATGGTCCCCCCCCCAAAAAAACCATGGAAATCTTTAGTTTAATCCACACAGCAATATAAACTGTTAGTTAGAATAAAATTGACAAAGCATGAAAATTAAAAATTGACAAAATGTTTCCAGTTTGGATATCCATTAATAATAAAGTGTTACCCTTAGTATCTTTTTGTTTCCTGGAATCCTTTCTTTCCACATAACCATGTACTTACATCATATGTCATGAGAGGTTTCATAAGTGGAAGTCATCATTTCACAAGCAGTTTTTCTTTACTCTCACGTTGTTACTATGACTACAGAATACTTATTTGGGAGGCAGGATTGAACAGAGTGATTAGGAGAACAGGTTTTGGGATTGACAGACCTGGGATTGAATTTTAACTCTGCCACTATCTGTGAGGTCCTGAGTGAGCTGTTTATACATTCTGTGTCTCAATTTTCTCTTCTTTAAAATGGGGTAAATGATAACTACCTTCAAGATTTATTGTAGGATTTAAGGTCAATAACTGATGTAAAGTCCCTAATACTATGCTTGACACAGAAGCCACAGAGCAGGGTGCCAGCACAGGACTCAATCCCATTACCCTGGGATCTTGACATGAGCTGAAGGCAGATGCTTCACCAACTGAGCCACCCACCCAGGCATCCCCCGAAGCATGGTGATTCTTGTTACCCTTCTCAACTACTCACCACTAATCACTCTTCCTACCTTACCACCCCATAGGAAAAGAGGAACCACCTTACGGGATCCTGCATAAAATTCAATCACTTCCTTCCTTTAGAATCTGATACATATGATATTCTTTTGATGAAACACTGCTTCTGTCCCACCTAATGAGTTTGACCTCTAAATTCCACCCTCCCAATTACTACCTTTCTATTCTTTGATAGCTTATTTATTAGCATGCTCATTGTTTTTAAAAGCAGACTAATTTTTGAGAGCCCGTGGAAGCATTTTCAGTCAATATAAAGTCAGCTTAACCTTACTGACGGAATCCCAAGCAACCTCACCCCGCTCTACTCCGAGACCCCGTGGGCATGCAGTGTCTCATCCCCATCCCACTCACTTCACAGTTGCTCTCCCATGCAGCAGAATGTACAAGGCTACCACAAATAGGACACTTGTTCAATTCCGCGCTCTTATTTCTTATATGTGGAAGAGTTCTTGATTTAATATTTAGTCCCAATAGCATCTTACCCCCACTTCCTCATTTTTAGACCTTTTTTTTCTGCTAGCAGGCAATAATGAGGAAGTAAGGCAAAATCCTTTTCTTTGTGAAATATTTAAATCTCAAAGACATTTATTTATTTAAAAATCAAATATGTGAAAGTAGCTATCATTTATCCCAAGTGTTTCAAATTGCTAAGCACCTTCTTTTCTTATGTGTAAGAAAATAAGCTATTGGTTTGACTAGTCAGTGCAGAAATGTTGGGACTTTGCAGAAAATTACAGTAAGAGGAAGTTGCTATATTGCAACAAGAGAGTATTTTGATTGCAAATGTTTCCATAAGTGTGGCAATTTGCAGCTTGAGAAGAATTTAATAGTAGCTGAGCTTTCAAAATGTAACACAGAAACTGTCATTTTCTTCCACAATTAAAATAAGTGCTTCTGAAAGTTTCAGGATAAGAATGACCCAAATTACCCTCCCCCACACTTCCTCATCTAAAAGAGGGGGGAATAGAGTTTGAACAGAACATCTGTGGACAAAATAAAAGATAAATGGTCTTTTCAGGCAAATGTCTGAAAAAGGGATCTTTTATAGCCAAACAGAATACTGTTGCATGCATTGCCATGGTTAAGTAGAGGATCAACAATACTTTCATAATGGCCTTTTATTTTAGCACATTCTATTTTTATGGGTAGAATTATGATTTCAACGTACCCATTCATAATTCATCATATAATTATTTGCATATATATCTTTTGACACAGATTTAATGTCCTTTCGCCAGCCACATCTTGAATTCGAATTTAAACTATTAAGTGCCCTAAGACTGTCCAGTGCAAGTAGTGCTAAAGTAAAATGGATGTAAAGAAATATTTCTTATCTACCAAAAGAAACGACCTACTCAGAAAAGACCTATATGTGGATTACTGGAGAACAGAAACCTGGCTTGTTTATTTCCCCTGCTGAAGGACTTCTTCAGGTTAAAACCATCGCCTGATTAAGACTATATCCTATGCTCTTTGCTGACAGTTTGCTCAACTTCCATTCACTCAACCAGTATTTATTGAGCACTTCCTCTGTACTAGGCCCTAATCTAGCAGAAGATGAAGCAGTGCATAAAATAAACAGAATTCCTCTTTCACGCCATTTATATTTGGAGGGAAAGCTGGGTAGTAAACAAGAAATATAAGTACTTTCAGTAATGCTGAGTGCTAAGGAGAGAAATAAAGCTGGGAAGGGAAACAGGAAGTATTGAGGGCAATGAGAATAACAATTTTAGATAGGGAAGCCTGGGAAGAATTTACTAAAAAGGAAGCATTTGAGTTATGATCTGAAGAAGTTAAGGGAGTGAGCCACAACAACATCTAGGCAAAGAACATCTCAAACAAAGGGAACAGCAAGACTAAAGGGCGTAAAATGGGCCTTCGTATGCTCCAGCTACAGCAAGTGTAACTGGAACAAAGTTAGCAAGGGTAGGGACAGGAGGCAAAGGGGCCAAGCCATACAGCCTTCAAGGCCATTGCAAGGATTTTGGCATTCAAATTCAAAGTGGGATGAGAATCCAGTTGAAAGTTTTGTGTAGAGGAATGACATGATTCAAATCATTTTAACTAGATCACTCAGGCTCTTGTATTAAAAATAAAGAAGGTAAGAGCAGAGACAGGTAGGACAGTGAAGAAATACTTCAGCAATCCAGGTAAGTGACAATGGTAGCTCAGACCAGGGTGCTACTAGTAGAGGTAGTAAGAAAAAGTCATATTGTAAACATATATTTAAGACAGAGCTGATATAGCTCGCTGATGAGCTGGCTGTGGGATGTAAAAAGAGTGTTAAGGTTGACTTCAGGATTCTGGGTGGGAACTCTTGCCGGGGTAGGGGGAATGGAATTGCTATTTACTAAGTATAGAAGACCAGGAGAGGAGCAGATTAGATGACAGGTGGTGGATATCATAAGCTTAGTTTTGTACACATTCAGTCTATTGAGTTAGGAAACCTGAAGCTCAGTCAAGAAGTCCTGGCTAACAATATCAAGTCATACATTACCAAAGATCAGACTTTGCAGACATTCTTAATGTCTGCAAAAGTTCAAAGAACTTTTGTCCAGATGCTCACTACAATAAACAAAAAGTATTAGTGAGGGCATTAAAAAGATTTTACTGAGGGGCACCTGGGTGGTTCAGTTAGTTAGGCATTTTGGTTTCAGCTCAGGTCATGATTGCAGGGTCCTAGAATCCAGCCCCACATCATGCTCCTGAGTCAGCGGGGAGTCTTCTTGAGGATTTCTCTCCCTCTGTCCCTCCCCCTGCTCGTGCACTCTCTCGTGCTCTCTCTCTCAATAAATAAATAAATCTTTAATTTTTTAAAAAGATTTTATTTATTTGACAGAGAGATACACAGTGAGAGAGGGAACACAAGCAGGGGGAATGGGAGAGGGAGAAGCAGGCCTCCCGCTGAGCAGGGAGCCCAATGCAGGGCTCAATCCCAGGACCCTGGGATCATGACTTGAGCCGAAGGCAAACGCTTAACAACTGAGCCACCCAGGTGCCCCAATAAATAAATCTTTTTAAGAAGAAAGATTTTATTAAATGGTAATTTAGGAAATAAGGTAAAAATGCATTTTAAAGGCAGTTAATCATCACAAATGCTTACAAAGGGAATCTATTTATGGTGGTCAATAAGCATTATGAACTTATGCTTTAAATATACACACACAGACACAGACACTCACACACTCACCCTACTCCAAACACATAAAATGTTATGATCATGGTCAAAAGCAAGATCTAGTCTCCAAGGACCAGAAAAAAGAACAAAATTGCTCAGTGATAAATGGGAACTAAAGCCACATACCTGGTAGGCTCTGAGTCCAGAAAGAAGTAAAGATGGCTGGGAGTCCACTGTAATGAGTATCAGGGAACAAATGGCCTGCAGCCATGGCAGGAAACTGAGGATTGACTTCACTGAGTGAAACCAACTGGGAAAGCAAGAAGAGCTTGCTCACCCATGGGAAAGGAATTTGAATAAAAACAGCCACTGACCAGAACTATGACTTGTACTTGGGTGATTCTTTCCTTACTAAATACAAATTATGGAAAATCCACAAATGTGCTTAAAATTAATTTTGAAATAATAACAGGATGACTAAGAACAGTGGATATTCAGAAGAGCCAATACCAACTAGACATCCTGGATATGTAAAATATAGTCAGTGAAATAAACACTCTATAAATAGGAAAAACCCAAAACTGGATGCAATAAGAGAGAGAATTAGGAAACCAGAAGACATCAGAATGAATTTACCTAAAAAGCATTGCAGAAATATGAGAGGATAAAAAATGTGAAAGATACATGGTTGATAAATTGAGAGATGTCAACATAAGTCTAGAGGGGAGAAAAGAGACTGCTTAAGAAGACAACTTGAAGACATAGTGCCTGAGAATGTTCAGAATTAAATAATATCTTTGAAGAGACACAATGAATATGAAATAGAATTATTTAAAAGAAATTATAACCCAGAAACTTCATGGTACAATTGCAGAATATCAGAGATAAAGAGAAAAATATTTTAAAAGCTACTGGGAGACTAAAGACAACTGCAAATGACAGAGTAGCCACAGATGTCTTCACAGTAGCAATAAATGCCAAAAGAAAATAAAGTGATATATTCAAATTGCTGAAGGAAAATGATTTTCAACTCAGTATTCTATGCCCAGCTAGGTTATTGTTCAAGAGTGAAGGATTTTTATGTTTTCAAACATAAAAATCTAGAAGAGTTTGCTACTTACACAGACTGTTATGAAAGAACTTTTAAAGGATATACTTGAGCATGAAACTGGGAGAAGGATGATCTGAAGCTAATAAGAAAAACACAAAAATAAAATATATTGTAAATTTCCACTGTCATGAGAAAAGCATTCATCATGAAAGCAAAGATTTCAGGCCTCTCTTTTTTTTTTTTTCAGTCTTAGCACCTTATATGATCTGCTGCGTTAGCCATTATAGTCATGCGTCTGTTCTTAATGTCTTGCTTACGTGAACATTTTCATGATATCATTAGAAA
This sequence comes from Martes martes, assembly GCF_963455335.1. Classification (NCBI taxonomy): domain Eukaryota; kingdom Metazoa; phylum Chordata; class Mammalia; order Carnivora; family Mustelidae; genus Martes; species Martes martes. The sequence continues at coordinate 16,260,717 of NC_137897.1, forward strand.
CTGAAAAAAAGTGACATCAATTAAATATTTGTCATTCAGAATGAATAATCCCATCAGTTCTACCAGAAAAGACTCCACAGGATTATAGATTTGCACCTCAGGAGTGCTTAATCACCCTGTCGCTGATGACATGAGGAAACCTTCACTGTCAGGAGATTATTTATGCATATGAACAATGAACAATTTTTAATATAAATTTGTAAGACTCTTTTGAATATGAGGCTTTTTTAGGGGTCTGCAAGATCACCCACATGTTCTGTGATCCACTAGAAAGACTCACAAGACTCAGCATGTAGTTCTACCCACAGCTAAGATTTACTACAGTGACACAGCAAGGAGGTATAGTCAGAGCAGTAAGGAAGAAAGACACCTATGGAACCTGGAGAAATCTATGTGCAAGCTTCCTATGCTTTCTCCTTGTGACAGATCATGCAGAGTACATTCTCATAAGCAGCAAAAATGCAGTCACGTGTATAGTGTCTTGTGCCCAGGGAAGCCCATTAAAGACTCAGCACCAAAGACTTTTATTGGCTTGGTCATAGAGACATCCTCTGTCTAGCAACTACAAAATTTCTAGATTCCCCAAAGAAAAACAGGTGTTTAGGCCCTGGGTGAGCAAAACAGTCTTGTTGCTTAGTGAAGCTCATGTCAGTATAGGGAACTGTTTACCAGCCAAATTCCCAGATGATAAGTGAGACCAACCTTGCAAGCAGGCCGCTCTGAGACAGCAGCCTGAAGCCGTGTGTATTAACTCTCTTCTAGAGCCCTATTTCCTTAACTGTAGTTTTCATTGCTTTTCCTATTACTTTCAAAAGCATGTACAGTTGACCCTTGAACAACACAGGTTATTCGCTTATATGTGAACTGCATGGGTTCACTTACATGTAGATTGTTTTTCAATAAATATATTCAAAAAAATTTTAGAGATTTGTGACAATTTGAAAAAAACTCACAAACCACATCACCTAGAAATACTGAAAAATAATAAGAAAAATGTATTATTGGAAGTATACAGTACATAATATATATAACATACAAAACATATGTTAATCAACTGTTCACAGTATCAAGAAGACTTCTGGCCAACAGTAGGCTATTAGAAGTTAAGTTTTGGGGGGAGTCAAAAGTCATAGGGTGGGTGCTCCTAACATCCCACGTTGTTCAAGTTTCAACTGTAGTTCAATTCGTTTTCTTATTTTACAAAATGTCATGTCATATGGAAAAATTATAAAATCTCTCTTAAGATAATTTCATTGTAATATTTAGAAAGGACATCTATGGCTTTGCTTCTTTGAATGTTGGATAAATCTATATTGTGTGCCTAAGAGTTCTTGAGTTTCAACAGGATGTGCACTGATTATACTCTGCAATCACAGTATGAAAACACATCTATGGGGAAAGAAAATCATTCTTATTAAAAAGGAAGCCTGGAGATCATAAAATATGGTTTTGTGTAGATTTTAATCTAAGGAATAGCATGCAAAATGCATAGGAGTTACCTTATATAACTTAATTCTTTCGAGTTGTCTATTATACATGTAGCTCCCTAAAAACAAACTACCCCCATCTTTATCATTTTTTAAGAATAATGAACTGTAAGATTATTATGAGTACTTCTGGAAACACAAAAGGGAAAAAACCAATCAGTAATCTGACAGACAAAAAATTTAGGGAAAATAACTCTATGTAAATTACCTATATACTTGAGCACACTAGCCTGAGTTATTATTTGAGCTCTTATTTTGAAACAGAGTGAACTTAGGAAAATCAATACAGCATAACAGGTTTTATCTTTTGTTTTCTCTACAAAATTTATTATGAATTTCTGTAGCCATGTATCCTGCAAAGTTTTGTCAACACACACACACCACGTACAGACATGTTTCTATTGCTTTGAGGGTGATTATTTCTGGATTACACTATACATCAGCAAATTATCTGATCCTTGTCTTTAGGACTGGTATCCATCTATAATACCACATTCATGAGAATTAAGTAAACCATACACAAAACAAGAAAATTGCTATATAAGTAGAATGTTACTTTATGAACAAAGAAACCAAATAAAAAAGTATGTCACAAAATACAAATGTGTTGCATGAAACCAAGACCTGCAAGTATTATGTAAGCAAAATCCAATTACCCCTTACAGGCATACCTTTGTAAAGAGGAAGATTTTGTTACCTAAAAGTCATTGTGAAGGCGTATCTGTGAATTGAAATTACACATGCTATCTCTGTACCCTGTTAGCTAGCTAATCACATGAGCATAATTAACCTCATTATACCAGTGAACAAAAATGTAGCTTAGTAGACTGACTAGAACCAATGATTTATAGTCACTGAAAGCTAGACCAGTCAATACAGTTGTGGGTTTTTCTCTTAAGACATTAAGCAGATGGGTTTAGCTGAGATGGCTGTTTAGCTAGACAAGTATGACAAAGAGAGCATAGCTCAACATAATGATTTTAATGTCTCATGAAAACTGAGTGAGAAAAAAAGACACTAAAGGGTGGTAAGGTCAACGAACTGGATGCCTTAGTGAAGATTTTCTAAAAATGACTGGGTTGGAGCTGTTGGGCTACATAAAATGTCAGTAATAGAGGCGGTGGTTGGGGTGTGCTTAAGATAACAAACCCGGTCATGGGCATTGGTATCTGAGGAGAGAAGTGAAGATCATTGGAGATGAGGTACTGACATCACCTACACGAAGATGACTTCCTAGTCCTAGTAACAGAAGTAAGTGTGACAAGAAAATATTCACTCAAGTGCTGGTGGCTTATGGAAGGGAATGAACTTCAAAGTAACAAGTGACAGTCCTATTTGCCTGACTACTTCATAAGCCCTTGTGAGAGCCAAATGAGATATGGCCTGGGAAAGCACAATAAACCCGTTTTTTAAAAGGGGTAAAAAGTAGTACTACACACACACACACACACACACACACACACGTGTGTGTGTGTGTGTTTGTATGTATAAATATATATATGTAAGAGCCCTAAGTTTTACCACTGCTTTGTGCCCTGCTTTCTCTGCCTATAAAAGAAAGACAATGATCATATCTTCTCCCGCTTCATGGGAGATTAGAAGGTTAAGTGGCATGATCTATATGAATTTGTTTTGAGTCTTTGGAAAAAGAAAATGCTTTCTCTGGCCTGGGTTGAGAGTCATTGTTCAGCTCTGGGGAGTTCTGTACAGCATGCTGGCACTGTGGATGGCACCCTGAGTGTCAAATAACATTCTTCCCTTCCTTGGATTTCAGACATTTCAGCAGTCCTCGCTGCAGCACAAATCAAAGAAGAAAAACAAAGGTAGGAAAAGGAAATGAAATGAAATCTATAGCTGTTTAATTTGCACTGTGATAATCACCAGCATACTTCACGCATCCTCTCTTGCCTGAGCCCATGGTGGTTTGGAAGATCACAACCCCCTAGCAAGAGCTGCCAAGACCAGCTTCTCTTTCAGGTCAATTATGATGAAGGGGTGCCATTTACAATAAGAGGTCTTGATGGGTTTTGAGACTGGGATTACACACTCCTGATTCCTTTGCATGTCACTTAGGTGGGGGAGAGGTACTAAAGATTTCCATAGTTTTCTATTCTGATACAATGTAAAAATAAGAATTTTTAAGGATTTAAGTACCCAGACTTATCTTTATGAGCTAGAGACTAATCTTTTACCTTCACACTTGTATGAAATTTAAAGAGCATTTTTACCTACTATGATCTTTAGGTCCTATAGCTGGCAAGAGCAAAAGACGAATTTCTTGCAAAGATCTTGGCCGGGGTGACTGTGAAGGTTGGCTTTGGAAAAAGAAAGATGCAAAGAGTTATTTTTCACAGAAATGGAAGAAATATTGGTTTGTCCTAAAGGATGCATCCCTATACTGGTATATTAATGAGGAGGTAAGACAAAGCATACTTTGTTTTCTCATCCATTTTCTGTCTTTAACCCAAAGAACCACCATTTGGGGACTTACATTTTAAAATCACATACCCACCTTAATTTCAATTCAGGAGAGTTCCCCTAGTTATTTTTTAATCTGCCTTCTTAAAATGATTGCATTTTAGGGTTATGGAAAGAGTTGTCTCGATTATTCAAATGTGGCAACATATCCAAAATACTACACAGATAAAATTCTGTGTATCTAATTCAAAATTCCAAACTAATTCTAGTGATAGCTTAACTAGAAGGGTTATACATGGAATTTGAAATAGATTTTTAAATGTCTCAGTTTTGCTCGGGGTTTTAAATTTTTTTTCTGTTTTCTTGGGGGAAAGAAGTTCTTTAATAATTTAAGTAAATTAATAGCACTTGAATTTGTTTTTCTTAAAGAAAACATGAACTAGAAGACTAGCTTTGAAAATCTGCAAGAATTCATTTCATTTGGCCCAATTGAGGGGTGGGGGAAGGGGAGTGTATATAGTATATTTAAATTGTTCTTATGATTTTCTGTTTCATTTGCAGTAAACAGATATTTATCCAGAGTAGTTATATCATAACCTACCACCTATCACAACAGATACGCAACAGTATACCTTATTTGTTGACATTTCTTTGACTCTGCATTTATTTTCATTCTTTTGCGATAGTTATCTATCAGTTCACCTTAGTAAGATTTTTTTAACAATAATTTCTATTGTTAACTTGTTTTCTCAAAAAATGGACATGGTTTAATAGAGTGTGCTAGCTAAATAAATGAATGTTAGGACATTCATCAATTTGCATTTGAAGATCAATTTTTGAAATATAATTTAACAACATAATTATGCTTATTACTATAACAAAAAATATCTAGAGGAGTTATGTTTGTCATGGTTAAGAGAATAGATTTAACCCATCCGAGTTATGATGCATCAGTTTCCTCATCTACAAAAAGGGAGAGTAATAATAGTACCTAGCTCACTGGGCTATCATATGGATGAAATGAATCAGTTCATGTAAAGCCGCTTAGAACAATGCCTGGCATACACCCAGTACTCCGTAATATGCTGTTAGTAATATTTTTCAAATTGACCTCATATTTTGTTTGTAAAATCTTAAAGTAACATTTTGCTATCAATATAAATGCCAATATTATATAGAAGGATTTGGTTATTTTCTATGCTTTTGATATTATTTGTGCCAATCAATCATACAATTACATAAAAAGTCTTCTGTTTCACTAAGTGTATCTTATTTTATATATAAAAAACAATTTTTCCAGTATTTTCATTTAACATATACTTTTATACATTTTTTTAAACTTTCATTTAACAAATACTTTTTGTATGCCAACCAAAAAGTTATCAAAATAAAGTCTTCATTTCTCTTTAAGTTCACTTGTAGATTTGTCTGCTGTATGCTATATTATATTCTTTCAAAGTGTAAGTGAAAAAATATAAGACTTTTTTATTGAACAGTAGCTAAGTTTCGTTTAGAGTTGTTACTGTGTTAGCCTTGTGAGAAGTGAATGAAAAATTCCATAGTATGCATAATAAGAATACCAGCTTGCTTTTTTAGGAGAAATGTAAAAATCCCTCATCCTATCCCAAAAATATTTTAAATCATTCAAAATTTAGAATTTTAAAGTTAAAGATATCAAGATTGATCTAGCAGACACCAAAATTGAAAAAGAGATTTGAAATTATTGCATTTACCTCAAAGTTGGAAGAAAAAACTACTCAAATATTGAAAAATTTTGAAAAAGTCATAAACTCTCTTTTTTTATAAGTCACTATCAGTAATATCAGATTTTTATTAAGTTTTACATTTATACATACATACTGAAAGAATTAAGAATCTGTATTTTTTTTCTTTGAGATAGCAGATAGGGGTGTAGTATCACTTGAACTTGATATACAAGGAGCCATGAACTGATAACACCACAGATCAGAGTTTGGCAGTAAAATTCCAAGGAGCCTCGTCATGACCATGAAAGGGAAAACAAAAATGAAATCATTTAGCCAAAGGTAGTCTTAACCTAATTGGAATAGCTTGTATCTAACATAAGATTTTGGATAACTCTCCTATCTCGTTTTTCCTTGCCACATTAGAGGGAGGAGGATTTTATGCATTTCATTCAATTGTCCAAGTAGAAAATGACTTTTATATATATAGCATTCATACCAAGGTAGATATTTGAAGATCAAATTAACTTATTTCTTTTATAAAATCTTGAATACACAGCATATTTAATTCAGGTTTGAGAAAAGACTTTTTTAGAGGCAGAAAAGGAATTGAATTAGTAAACTTTGATGTATTTTACATCTGAACATTAAAAATTACAGAAAATTATGAATGGTGAATGTGGACTGAAGTTATTTTATCTGTTATAAAAGTATATATACGTTCTGGTGAGAAAATTACTTATAAAACATGTTTCACTTTGACAGTTTAAAGAATTTTCTATTTCATTCTAATATAAGAAGGATTTTTCAAAATTTTTGTGTATATCTTAATTTGTAGTGGTCTAAATGTTTAAAGTATATCTTCAATTTAATAGAATATAACAAATAAGAGTGGGACTCTAATCTCGAAAATGTCAAATTTAAAAATTAAATGACCAGATTTATTAGTATAGATTTTTACAGCATAGTTACATAGTATTATCAGCTTCAACCCTTTGTGTATAATATCCTAAATAAGAGTGTTGCCTCTTTAGGATGAAAAAGCAGAAGGATTCATCAGTCTGCCTGAATTTAAAATTGATAGAGCCAGTGAATGCCGCAAGAAATAGTAAGTTGATTTTATTTGGGGAGAGGGAGAGAAAGGAAGGGTTTTTTTTTTTTTAATTTCTAGCCTTTAAATTATAGGTTACTTGTCTAATGCTTTCAAATTGAGGTAATAAGAAAGCAGTTTGTGGGCAGAAAATTGAGTTTTTTACTGATTTCTGTCATCATGGCAGAAGCATTATATATGTGAACTCAGGTTAGATGTTGAGGTAATTTTACCCATAAAAATTGTTGGTTCTAACTTATTTCCCAATTTGAAATAAAATAAGTGTACTTTGTTTCCTTTTGCAGTGCATTCAAAGCCTGTCATCCTAAAATCAAAAGCTTTTATTTTGCTGCTGAACATCTTGATGATATGAACAGGTAAAATGCTGCTTAAATTTCAAAGCACTTAGAAAGTCAGTTAGGCTTAGAAATCTAAGCTTTCCACATTAATGTTAGAGAATAATGTCACCATGATCGATCAGTTTAAAATAAAATGGACTCAGGCATAGCTGCATCTAACCTTAGCTAATTTCAGAGAACAGCATTTTAAAGGTCAAAACGAACCTGTTGACTGTTTATCAAGTTTACAAACAATATGCCTGAATCCATATAGAGACCCTCAAAAAAAAAATCCACTGTAAAAAAAAAAAAGATTTTTTTTTCAAAAGTCCATTTCAAAAATGTGTCTTCGAATTTATTTCCAGGTGGGGAGAAAAGATAATTACAAAAAAAAAAAAAAACTGACTTTTCCAAGTGCTGAGCATTTATGGAGCAACATCCATCTCAATTATTCGGTCCTAAGCAAAATTAGTATTTCTTTTTGTCATCTTTCTTCTATCACTGGACAAGATTATACTGCCAAGTGATTAAATGGCAACATGGTTATTTGGGTTGTTGGAAGGAGGGAGAAATATATATATATATATATCCATCATCTCTAACATTCTGCACCAGGTTTCCACTTTAACTTTTATGAATTTGATGATGTCTTCCTTTTCCTTCCTTTCCCATCTCTCATTTCTAGACATACAGAAATTGGATTTCAGATTCAGATTTTTCCTTTTCACAGGTCTTCCATAGGCAGTGCACATGACATATATAACTTGCCAACAACTAGGGAGAGGCAGCATAACACAGTGATTAAGAGCATAGACTTTGGAACCAGACTGTCCAAATCCTAGCTCTTGCTTACTAGCGGTGTGACCTTGGCTATAGAACTGGACCTCTTTATGCCAGGTATTGGCCCCTTTAAAAAAATGGTCATAATAACCATCTCCACCCAATGGACTATAGTGAGGAGCAAATGAACACACATAAAGGGCTTAGAACAGTGCCTTTTCAATTATAAGTGCTATTTAAGTGTTTGCTGGCAATATATATTCCTTTTATGTACTTTGGGCTCTTAGCCCGTTTACCTTTCTTTGTGTGTCTCCAAAAAATTAGTATCCGGGTTTTTTTTTAAAGATTTATTTATTTATTTGAGAGAGAGAGGGAGCAAGAGAACAGGGTGGGGAGGGGCAGAGGAAGAGGGAAAGAGAAAGTTTTAGGCAGACTCCATACTGAGAGGAGAGCCCCAGGTGGGGCTCTGAAATCATGACCTGAGCTGAAACCAAGAGTCAGACACTTAACTGACTGAGCCACCCAGGCGCCCCCAGTATCCAGATATTTTTAAACACAAAATTTTGCAACTCTATAAATGTGCTTGAGCACACTAAATGAACACTTAATATGCTTTTATAAATAATCTTGTGGGTTTTTTGACACTTTGGAGTAAAGGCACAGTTTGTCCAAAGCAAGAATATGAATACAAGGAAATGAAAAAACAAGTGTAGAGAACACTTGATAAAATATTTTATTATTAATAAGGGAACTGAATCTTTCTTGTACTTCCCACAATCTTCATTTGATTTATCTTGCAATTCTTGAAATTTCACATTAGGCAGTTAGAATTTGGAGAGCCTTTTCTCCTTAATTTGTTCTCAAAATGTTATTCACATGCTCATGATGTGGGGGGAAGTTGTAATGCTCTATTTTGTGTTTTAATAATGTTATAATTTTACTGTTGTAGTTACTCACTATCTGTTTTATCACATGTTGAGCTCAGTGCCCTTAGGATGAAGATGAAGGGTTTACATCATGACCAAACAGAATTAGTTGTAAAAATGAACATTATCCCATCTTACAAGATGGATACACTAGAACACAATCACCTCTATCTAAGAATTAGCATAACTTAATTATTTACGAAACATGTTAATCAGGGTCTTGTTAGGCATTAAAAAGTGCCTTTTGGAGACACTTGGGTGGCTCAGCTGGTTAACCAGCTGCCTTCGGCTCAGGTCATGATCCTAGGGTCTGGGGATCGAACCCCACGTCAGGCTCCTTGCTCGGCCCAAGAGCCAGCTTCTCCTTCTGCCTGCCACTCCCACTGCTTGTGCGTACTCACTCTCTCTCTGATTAATAAATAAATAAATAAATAAATAAAATATTTTTAAAAAGAAAGAAAATGCCTTTTTATGAACTGTAAAACCGTTCCCGGTCTCCACTCCCTGCCTTGTGTTAGCAATAACTTCAAAAGTGTGTCATGTCACTATTCTTCCCTAATACTCCTATGGATGTATCTGGTTCAGGATCTCATAGAAGAAGCTAAACCAAACCCATGTGTTTCATTTTGTTTTTTCTAAGCAATGAGTCAAAGGGAAAAAAAGGGATCTGATCAAATATGTCATCTCCATATCATACATTTATGAGTTCTGTTTTATGTGAGCCTTGCTTGGTACATTATAACCTTCAGAACTACATTGTCCTGAAATACTGAATCTTTTAAAAAATTTAAGTATAATGGACTTTTTTTTTCTTTTTTTTTTAAAGATTTTATTTATTTATTTGATAGAGAGAGAGATCACAAGTAGGCAGAGAGGCAGGCAGAGAGAGGAAGGGAAGCAGGCTCCCCGCTGAGCAGAGAGCCCGACGCGGGGCTCGATCCCAGGACCCTGAGATCATGACCCGAGCCGAAGGCAGAGGCTTAACCCACTGAGCCACTCAAGCGCCCCTTTTTTTCTTTTTTTATAATCATATTCCCAATGTCTACTTTGAATTGGCAAGTTTTTAGAAATTACCTGTTAATAGAAAGGAGGAATGCCAGTGCCGGAAATAAACAGAGAATCAGTGGTGGGAGAGATGTCCCCAACAATTTTGTCCTATAGCCTGATTGTTAACATAGCAGCAAGATAATCTGGGCACTGTTCATTCTATATACAACCTTTTAAAGGAATGTACCTAAGTCTTCAAGAGATTTTATATTTATAATATAAATATGCTAATTATAATATAAATATGAGCTTTATCTGGTTATTTGATTTCTAAAGTACTAACATAAGTATTTTAAAAGTATAGTGATTTCTGACATACACATACCCAAATTTACTTATAACTATATAACCATTCATACATATACCATGTACACATTCATACATATACCCAAATTTACATATACCTATATATACATACATATACATATACCAAAATGTATGTATATATACATATATATATATACACACATGGAATATTAAAATCTCACCTTCTATTTTCTGAGCAGCTGTAAGTTTGATTTTGAGGTAATTTGCAAAAACACTTTTGAGGCCCCCACCCCCATCCATCTGTTTCCTCCTCAGAAATGAGCACTGAAACATGAAAAAAAAATGCCAGTCTTTGTGAAATCTGTGGGAAGGAAACAAAATATCATGTTTCTCAAGTATTCTGAGACTTATTTACTGAATTCATTTGGCGTATATATTCCTTATCATGTCAGCACATATGTCCTTGCAATTGTGAGGATTCATCCATTTCTATTTGGTAATTACTACTTGTACATTTCTCCCATAATTTTTACTCAGTTTTTTCCTCTCAATACATTATTCTCTGTTTTATTGACAACTTAATGAGAATGTTCACTTCAGGCTCAATATCCCCTTACCTGTATTGTCTTGTTTTAAAACATTAGTATTACAGTAAGGTGCTGAATGTAGACCTAGTATTAAAGCACTTCCCCATCACTAAATTCAATGCTTGTATCCCCAACCAGTTTTTCTTAAAATAGCTTCCCCCCATTCCTAGGACCTTTGACTTCCTAATTTTTTTGCCTAGCTGTTTTTGTAAATGGCACTTGATACTAACTTGACATATGTTTATTTGTATCCCTATTTATTGTCTGTTGCCTTCACTAAGATGTAGGCTCTGTGAAGGCAGACACTTTGTTTTGTTTCTCTCTGCATCTTTGGTGCTTGGAACAGGACCTGGCAGACATAGGTTCTCATTAAATATTTCTCGACTCTGTTAATGAATATATATCTCCTGTTATCATGGCCTTACGTACCAGATTATACTGCAACAAGTATATACGTAAGCCTCTTATAGCTGAGGCCTTAAGGACAAGTTTATCCAAGACAGCACCAACAGCTGTGTGGTGTTCAGCTTTTTGTGTGTGTAGACACTGGTCTGAGTAAGCCACATACTTTCTGAAGAATTTTTATCATGAACCGAATTTTTCTTATGAAAAGTAGTCGAATTTTTCAATTGTCTTCTAGCAGTTAGCAATTCTGGAACTCAATGAAGGCAGGAATTATGTCTTATTCATTTTTGTGCCCCTAAAACATAGCTCATTGTTCAGCATATATCAGGCATTTAGTAAATTTGTTGCACCAAAAAATCAAGGAAGCTTCTTTTTAGTTTTCTGATTCATCTCATAAGGAACTCATTGTTCTTTAAATTTCTGACAAAAATGAAATTTTAGTGAAGACTTTTAAAATAGTCAGTATGAAGTACTGGATTAAAATCTAATAATACATGTTCCTCTAGTGCTCTTATCATCATTTTCACCCAAAAAGCATCAGGCAAGTCTTTCTCAAGAGTGCTAAAAATTGCCCTGTAGTACAAATTCAACACCTTTCTCACTACAAATGACCTATAGACTAAATTTCAATTTTGACCTTTTATTAGTGATTAGAGTCATTTTTTAAAGGTTATTCATCATGAAGTTGACTTCTTATCATTTGTAATTTTCTGGAGTGTGGGAGTATATGCTTCTGAATGTATTTGATCAATCTTTATTTTATTCCCTTTCTGTTCCAGTCCCTTCTTCACTTCCCAAAAATACTTGAGGTGATAATTACACTGTAATTATCAAAGTAAAGTTGAGCTTTAGGTGACTTATTCTTAAAATTAAAGCTTAAATATCCATGGAGGTGATTTTGTCAGTGAGAGACACAACTTTCTTCCCTTTTCAAGATATTCTAACAGTTTTCTACACAGTGAATACCACTGGGCATAAATGCTGAAATATATGACTTACTTCAAAGCACATCATCTTCCATCTGACACAGGAGATAAACTTTTAGGAGAAAAAGTTCTCAAACACCATTTTTTCTTAAAAATATATCTTGATCAGATTATTCCACACTTTAATGATGTTAACTGTACTATTGTTTCCAAATTAAAATAGTTTGGAAGGGGGGGTTCTTCCTTAATTTCTGATTTGAGAAAGTATATGGATCATAGCTCAGAATGGACCAGTGGGAAATTGCTAGGTTAATTTAAGGATTTTATGATTCA